>NW_028259159.1:1658333-1990000 GCF_977971745.1 Zootermopsis nevadensis
CGGACATTAAGAATCATTTGACATTATAAGATGCTTGTTATGTGACAGTTATTTTTGCTTAGAAAAGTTGCGTTTGTTAAATTTCTAAAGCGTAATAGGTCTTGTAAACTTTTTAAAAATAATATTTTGTCTCCACAAACATGGGGTCGTTGTCTGTGAGCCAAGAGTGTGGGAGAAACAACTGTGACGCATTAATTCTAATGTTTTGCACACGCAAATATTAGGAAACACACAGAACAAATACATTTATATGTCAAACTGAATAAGACAATGAATAATACCGGGTGGTACCATCTATAAATACGTCCGTTGTAATCCATTAAACTGAAATTGTCTTAAAATTAAATAACGCAGAAAGTATGTTAATTGAAAACTCGGTGTTTCAATTCAGATTACTTGTAATTCATTCTAATAACCTGTTCATCATCATGACCATAATTTATTAAACCATTTACACAGCTTTCACGTTGAAGCATGGAAGGCAGCGATAATATAATAAACGGTAGACTCATGTGTACACCAGCACCAGAAAGTTTTAATTTAAACCATTGAAAAATGATACAACTTAAATATATGTTAAAAGTTCGCGGGTTTTCCGTTTACGTCATCAACCACCAGCCGTTTAATCAATCATGTAGGAATCAGTCACTCGAAGCTTTGTTTTAAACCAATGAGCACAAAGATGTTGCAAGAGACAAGCCAGTCACCACTGATCTCGGGGTTTTCACTGTCATCACTACTTGAGCATCGCCGAAGAGATAGCTGGAAGTGAATGGTGCAGTGCAACTAAGAAGTGGCAGACAAGTAGCAGCTAGGGAACTCTCGTGGGAGGCTGGAGACAGGGAGGAAGGGAAAGCGATGGACTTAGCTGTTTCAGGGAAGGTCACGCCTTGGTGCGCCTGCGCATTCTTTAAGCAAGGTCACGCTTTACGAACTCTACAAAATGAACAAAGGCTGCAAGGTCGTATGGATATCGGGTCAAGATGTGATCTTTTAAGTTCTCTCCCTCTTTGTCACACACTATATCCGTAATAAAGCACCCTTGCCTGTGTTGGCCTTACGTGCGTATCTCGCTTGACACAGCTAAACATGCGACTTGGAGGGCTGAATACTTAAAACAGAAGCCACTTCTTCTACGAATACAAAAGTTTCCCTCTTCTTCCAATTCTTCAGTCTCTGCTACTGCTAGCTAAATTCTGAATCTCATCGGTCCTCCACTGAGCATGACTGATAAAAGGGCGCACGTTTAAGGAAATAATGAAAATGACCTCCAATCTATTATGTGTTAGAAGAATAAAATATTCATGTTTACGGGGTAAGTTGCCACCTCCATATGAATAACTGGTTATTAGTAAAATTGAAACATAACAGCATATACTTTAGAAATAGAAGGAAACACTGACTGCAGCGAAGTTCTTACTCTTATAACGAAATGAGTCATCCATGTCTTAAAAAGACAATGAGAATACAGGCAGAGCGGTTTAGATATAATTTAGATTGTTTTTATAAGGCAAAATCAAATAGTATGCCTGTGAATTAAGGCGTTTGAATGGATTGCAGTTTATGGCATTACGCTTTCATTCACAACAAGAGCAGACAGCAGAGCACGCGCTGCTCAGAGTGATGGTGTGTAGGAAGCGTTCTCTCATGCGCTGTGATTATTATAAATGGGTGTTCATTCCTGTACGGAGAAGCTAATTAGTTAGCATGTCGCTGTTTGGGATAACGCCGCCGAGAAACGGTTGTTCCTTATTGTCGAGACTTGAAATGAGATTAGTGGAAATTAGTTTATTTGTAGGTCACGTAGTGGCGTCATATCAGTTGTTGCTGTTTACGTAGTGTCGAATGAGATAAGGGCGAGTTGGAAAGGGTGGGAAAGGAAGAGGTGATGACTTAGTTTAAAGTAATGAAGCTGTTTTTCCGTGTTCTGGCGTAGTGCAGACTCGTCGATAGGTGCCAATGTTTCGGAGAGACATGCTGTCTCCATCATCAGCCCTGAAGCATTTTTTTTTCCGAAACGCTGGCATCTACCGACGAGTCTAAACGCTCCAAAGCCCTGAACAACATTGTCATACTCACAGTCGTGAAAACCTAAAAAATCACTATAGTTCGAGGTACTAGAATGACTGACAAAACCCACGACATACTTGGACGAGATTTGAGTATTATTTATCCATAATACAAATCAGGAGTATAACATATCTCAGTAATAAATTCCTGAGTAGATAACTGTCTTATTATTTCGCGTGTAGATTTCCTTTCGGTTGAAAATGATTTAACACTCGAATCATGTAATCTTTCGTTCCACTTTCAGTACCTCAGGATTTGAACAGAAGAGACCACTTGGGAGACCTAGGTGTAAATGGAAGGATAACAATTAAAATACAAAAGAAAATAGTGTGGCGGAAAGAATGTGGACTGGATTTACTGGGGTGGGGCCAGTCGCGATCTTTTGAGAACACAGTAATGAAACTTCGGAATCACGTTGAAGGGGGGGGGGGATTTCTTGACTATCTGACCAGTTATTAGTTTCTCAAGGACTATGCTTCGTGGAGTTAGTTCAGATGCAGAAGAGAGTCACTGTTGTTCTTGACTGCTTGTGACCAAACTGTTGAGGTCTATATGGGAAATTAATCGGTGGTCCGAGTACCAATATTGATCGCTGATCCCCTCCCCAACTACTCAGGTGGTTCCTATCTTCCACCTACATCTCCTGCCACTCGCAGTGACTCTCACATCACTATTACACAACCGAAAAATATTAGCATATTTCACGTATCCAGGTCACACTGCTTTAAATACTTGGGATCAAAAGTCTGCCATATTTCATTAATTACCCTCTGCTGGCTGATTATTAATTTCTTTTACACAAGACACTGCTCTGTGTGTGGGTGTGCGTCCGCCCGAATAACATATAGTTGTTACATTTGTGTTTTGGGGTTACACGCGGTGCACTTGAAGTTTCGCAAAACTGATAATGTGCAACAGTCGGGCTTATGACGTAAGTGGGGCGATGGCACACGAAATTATGCATGCTAAGCGGTGCGCTATAATGCAGGACCCACTCTCTTCCACCAAGCAGCCATCTTGCTTGGAGACTTTGTGGCCTGGATAATGTATTTCCCTTCGAGAATATTAATTTGTTAGCCTTATTTAAATTCTGTACAATCTTATGCATTTACAAATGTGCCCGTGTCAGGAGTGTGACGTCAAGTTTGCCATTTACACAAGAAAAAGTGAACTGGTATCTGAAGGCCTGTGCAAATTTATGTAAATAATGATCTACTTATGGAGCGCGCGTCTCTGAGTGCATGCATGGATAACACAAGAAATATATATACATTAATAACAACTCCTCTCAAAGCCAGGCGTTTTATCAAATATATCACACGAAATGTATAAAAATTACTGTATTGATAGTTTTTGAAAAGGAAGACATTTTAAATACTTTCTGTTATAATTTCCCTGGAAGAACTGAGGAAACCCGGAAAAACTTGTGTTAGTATAGTGTATAGTGATTCGAGCCTCGGATCGACATAATAAGAGGTACTTTAATAACTACGCTGCTTTTCCCCTTAATTCGAGGGTAATGCAAAAAGGGTTCAATATTCATAAAAGTTTTGGAATCACTCGATCGTAATATCGAAAAACCGTGTTGTATAGTAATATATATTTTTGTGAACGCACTGTATCTCTGTGCTCCTTGATATACCTAAATTGATATCTTACGAATATTAATTAACAAACGTTCTATAAATTGTTCGCATTGCTTTATCGTGATGATTATTTAGTTTTCTTCTACGTAGGCAAAGAATACGATAACAGTATTGATGCAAATGTTCCCCCTCGTTTTATAGCTTCAGCCTACCCCTGTAGCTGAAGTACAGTATGAATTATCCTCACCCTCCCTTACTACAAGAAGAAGTGACCTCATTGTGACCTCATTTCACTTCCTCTCACTCCCCTAATGTTTTGGTCCGCCGGCCTGCTTGTCCTTGCATGTCTCGAGAAGGGTTACTGCTGCTAGGAAGTTATGCTAATATACAACAACGATTCGGAACACGGCATTCGACTGACCGCTCGAAGCCACAGAGTGTGTGAGAAGTTTCGTACCAAGATTTGCTATGGGCAGTAACTCATGCAAAGAATTCTGTCTCTAGTCTAAAACGCAGTTCTGAATAAGGAGCTGAGGAATTGCATGCAATTCATATCTGACTTATTCCATACAACTCCAGAACACGTGGGGGGATTAAAATTGTACTAGAGGTAAATACTTCTGAATTCTCTGGCGGACCGCCATTAAAGACATGATTGGTCTTTGGCTGTGGGTCGTGGGTTTGGATTCCAGTCAGGTCACAGTAGTGAGATTTCAGGTTCTCGCCGCAGCGAGATGACCGTTTACTTGTAGTAAATACTAAACATATTCTAAATACGTCCTCATAGTTGTACTGCATTCCGATTTGTTTAGACTACCCCTCACTACAGTAGCGCCGGAGAAGTTGCCGATGTAGCACGGCGCTTCAGAAACCCTGCTATGTCCCGAGTCCCGTTTTCTTGCTGTTAACAAAATGAGGTATTTCGTGACAGAATTAATGTGTCTGGCTGCTGTACGAGTATTTCGGCCTACCTCTTCAAGGTCGTCCATTAAGTGGTATTTTTATTTTCGTCCGGGTTCTGACGCCGCGTAGTAGCGGAAAGTTTACCTAAGTTGCAGATGAACATACTGCCGCCATTTCTGAGTAGAAATTATTAGAACGAATGATAAACGGTGGAAGAGATCAAACTGCGCGGACACATTTCTAAATACGGTGCTTTTCAGAGGTGGATGCTCCGAAAAGTTCGTGGTGTGTCATCCCTGCCTTTACCACCGACACCACTGTAGCCTACACTGTGTGACCCCTTGACCTAGCATGGCAGATCACAGCCAGCGAGTCTCGCATCCTGAATACTGAGGTCCACTTTCCCTTTCCCGGAGACCGTAAGACGGGATTTAATAGTTTCAAGTGTTTAGCCTTTCCATGCCAAAGTCCTGTGCTATACAGTGAGTGAGTCAGCTCAGAAACTAAAATATGCGGCAAGTCCAAGAATTAGTATTCCACCCAGTTTATAATTAATGTTTATTGTCATAATTGTCACTATGATTTTCTCCACAAGCTTCGATTGAAAGCGCAAGACGTACAACCCTTTAAAGCCGAAGTTCATCTAAGTAGTATTAGAAAATCCAGTTGATAGGCCTACATCAAAGAAAGCACAACACTTCTCCATTACAGAGATCAACTTGCTAATGCTGTTTATAGAAATAATCGCTGGATACAGTTAGAACTGGATGAAACCGACGAATACAAAATGCAGAGTTATTGATTGTTAAAGAAGATGGTACTTATATTTACCACTGAGCTTTAAAGTGTTAAGGTTCGATCGTATTGGATGTTATCATTTTGGTAGAATAGAAATTCAGTCACAGTTGCTGTCAGCCACAACAACAACAATAATTATTATTATCATTAGTGTTCCAGATACTTTAAGTGCTTGACAAGAGAGACATGTCTTGAGCAGGCGAGAAATTTAAAGACGATAAACATAGAGTAATAATTCAATTCAGTTATTTATTATTGGTGTGCTGCATCAACAGCCAGAAAGCCAATACTTCTACTACTGCTGATAATAATAATAATAATAATAATAATAATAACAAATAGAAGTAAACATATATATATTTATCATGTCTGTGGAATTGTAGTTACACTTGCTTCAATAAGCGACGTACTGAAGAAAAATGATTTTGTGTTCGGGGAACCATGATTCGACGACAACCGAAATCTAGAAGAGCTGCTTTATGCTCCTTAAAACCTGAAGCAGACGAAATCCCGAATAAGCCATTATTTATTCGATAGAAGCCAATGTTGAATAGTACAACCTGTCCAAAATTGAGTTGAGAATTGTAACGCCTTACTTGTAGGCCTAACAGATTTTATCAAGAGGATGGTCAGCGTTTACTGAAGCCAAATAAAAGCAATACACTGTCATTATACAGGCACTTTTGATGCAAGGAATGAGGCCACTCACCTTGAATGTTTTGTATGACGACACGACGTAGGAGGCGCCATCTTCCAGTTCCTCTAACCTCAGCTTTCTGTCGCCGTCCATGGAGAACACATAGCGTGCCCCTCGCGGTAAGTCCATTCTCAGAGATAGTTTGTCCAGCAGGGATTCGAGACTGACAATGTCCCTTCCAGGTTTGAACCTGAACTCCACACCGGGGAAGAAAGGGTCACCATTCTTGTAAAACAGCACTTTTCTTGCTTTCCAGTATGATAAGTTGTTATATTTGCTGGTAGCGCCACCTTGATCCAATCTTGACTTTGGTCTTGATGGGGGTGGCATTATTGAAGAAGTTTCACTACCACCCCCAGGATCACCCATAATAACTCCAGGGCTGGAAGGACGACTTGCCGCCCCCCAATAACCCCCACTCCCTCCCCCACTAGTTTCTGGAGGTCGTAATGTCCCCTTAACCTCGTCTTCGTCTTCGTCTTCCGAAGGTTTGTGGTGGACAGACACGGAGCCGCGTCGAGACGCAACGTGATTGTTAACGGCGGCAGATGAGGATGCGCCCACCGAGTTATTAGCGTGATGGTTCGCAATTTGCTCGCTACGTGGCGCGATGTCGTCAGCTCCACCGTCGTCGCCACCGCCGCCAACATCGTCGTTGATGTCGATGGCGGTGTTGTTCCCAGTTTCAGAAGCCGTGGTTGACGTTAAAAACGACGGGCGAAGGAAAGTACCGTCGTCGTCGTCGTCGTCGTAATCACTTTCGTCCTCGTACTGCTGAATACGACTAGAAGCTCTAGAAGCAGGGTGTATCACTACCTGGGGAGTAGTCAGCATCTTACCTCAACTGCGCGCGAGACACAAATGCAGTTTTCTTCCATGATTACTCCTGTTCTGTCTGTTTTCTGATTTGTTACCTTGGAGACCGTAAAGAAAGGGAAATACTGTTGTGTTTGTTTATTAGAGTTCTTAACGTGTGCAGTCTTCTAGAAACCGCCCAACTGCGCTGATGTTTCCTGTTTTTATAACTCAATAAACACACACGATACGATCCCAGTGCTTCTATCCTTTTTTCCCTTCACGTGTAGGTGGTTAAACGATTCCGGTGTTGCCAATTTTGCATTGACATTCTTGTGTTCGATCCCCGGATCTGACTTGTTGCGCCGTGTGAGCGAGAGAGATGCTGTGTTGGCCGTTGTGAGACCTTAACAACTTTTAGTTTCTCCCAACAGCCACTTCAAGTTTCCAGGAGTTATCGACTAAAAGTGATTTGGCAAACGCGCGCATGAGCGTCATTGGTAGATTAAACTATAGGAGACCCCATTTAAGTAGCCAATAAGAAATGATGGCCACGCCTATTCAGCAATTGAAGAGTTGGAAGGGATGGATACCACTCTTGTTGCAACTTATGTTCCTACTTTTATGACCACACCCTTTCGATGACTTCCGGCCTATAAGGCACTCGTGCAAGACACAGTCTTATTGCTCCCCATGGGAGTGTGACGACATGATTTCCATGGGCACCTGTAACGGGGCACTTCGCCTGGCGGACTGGCCCTACGTCGAGTCCAGTCACTTGCGTCCCCTATTGACCTCTAGGTCTGTCTCCAAAATTAATGCGCGTCTGTTCTTAACGATGAATTTTAAGAAGGGACACGAAATTACAAGACTTAATATCTTGGGTCATTCTTTCATGGCAAATTGCCATTTTCAGTTAGAAACGTTTACTGGATTAAATCGTTCGTTCTTGAAAAGATATCTTACAAATTTTTGTTTTCACATACCAGATGATAAGTTGCTTTGTTATATTCTTTCGCCTACACAAAGGCAGAGTGTTGTGAGGTCCGTTCCAGAGTTTGGAATTTAAATTGGTTTTGCTGTCCACTGCTGGACTTGCTTACAGCTTTCCAAAGAGGAGTTTCCCAAGTTGTAAACTTCACCAGCCATAATTTGGGTGGTCGAATCTGGAAGGATGAAGCGGGCGGGACATGTAGTAACATCGGAGAAACTAGAAACATATACAGAATTTTAGTCGGAGAAACTAAAAGGAAAGAAGAATACTTTAAAAATGTAGGCGTCGAATGGAGAATGTTATCGAAATTAATCTTAAACAAATAAAATGTGAATGTATCGATTGGATTTAATTGTATCAGAACAGGGACCAGTGGCAGGCTGTCTTGAACACGGTATGGACCATTGAATCCTCTAGCAATCGGTGAATTTCTTGTCTGTCTGAGTGACTGTTGGCTTTTCTAAAAGGACTCCACTCTGTTAAGTTAATCTAGGTCGGGAATCGAACACCCATAATCTACATTGTAGCCAGTCTCAACAAGTTTATCAATATAATTCAATTAATTTAGAGTTCCCCGTGAACTTATGCGCCGTAAACAAAAGCGAAGGTTTTTAACTTCAATCAGAACTGAAATTCTTAGAAAACTGGAGTTGGTTTATTTTCTAACTTGTTCAGAACGTAAGTGTTCCTACATGAACTGTGTACTTGAATTTCTTTCAATTTGTGTCCATCGTTTAATCACTTATACTATTAATCTAAACTCAGTATTTCGAAGTATTAATACATAGCTCTTAGATAAGTAAAAGTCGTATGATTTTGTTACAGCTGCGTATGTATGCGGCTTATGAAGTTGCACCGAGAAACACTTGCATGATGTTGATACGTAGCCTTCACATCCTGTAATTCAGACAGCATCTATTGGCTATTCTAGTTCGATATAGCGACTATTACTCCCACTTGTTTCCTTTAATTAGAGCCCTGGCCATTACTTAATTACCAGGTAGCCGCAATTTATAAACGTCCTTATCTGCAGTCTACGTCATACAGTCTTTGTTGAAAATAATTTGTGTGTTACAGAAGACAAGTCGCGGTATCTGATGGATGTAATTGGCGTAAACATACAACAGTTTTTTAGTTTGTCATTTACTTTGTATGTTAAATAGCTTGTTTTTAAGTAATATTATGTTATTATATAAGAAACTATTGCACAATTATTGTTCTTAATGAAGAGGTCAGCGGACTGAATCTCGATAGCGTATAACTTTGTGAAAGGCCACGATCATTTCCCGTCTAATTAAAACATTTGAAAATCGTAATTTTCTCCACATCTGGGTTAATTTTGCGTTGGGAACGAATAATATTAAGATAAATAAAAATTGCATTTTCTGTTAGAAATCCCATCCGAGTGATAGCACGGCCAGTCCGCCGCTGGATGTAGCTCAGATCCAACACGAATGCATGACCTCTTTAACCCCAAAACCTTCGCCTATGTAAATGATTTTGCTCTCCAAGGCCTCGATTTAACTCGCTCTCATTTTCCCTATAATTCTCTCTATGTGGTGTTGAAATTCATATCTGTGTGTGTGTGTGCGCGCGTGTGTGGGTGTGGGTGGCGAAGATTTTAGGGTGAACTTAAATAGAATCATGGAGATGTCATGATATTTGCCCACGTTTTGTAAACGCTGTTTATTGTAGCCGATTCTTTGAGGCCACGATTTAGCAGACTGCTTACACTTGAACCTGGGTTTCCAGAATTAGAAAAAAACACTTATTGTCCCGAGCTACATACACAATATGACGACCATAGAGATGCAACGATTTTTATATTTATGCAAAGACTCACGCTTATATACTAAAATATTTCTCAGTTTGTGTCACACGTGACTTTAATACTTCTTTGTTTTGTGTATCCTGAAATAACTCATTTAAAACACAGAATAAACTGTGTACCCATTGCAGGAATCGACATATACAATTTTGTAATCTTCTCGTTATCATCGTCACCATTAGTTGTGAAAGCAAAGTATAATCTTGAACTGAAAATAAAGATTTAATTTGTGATATATCTTTATGAATAACGTGTAAAGCGAATTTTTTACGTGTTTCTATAAGTATGGGTTTATGAATTAAAAATTGTATAAAGCAGCATTAAAATTAACACGTGACTTTTACTTATGGACACTTCCAATGATTCAAAGTTATTAAAACAACCTAAGAATTTCTCATCATCGCCTCAGTAGTATTTTACAGAATACGAAGGAACTGTTCATATAAATTTTTAGACACTTTGATAATTAAGTTTTCGAAAATCATATTCATGTTTCTGTAGTGTCGTACTCTTATTTTAATTTTCTCCCAAAACGAACTTAATTAATAAATTCTAGAACCCGACGTCTGAGTCAATAAAATACCCTCCAAAAGCTTGTCCATATCGGCTTTACTTCTCAAATAAAATCAGACATTTTATGACTACGCTTTCGTGAGGAGAATTGAAACCCCCCGAGGGACATCTTTACACGAATGAAATATTTTTTAAAACTTTCCTTCTTTATTTTTCAAATTATAATATTCTTTTCCGATTTATGGAGAGTTTCTGTGGATAGATTTACGAAAATCCCAAGTATTTCATATTTGTTGCGCTTGTTAGAGTAGATCAGACATTAGAAATTGAATTTTACATTTGTTACTCAGAATCCCTGCTTCTTTCTCCTGAGTGTTTATAAAACTCAACATTTACTATAACAAAGACTTGAACTGTACGTTTAGCTTGCTTGTTACATCCAACACAGTTGTTTAAAAGCACAAACCAACAAGATTCTTATTCTAAGAGCTGGGTGTGTACTGTATTCAGATTTTTTTTAGCATGTTCCAACGACTTCCCTTAGCCATATCGATCAAGAATAATTAGTATGGTAAATTATGAAACGAGACCTTTCTATGTATATTAACTATGCTTGAATTTAAAATAAAATCGTGGAATTTCTTACTTTTCTAGATAAGGAATTATTTTCTTCAAATTAACATTGCAAGATACGAGGTTGTAATTTTCCAGGGTACGAATTCAGTACAGCATGTGTGAGAAGTCCAGTGATAATAACAGACATTATTTATAAAATCAGAGATACTGATATTTAATAACTTTGTCTTAGAAATGGTTTTTGAATTATATTACCTATGTTAATTTGAGCCATTACTCAAGTTCTATGAATATTTTCTTTGTATATGTTTGTTATGCTACTAGAATGATTCCGGTTTAAAATTCAACGGAAAGTCGCTTAATTTATTATACCTTATAAAGTTAGCAAATGGCTGTCATTTCTACAGAGTTGCCGTATGCTCAATTTTACACATGATATTATTACTCAGTGCAGCACGCTTACTTAATTGATTTCCATAAATGTATATTGATGCTAAAGAATACACATTTACCGCCATGGCGACTTTCCTATAAGAAATTCTTTATTTAATACGTTTTAATTATAACATTAAAATTTAACGCCAGCGCAAAGGAACATGTTTTATATATATATATATCTTTTATCTCTTTTATCTCTTTTGGATGTATGGTTCGCCGTAAAGGTGCGGCAACATCTCCGACAGATTTGAATTGCGTATAGTCTAAACAAATTTGAGCAGGCGCTACAGTGCTTATAATGCATGTTTCAATAACAGAGAGCCAGAAGGTGAGATCCACTTTGAAATTAATGATTCTGAAATTATTTTACGACAGTGTTTCAACTACAACCGTTGTATTACGTCGAATGAAATGAGAATATGATTGTAAATGTGAACAGATAGATGGATTTGAAAGTAAGCAAACGCCTCTGAAACGTAAACTTCTATTGGCTACAAGGCGCAACATCCCAAAAGATTGTCTTCTTCTTTTTATGATTTTTTCCAAATGTATAATTATAATATTTCAATGACTGCATTTCCTCTACATTAGATTTCCTTCGTGGCTCTGGCGCTAGAACTTTTAACTGACAGCAACACGTGAAGATAAGGCTGGACTTAAGGTAGAAGAGTCTTTATATTGCGAATTATACATTTTAAAACGTATCTGTAAGGATAGTGAACTTGGGTTTTCTCAATATTAATTAGTGACGTAGCAAGTTTAGTGCTTATAATACCTGGAGAGTGAAAATAGCATTTATGTCAAGTCTTATGTCGACTACTTCAACATCATTGGCCTCCTAATGCATACGCCGAATTATTCTTTTTGTATGAAACTTATAGATTTGTGTGTATAACAAACGTCTGTAATTTTTTGCTGAGTAATCTTTCAAAACCGTGCGGTAATTTCCAACCGTGACTGCTGTGACCCAGCTTGACCTTGCAAAGTTCGTATCCTCTCCTCTAGCATTAATGATGTGACACGAAATGTTGCCCAATCGAGACAAAGTCCACGTCGAGTGCAGAAAATTTTTTTAAAGGTGCTATATCAAATCATGTTCACATTTTCTTTTGCATACCCGTCCGAACTTCGGTTTGTAATGGATAAATTCAAAAGGCCATCTTTTTGGTTGTTTAGCTGTAAGGGAAATGAAAAGAACGAATTTTGAATTTGATCTGCTACCTTGAATAGCGTTTCCATGATTTTCGTAAGTCATTTCGCCTATTCTTAACGCAATAACCTTCTGTAACATTCATTTTATAATAATCGCAAATCTTATTCTGTGGGTCCTCAACCCCCATATTTGGCACGGTGCTGTTAAGTTTTGGAGATTTCTGACGATGGTGCGTAAGAGTATTTAAAATTGTTCTTTTGGACTTTGTCAGTAGTCTGAATTATAAAACTAAAAAGTTTCGGGAGTTGGATTCTGCTTTCGTCTCTAGGTAGAAAAGGGGGAAAAGGACAGAAAGCCTATCTGTTGAGCTACCCGAAGACCTGATTCAGGTGTCTGTTGTAAAATTATTCCTCTTAATGAAAAAGTGTGAGTCTGTTTTTCAAGTATGAGCAATACAGCAATTTTTATTCTCGTGTTATCATTAAGGAGTTACAGACCTTAACAGAGGAAAATATGGCTTTAATTAGTGTCAAGTAGTTTTGCGAATCTCACGTCTAATAACCTCGGTTTACAGCCCACATAATGAAAACACACTGACTCATTACAGTCTTGGGTTTATTGACTTATAAAGTCAAGGTGAGCACGTGACGTAAATCATACATAGCTCACATGTAGCGTGAAAGTGAGGTTCCTAGATCGGATCTCGAGGCCGGCAATATAAATTGCCTTTAATTCTATATAAAGTTGCTCCTAGCTACTAAATGGTATCTACATCTCATTATTTCTCTTATTACCTTCATAGAATAGGTAGCTAATGCCTAAGTCGGTCTCAAAGCGTCTTCTTTCTCCTATCCTTCGAACTATAAGTGTGTAATCCTCTTTGTATATTGCTCGTCGAAATTTAGATGGTAAATCCCGGAAGTATTTTCAATTAATATTTTATTTAAGAATTCACAGAAGTGACACTATTTTTTCTTAGGTTTATAGATGTCGATTGACTGTCTACCAACTGAAGATCGCTAAACTACTAATGGCTTCAGTAAAAGATATTCCGTAATCCCTTTGATGTATACTGTATTATAGTGTATACATTTTATTTCACCGATGGGAAGAACATTTGTTCTGGATGTTTGAGAACAAAGTGCTAAGTGATTATTCTGATTATTTTGGTAAATTCTAATAAATAATTTATAGTGTGTTACAATATGTATCAGTAACTTTAATTGGTTTTATGCTCACATTTCTTTAAGGTACGAACTGAAATTTACGAATTACTAAAATGAAGTTCGGGTAAAACTATAATTATGTGTTCGTCTTTAGCTTTCTAGTGTAACTGCAACTTCATATGTTATTAAATGATGAAATCAGGCACTGCTAGTGACCCTTATTGGCGCTGGGTCACGAGTTTTCCCACAAAGCGTGAAACAGGTCACAGGACATTCAATATAATGACGCAGCAACACAACAGTCTTTAAGAGAAAAATATCTACCAAGAGAGAGTTAAGAAATAACAAGAAAAAGCACGTCCACTCATACAGCACGAATGTAGTTTCGACCTTACACCACTCACGCCAACAAGTGATTTGCAGGCTTGCCAGTGCATGCTCGTGATTCGTTTGTAAAGATCTTCGAATCTCAAAATCTGCAGGACCAATTCGTACGCACAGTAGAGTCTGTTAGCCGCAATGAAACTTTCCTTTTGTCTACATTGGCTTAAGTATTAATCGTGATGAACCATCGGGTTCTGCAACCAGAGTGTTACCAACTTGCTAATATTATTATCCTCTCAACACGTAGCAATAGGCCACTACGGAAGTTTTCAAAGTTAGTTATCACCTTAAGGGGAAATGTGAATTCTTCAAGGATCGTCTGGAAGTCTGAAAGAAATGCAGGGCTACACAGAATCTTCGCGTTCGACAAAAAACCTTATTAATCGCTTTATGTGCATCTGTGGTGTCGTGAAATGAAAACCGAACTTGGATTATTATCACTAGAACGCATTTCTAATGTAATATAGATGGATGATGCTGTTGGTCAAAACAAGAATTGGGAGCGGTTACATTTTATCCCACTTAAAAGTCACGCCCAAAATGAAACAGTTTCGGCCTCAAGTTCAATTACTAAATGGAGAACTCACTTCCGTGTAATCTGGCTTCGAAAATGACATTAAATTCAATCTAGAGATGGAATAAATGTGACGATATAGTCTCACAGAAAATTCGGAGTGAATTTAATTTACTAAATGGAGAGCATTATGTAAATAGATTTCGAAAATTATATTAGCCTGGCGCAATTTTGTAATTTTTAAAATTAGAAATGGGTGTAACTCAATTTCATTTATGAAATAAAGCTTGGATATGCAAGTGATTAGATTTAAATTATATAGGATTTGAGACTTTCGCGGCGAGTACAATCAACAAAATCTTCTCGGGCAATCAGCCGCTTTAACTGGTTACCGAAGTAAACCGACGTTTCGGGAACAAACTTCGGTTTACTACGTTATTCAGTTAACGCTGCTGATTGCCCGAGAAGATTTTATTGAGATTTAAGTTATGTTTTTGCATGTGTTGGAAATGTTGTTGTATTAAGGCCTATTTGTAAATGACATTTCAGCTACATCAAGAGAATACATTGAATGAAAAATATTTAACGATAATAGGCTGTAGCGAAGTACAATACAGCTGCTTTGCGGGTTTGCGGTCTTTTGGGCAACGTGATCGTTAGAGATATAACATTCCTGGAAATTTTGAATCGTGGGGGAAACAAAGGAAAACCGGGAAAAGAAACATTTGATTTTCAGCAATAAAAATTTAATAAACTGATAATTTTATTAGACCATTTCTGAATTTGAGTAAAAGCAAATTTCATGACACAGTAGGCCATGTTAAGTCACGGATGGCTCGTCCTAATGCTGCGGATGGAGGAGATGGTCTCCAGATACGGAGCGTAGTGGCGAATTCGTACGTTGAATACGTAATCGCGAACAGCCGAAAAGGGGTTGGGCGAGGGACTAACAACTCCCTACCGTAAAAGCAGCATTTTACGAAATTTTACACGGAGCCTTGAACTTTGACAGATTTTTTGGAATGACCTAAGTAACGAAAAATGGACTTGAGACTTGGAACTTGTAATATCAGGCATCTCTAGTGGTCAAGTTCTTTGAAAACGGAATCGATAGATTTAGCAAAATAAAAATTACATTACATTTATTGGCAGTAACAGGAGGTCATATGGGTCAAGAGTGGTCCTGAACCAGCAGACTTTATTTTCCTTTCTCTATGGGAATGTGGTGTGACTTTATCACGCAGCTCTGCAAGCTGCCTCTGTAGGCAGACTGTGTTTGCAGGTTTTCCACTGCGCGACCTGACTCAAAAGATGGTATTACTTTGTTACATGTGCCTAAGATGTGAAGGGGAGTTGCTCACGCACGTCGTGGAGTGCGTGCGTGGCGCAAATCTGTTGCACGCTACGATCCAGATTATAACAGGTCATCCACATTAAAACGACCCCCGTCTTCACAAGAGTATTGCGCTTTACAAGACGGGGGTTCAACGTCGTAAATTATTACGTGACTCTACTCCCAAGTCGCATACATTTTATTAAAATTAAGGAGATTTTGACAGTTTTTAGGCGATTTCCCTACCCTGCGGAGCGTCTATTAAGACAGTTGTTCGTCTGTCTGTCTTTCCGTCCTACGCATAAATAAACAAGAGACCAAATAACCGATTCTAATTAGCTTTCATATCGAATAATTTTATGAACAGTTGTTGAGATATTTAATTTTTTACTCGGTCAGTTTAAAAGATTAATTTGCATAGAATAAAATGGTTAAAATGGTTAGCTTGACCCTGTTATCATGTCTACATATGTATGAACTAATATCCCGTTTTATAAGAGTATTGCAGATACTATGGGAAAATGTCAGGAAAGTCTTCAACGTTTTTTTTAATGTTGGCAAATTGGGGCCGTAACTTATAGAAGCTTCTGGTGAAAACCTGTATGAACCCCCCTCCCACACGATACATAATCTGATCCATCTCCATTAGACTCCTTACACAATTAGACCATCAATATTCATCTTAAACGTCATCTGAGATTCCTATTCCCCCCACACTTGAAGATAAGCCACCGATTGAAGCTTCAAGGGCATCGCAGTGATTTGAAACATTCACTCACCATCACGTGCAATCTTCACACTCAATACCTTGTTCCATTTTGCATCTAAGAAAACGATGTGTTAAAGTTTATGGTATAGAATAAACTCAGAAAAGATTATGCAAGTTGTTCATGTCTCAGACGCCACCAGATTGCAGAACAAAATCATAATATAAAGACAGAAGCTATGTCAACGGACAATGTAATAGACGACACGTATAAAGATTCACCTTTATTTATATAGTAGTATAAGAATGCTGGAGCGACTGTTAACGTCTCGAGAAGGAATCTGCTCATTGAATTTAAATAGATATGCTACAATGTGCTTAATCCTTATTCAAACACGCGTTTTGACTTTTGTTTCTCAATATATAAGATTAAAACAATTGATAATCGGGAGTCATATACGTTGACTGCATTTTTACGTTATATAGATTACTAATATATATATAACTGTAAGTTAAATTTACATTATATTTAGCAACTTTACTCTTGCTTTATCCTAAAACTCGCTTTCTTGCTTCCTCGAGCTTATTCCTTGCTTTGTTTGTATTCTCCATTGAGCAGGAAACAGCAACTGCCTAATCAGTTTGCATACTTTTCTGTGCTACTGCATCTTGTCGAAAAAATCAACATTAGAATATGGAATTACTCAGATAAGAAGTTGAACTCATACCTTGTTCTTATATACACAACTCGACCTAGAGTTCGATAGAAGCTTTGTTTGGCGTTTTGTTTTCGTCCACAGGCTTACTGTTAAAGTGTATAAAATTACAGCAAAGAGATAGAAAATAGGTTTTTACTTCCCGCAGACAAACCGCTTTCGGTAGAACGACATTGATATTCAACAACGACAAGACAACCCAACTTCCGCTCCGAAGGCAGCAGACTGTTAAAAAAAATAGGCACTGCGTATTTTTGGCAGACGCGCGGTATCTTACTCGTCTTCCCCATACTCCTACATTTTCAATTAATCTTGTTTAGTAGAGACCGCGCCCTGCCATTTGGAGGAATGATGTAGTGCGGTATTACATTTAGTTAACGTGGTGTAAACAGAACGACGAGATAACAGAGCTGAATCCTTGTGTCATGCCACATTAATATAAATAGTGGTAGGATGTTAGTGAGAGGTTCTGGATAAGAAACTTGGTCGTCAGACAAAATCATTTGTGTACTGATTGGAAGACGGATTTTGACGTTTCCAACATCCAATCTAAAACAAAGCCTTTGGCTCTTGCAGTTCGAAAATCAAATGTTATGGTAGGTTAACGGGATGATTGGTTCATAGTTTCAGAATTTGATTGAGCAGTGATGCAAATCTGTTGTACAAGAATGAATAGACGCTATCAGCTACCAAGAGACATACTCAATGGTACTGTTTATTTCTGTACATTTAAAGATGCTGTCAGTAGCTAAGCCGTTGGCTATGCCCCTCGTTAGAAACGACCGTGATTTCGCATGTCAGCGACCTTGACTGCATGACCTAAAACTACATGTATAAAGAGAGGTAGATTCCTCACAGTCGTGCGTATTATTATTGTTGTTGAGTTTGCACTGCACTACATAGCCACTGTTCTCAGTGAGCTGTCACTTTTTACACATGCCTTTACCACTGATTTTAAAGTGTTTCCTTGTTACCAAACTGCATGTTTCAATAAGTGGTCGTCATCTGTCTTACGTATGTGTTGCAGCTACTGCACTTTCTCAAAGCAGACAGTAGTCTCTTGCATTCAGTATTTTTGTTCAGATAAAATAAACACAAAAATTTAATCGGTATTATTGTTAAATGTCTTTTAAATCACTAAAATGAATCCCATTGCATCTGTAGGCCAACATGTGTTAATGTTTTAACAGTGCTCTAGTGCAGTAGTCCATGGTCAGTTAGTTCGCACATAAGCTGTGCCACATGAACAATAAACACTAATATCTGATAAAGAGTAAAAATTATGAAGTTCTTGATTATGCACTTTTCTCCATCTGTTAGGTGCAAATATTTCCCTAGCTTCCCTATTCTCACTACACACAATTGATTTTTGCCCTTTAGGGTATAAGACCAAGTTCTGTACCCATATAAAACAACAGATAAAATTATATTTTTCGTATAGTTTAATATTTAACATTTTAGATAGGAGACAGGAAGGTAAATTTCTGAACTAAAGGGTAGCAAGCATTCCACAGATTTAGACTTCAAACTTCTTTGTTAATGTATTCATGTTTTCCTACTGTCATTCCAACTAATTTATTAAGAAAAATGTGATACATTGAAGCCTGAAACAAAATACACAAAATGAAATCAGTTCGGTCATCAATAAACATAACTGAAGAATTCATACTCTCAGCATTCCCACATCAGAATTCTCTTCAAATGTCGGCTTGGTGATGATAGCATTTCCTCGTCTTTCACCGTTTTCCTCACTTAAAATCTTGTTTCTTTCTTTTTTTATGTTTCTTCTCCTTATTCTTAGGCTTTAAAACATCATCATGATCATCTGGCTTAACCTTTTCAAAAACAGCTATAAAGAAACCCGTGGTAAAATCAACGTCTGGTGTGGCATAGATGCACCTAGGACCCCATTCAAAATCTTGAGAACCATGATATATCCATTTACTTTTGAGTTTATTGTCAACAACTTCAAAAACTGGACTTGAAGGATCAGTATTCACAGAGGCTAAAACTTGCTCCACTACATTCTCATTCTCTTCACAGTTAATGGAGCATGTTGAGTAAACAACACGCTTTACATCAGGGAATTTTGTGAGGGCATGTCGCAACAACTTGCACTGTAGACGAGTCAGCGACTGTAGTCGTGAAGCACTGCACTTTTCATTCTTTACCTCGGGCATTTCAAGCGCACCTGTAATAAATGAATTGTTGCATAAAATTAACTCTTAGACCAATTAATGGGTTATTTGCCCACACAAAAGGAAAATTAAATACTGGTCATATATATATATATATATATATATATATATATATAAAATTTCAAAGTTTAAGCTAACCTATCAGCAACAGTAGTTGTCATGTGCATAATATTTTGTACTCTTATAGAAACTACATACTGACAAGAAATGAGAAAAAACATACATGTTCTTGTATTTGCTGCAACCACAGATCTATCACAGTAATTTATTTGTAACATTCGCCATTATCTACTTTCATAATTGCTCCACTTTATTGCATAATCTATGTACATCAAAACAAGGGTGTGGCAATTACACAGGTTTCCCCATATAATATGAAAGTTATCACTGAAAGTAATGAAGTTTAGAAATTATGAAAATTTAAAATCTTTTTATCAGAAAATAATACAACTCATAGATGGTTTAAATCCCCATATTATGGTGCTGCTTGCCAGACTATAACTCTGAGGTTATGCTACTGCAGTAAATGGCATAATATGTGATACATGGCCAATAAAGGTTACACTCAACATACAAGTATCATACTTTTCTATTCCTCATGTCAGAATTTACCTGAACCAGAACAGGTGGGGTCAACCAGGATGTACTGAACACCTGGGAACTGTTTTGCATCAAGCTGGAAAGCATCCATGTACAAGGGCTTCACACATGTAGCACCATGTTTCTCAACCTGCTTGCAAAGAGTCCCGTAACGATCTTTAACTGCGTCCACTGCATACAGTAAGCTGTATGAAAACATGCATTCATCAAATCAATAATGTAGTACCACAGTCTAAACTAAAGAAAGATACTGGATGATGCCTCTGGATCCTGCATATGAAGCAGAAAGTTTTGGAACTAAACAATTTTATATAATTAAGTCACCACTTAATATATATGTAAACTGCATTCAACAGAAAATTAGCCTCTAAGTATCACCCACATTGGATCATGGCAAGCCTAGAAGATTCTGCTTCGTTGTACAAGTCAGTCATATAAGACACATTAACTGAAACTAACATTTTTTAATATTACATCTTAAACACTGATATAAACTTCAATAGTATACAGAATGATAAAATTTTTTGAACTTACCCTTCATTTTTCATGAGGGATGCAAGATGTGTAGTTTTCATTCCTGGGGCTGCACACATGTCCAGAGTAGTACTCCCTGGTGGAGGGTTGAGAAGCCATGATGCCAGACAACTTGCCTGAAATATACAGTGAAAATGGCATAATATGTTTTGTTTATAAAGTAACCTGTGTATAGAATTCTTAACCAATGTGAAACATACAATTTCTCCTTAGTGTAAGAATATGTGTACTGCATATGTATGGTCCTATTCAGTTCAAATTACAGTACTAGTATGCCACTGTCTCTGTACAACTGAAGACATCAACAAATAGGTGAAACTTTTAAAAATGTTTCATACTAACTTTGTCTTGTAGAATGATGGAGCCATTTTGGTACAGTGGGTGTGTATAAAATTCCGTCTTATTTGGAAATATGAGCATTTCTTTAATGTGCAAGTCCTGAATAAATTCATCATTAGCCAATGAAGCAACCCTGTGGAGGAAAGATGAGTAGTCTTCTGACATCCGGTTATAACAAACTTGTTTCCATCCCTCATTACAGAAAATGTTAATGGCAGCATGGACTTTCAGAGTCAAGGTGTTGACTCTGACATATCGTGGTCTGCTGTCTAAAACATAATTTAAAATAAAACAAATAAAACCAAGAAATACCTTCAATTCAACTGGTCATATTTTACAGAATTAATGTAAAGCTTTGTTTATTCACACAGTTGTTAATATCTCTGAATTTTGACATTTGAAGGTTATTAGACAGGACACTAAAGACATTTTAAAACAGAGGTAAAGGGGACTTGAAGTGAGTGAGTGAAATTCTTGTTGGCATGGTTTGCAAAAGATTATGAAATCTCTCCCTTCGAGTTCATAAAATATACAGGACAAAAATGCTGATAAAAATGTTGATTTTTACAACTGCAAATGTTATACAGCATACAATTACATGAACAGATGGTCATAAGCAATGTGTGTCTAGGCTGGAGCAGTTGTAGTGCATTTGAAGGTATCACCCTCAAGACCTTTAAGTTTGTACTTTTAAACCATTTCAAATTTTAAAATATCTTGTTCTCTCATTTCTTTTTTACACTGAGAATGTCTCCAAAACAGCAAGACACAATTTATTTACCCCATTAAAATTAAATCCGTGGCGTAACAGCTTCAGAGAGCCAAAGCCGACTAACTTGACTGCTGGCCTCACGTTCACATGCCTAAGTAGAGGTGAACGATCATCCAACCAGATATAGGGTGACGTGTGGTCAGCACGACGAACCCCCAGCCATTGCTAGCTTTCCTGACCGGATTACGCTACCCATTGTAGCTCCCCAATCTCCTCACGATGCTGGGTTGGCACCAGTCCCATACACTGGTCGAAAGCTCGTGAGAAAATTTCTTCACCTACCTTCCTTACTCTGTAACCAATCTGGTGATTATATTCAAACTGAAGCATGTTTGTACTGTATGTCAGCCAAAAACAATATGTTAAAAACACTTTCATTACAAAACATTCCACTAGAGTTTAAAAAGAGTAAAGCTATAGAATAAGATAAACAGTGAAACAGTATAAAATCTGGTAGATCTGTAACTTATATCATAATTCTTGGAATTGTGTTACTTTATGAAGCTTATTCTTGGTAATTTTTCCATTTTAAAATCAATGCCCCTCTCAGTAGCAGATTCATTTACTGTAACTGCATGGATTTGGAATACAATTCACACTACTGACCATGAAAGACAACCTGTTTTCCTCCAATAGGTGTTACAGATAATTTCTTACCCGAGTAGGTTTAATTTACTAACACCAAAGTTGGCATACAACATTTATATCTGAATATTCCAGTATGTTGCCTGCATAGATGGTGGAATTAAAATGCCACAGTGCTATATTGAACTTCATTATAATATGGAATAGTACATTTGTATTGCCACGGATGTTGGTACATGACAACTAATGGAGGTGTGTTTTAATGAGGGATTTGATTTGAAATTACATGTGTAATTTCTGTTCTGAGGCATTCTTTGATGCAATGCCAGGGTAGCATCATACAGAGCAGTGCTGTACTGGGGTTTTACTGTACTTCCACAGACATCTCTCACATTTTCTCCCTTGTTCCACTTTTATCTTTATACTGAAACTATTGCTAATGAAATAACCACAACTGCCTCAACCCATACTAAACAGATTGCTTTCATTATGCATCTGATCCACCTTAACAGCAATATTGACTTTGGTCAAATTTTATAGTGATTTGATTTATACAAATATAATAATTTCATTCTAGAATAGAATAAAATATAATTTACTTACATACATAGATCCTTCGTAGGTTTATCCAAGGATGTAGAACACTTCATAGCACAAATACAATACCTGTTTCTAATACAAATATAAATTGCATAGTTATAAGATTCAACTACAATATTACTGCAAAATTAAATACAAAAAGTATACCCACTACTGCTTACATGTATTTATAATAGCTGAGAATTGTTGGTTGAAATAAATTCTTATATGGAGTAGGAGTAAGATAGCACAAACTCTTTTGGTGCTGGCTTAAACTTCTTTAAATTATAATTCAGACTTTTTATACTTTAGAAATTATTGAATAGCTTAATTCCAATATAATAAACTCCTTTTTGATATTTACCAAGTTTAGAGTTTGGCAAGTGAAGGCTATATCTGTATCTTGAACTTATACTGTGTGTATCCGAATTTGTTTGAAATTTTTCTATGTTGTCTACTACTAATGATAAGAATGAGAACAAGAACTTTCTGGTTAGTGGAAGAATATTAAATTTCTTAAACAATTCCCTACATCAGATTCTCCCTTTGGGGCGTGCCATTATTTTAACGATTTTCTTTTGGATGTAAAATAATTTTTTGCTGTCTGTTGAGTTTCCCCAGAAAAAAATCCAGAATGAATGGAAGTAAACAATTTACACCAAATTTTAAGATTCCATTTTCATGAGTGATGTGACAGTCCTCGTAGCAGACCATGCTGAGCTTAGTTTAGAAACAATGTACTGAATATGTGTTTTACAATTTAAATTACTCTCAATTTATAGGCCAAGGAATTTAGTTGTTTCTACTTTTTCCAATTATTCTATCATCATACTCTATACCAGTTTCACACAATTTTTCTTCGCAGTACAAAATTTCATAAAACTTGTTTATTCAGAATTTAATGTGTGTTTACTGGTTTTAATCTATCTGTAAAAAACCTACTGATTGCAAAGGCAACTTAAAGGAACACTAACATAGTCTGCACAGCTTTTAAGTAAAGTTGTTGATATTCCATCATAACCATATTAATTTTTTTATTTGGCAGCATTTATTATACTTTAATTTCATTCACTGCTGTGGGCATAAGATTTGTTTGGAAAAGTTTTACAGATTACATCTTCTGTTATAGTTATAGTGTTATTGTTCATTCTTTCTATACTTGTTAAGAAGTCAGTATTGAAATGATATGCTAAGAGTTAAGGATTTTTTATTGCATTATCATTTATATTTAATAATGGTGTCACTTCTTCTGTAGAATATTTCATTTTCCTTTTTCACTATTTTTCAGATTGCTTTATTTTATTATTTGACTCTAGTATCTAACACGTGTGTATCGAAATGTATGAGAACCAGAACAACAATTTCCACATACATAATACAATAAAACATCAAAGAAAGTTTACTTCACACAGGGGTAGATTTACCAAGTGCCCTCTGATTACTCAGAAAGCTATATATTCACTTAAGCAAGCTATTACATCTGCCTAAATATATCAGGTACTTTAGACACATTTGTTTAACAGCTGCTCATGAAATTAAATGAATCACCATTATATGGACCTAGGTTATATAAATATTGACAGCCCACAGAAATAATAAAAGTGTGCACATGCAAAGACAAATAAAAATTAAGAATATATAATTAATTTTATAGTACACATAGTGTAAAACAGTAAAACAATTTCAATTTCTGCAATTCCATAAGTAACAATATGAACAGTTAAAACTGTTTTCAGATCAAGATACTTCACTCCTCAGCAATTTTCAGGTCATCATATTTTTTACAACTGGACAACAAACAATATTTTCCAGTAGATGTTTAATGCATCAAGTCTAAAGAAAATTACAAAAAAATGCCATACAGTACTTTAGAATATCTTTTCAATCTGCTTTTAGGTTCAGACCAGTCTTGCATTGCTGTTGATTGCTGTCTTGTTCTGTGGACTCCACATCCTCGTGGTAACCCTTGCAGGCATATAACACAATAATGGTATTGACCACTACCACTGCTGCCACTACAGACCAAGCTGTGTTGGCAAAACCTTCAACCCCAAAATGTTTCAAGCCATATTTGGTTCCAACATAGGCCACAAAAGGTAAGGTAAACATTGCCATGCTGTAGAGAAGGAAATAAGCCAGAACCCTGGCTGTTTCCATTGTGCTGTTGCTAGATGAAGATGGTGGAGGAACCACTGCTGATACTTGTGGACGATATACTTCATCCAGTGAATCGCTCCTTACTGATTCCATTATTTATTTCAGCAAAGCAAGACTAGATCTGTAAAAATGCAGAATGAAAAAGAATTTAGGATCATTTTCTTATTACCTCTCTTCTGATAAGAATCCAATCTGACTGTTCCTGCAGTCTCTGCCTCTTTTAGTTCTGCAAGTAATATTGGTTGATGTGATAGAACAGCTTGCACAGGCTTGCTATCTCCACTGAGACATTTTTTCCCAAACAGAAGCTCTGTTATTAATATTCTAATCAGCCATGGGTCTACTTTCCTTTCTTTTAGAATTTTGCTTTTTTGTATGAGCCTCTCTAATGTATCTTCATGATGGAATGTTTTAATTAATAAGGCATATAATCCCCGAATATTCTGAAAGAAAAAAACCAAAATTTAGGTTTAACCTTGCATATGAAATTCTGAAATATGCCAAGATAACGAACATTCAATGGAATTTGAGCTGTAGCTTTTCAACTGCAACACACAGTACCTTACCACTAAATGGACTACACTGAAACTTGGTACAGGGAATCTAAAAATTGTTGAAATCATTTAATTTTGGTCCACATCAGTTTGACACAACACTAACAATGCAGGAAGCTCAAACTGAACTTCAATTTTTATGTCCTGAGTGGTTGAATCCTTTCAATGGAAGACCCCACATAAGGAGTACTACCAATTCTTAAAAAGAAAAAAAGGTTTAAAATTATGGCATAAAAATACAATACGATACACAATTGTTGATCTGTCAAGCTTCCTGGCTTAGAACCCACAATACATGCCACAAAAATAATAAATCTTCTTAAGGGGTAATGAACTATCCATTAACAAGTTTGTGAAGAATGCCACTACTTACCAGGTGCTTGTTAGCACAGAATACCAGATCCCTTAAACTACGATGTTCTTCCTTGGCCCTTTTCGCAATGTTTGCAGCTGTTTTGTAAAATTTTGGAACTTTAACTGAATGCTGTGATTTAACTGTAGCTGATTGCAATTTACTCATGTTACATTACCGCTTGTCAGAAGACTGAGAAGAAAACGCCTTTACCACACCGATGCCTTGCTACCAACTTCACTAATCATGTGGTGTACTTAAACCTAATTTAATATCAAACACAATGAAAAATAAGTAACTATATATTTCAGATTTAATTTCATTTAAGCTAAGTTTTAACTATAAATCTGGAAATATAATTAAGAAAATCAGCAGCGTTAACAACTTGTTATAAAAAGTGTTGGTCCAATGCTGTTGGTATTATTGTATTATGAATCAGCTGGATGGCTGGCTGTTGTTATTGCGTGTAACATATCTGTTTATTTTTATGAATGTGGTTAGTAAACAACATATATTGCTTGATGTATCAGTGTACTTAAGAAATTATTTAATCAGAATTCGCTGCCATGAATATTTTTGGATTTTTTAATATATTAGCATGAAAATTTTGTTAGGGATTGTAATTGCCACCATATATTCTCAGACTTGAAATTGTGACTTACGGGTTTATATTACAAATTTATTTTTATTTGTAGGCTTCCAAGATGTGAACTATTGGCTTTCAATAACTCATCATTAGACTGGGTTTCGGATATAACTTATTGATCAGCATGGTTCACATACCAAGTACATACACCTATGACTTTTGGTTACGGGCTTCAACAGACCCGTCGGTAGAACTGAGCTGCCTGATGCCAAATGGAATTTTCATTCCTCTTGAAGTTAAGAAAAATGCCACACTTCAAGAAATTAAGGAGGTAAGCTAATTGACTAGAAGTTCCCAAGCTATTCTATTCTATGTTAGTTTAGGAATTTTATATGCACACACTTTGTTACAAAGAATATTTTGCTACTGGATCAGCCTGCTGACTTCTTATATTGTTCACATGCAGATTTTCTGGTATTTGTTTGAAAACAATTTTTTGTTCTATTGTTATTGGCTTTGTATCCTCACATGAGAGCAGAAATTCATAGTGAAATTGCATATTGAATTTGACTGTGCATAGGACCTAGTGAAATAAAGTTTTGTCAATTCCACCTTGAAGTTGGATGGGAAAGGGTTAATCAGTTAGCTGCAGGTTCATGTGATCTCAGTAATGAACTTCCAAGTTCCTTAAATGACAAGGAATTCCTTAATCAGTTGGACAGTTATCAATTTCTCAAGAAGAATCCTCTCATCTTTTTGTTAGTTATAATTTCCCTTTTCAAAAATGTAAGATATGTTATTAGATGTTGATGCCTGTTGACAGGATCTCTGGGAGGAAGCCAGTAAATATCCTCTCCATGGAATGCTGCATGACTCATCCACATATGTGTTTGCTTGTATCAATTCTATGGCAGAAAATGAAGACCTACTTGATGAAAGTAGGCACTTATCAGACGTTCGACCATTTTGCTCAGTCTTTCGTCTTATTGAACGCAAAGGTGATAAAGCTGAAAACACACTTAATATACAAATAAGCCATCTTATAGGCAAAGGTATGTATATGTATTAAGTATAACTAACTAACTAGATGGCTTACCAACCCGAAGGTTCATCACTGACTTAACCAAAGCCCTCCACTGGACCCTGTCCTGGGCCAACAAAATCCAGTCTCCTTCAACTTCTATCTCCCATAGATCCCACCTGACATTATCCTCCCGTCTACACCTAGGTCTCCCTAGCGGTCTCCTCCCCTCAGGCTTCCCAACCAATGCCCAGTGCACACCTCTTGTCCTATCCATGCGTGCTACATGCCCCACCCATCTCATTCTTCTCGACTTAATCACCCTGACAATACTGGAGGAGGAGTATAAATTTCTAAGTTTGTCATTATGTAGTTTTCTCCAGATCCCATCGTCTTCTCTCCTAGGCCCAAATATCCTCCTCAACACCCTATTCTCAAACACCTGCAATCTATGTTCCTCCCTCAGAGTGAGAGACCATGTTTTGCACCCATACAAAACAACAGGCAAAATTATTGTTTTGTACACTTTAAATTTCAGGTTCTTAGAAATCAGACGGGAAGACAAAATATTTTGAACTGAGCAGTAGCAAGCATTTCCGGAATTTAGTCTCCTCCTAACTTCCTCATGAGTATCATTTTGATTTGTTATTGTTGTTCCCAAATATTTGAACTTTTTATTTATTTATTTATTAGCTACCCTAAGATGATTTTCCCAGCTTCTCTGCTGATGAGATACTAACATGTACTTAGTTTTTTCTGAATTTACTTCTAGCCCCACTTGTCTACTAGCCTCTAGTAAAACTTCTGTGTTCCTCTTTATTGTATTTATATCGCCCCATAATAAATTAACATCATCAGCATATGCCAATAGTTGATGTGTCCCATTCAATTGCAAGCCCTCCTGCCTATCTTGGACTTTCCTGATGGTATGCATTAAGTATAACAGTTTTAAATTAAACTCTCATATCTGTGTGTGTATGTATGTATGTATGTATGCATGCATGTGTGTCACAAGGTTTTTATACTAGTTTGCATCACTGAGATAGACTGATGAAGCACATATGTAGAAAATAAACAAGTAAAATTTGTTTCTGATAAGTAAGAAACTGTAGTGAAGTTTCAGTCATGATGGTTGCTTTTGTAATGTTCATTTTTGTAAACCACAACATTCTGTTTAACCTTAATATTAGCAGATTGTGTGAGAGAAAGAGTGGGATGAAGACTGTTTTAAGATTTTTGCCTGTGGTTATCAATGTAGTGAACCTGTGCTACAATATTCTATAGTATTTATATCTGTAATACATTTGTGTTATACATTTAAAGATATTTAGCAGGGATATCCACTTTTATCTGTTATTGTGGTTGGTATAATAGAATAATCAAACATTTTCATTTTCATTTTGAGAGGAAGTACCACTTGTAACAGATGTATTATGTAGTTATAATTGTGGATGTGTGTATATATGTAGACTAATGAAAATATGGTGATTGTTTGTAAGAGTTTGTATTACTGTAAATGAATAATCCATTAGGTCTTCATGAGTTTGACTTGCTAAAGAATCCAGAAGTGAATGACTTTCGATGGAAAATGCGCCTTCTGGGTGATGAAATAGCAAGAGAGAGGCAAAACAAGTCATGGCTTGATAAGATGTACTACCAGTTCCCACCACGACTTGCAGCCACTCCAGGACTTTCTCCTCTCATCAGTTCCCGACTTCGTGATGGCCATTTTGTACTTGGTACAAAGTTTGAAAACACAGAGGTATAATATAATTTTAAACATGTAAGAGTTACTGTAGTTTAAACCAGGCACCAGGAACTTTCATACAGTAGGGCTACACCCACATAGTCCTTTCATATACTGGTAGGCCAGAGCACATAAAACCTGTAAGGCTGTTGTTTTGTGTTGAGTATTTACATTGAGCAAATATGTTGTAAAATTTAACTGTTCTACATAAAATACATTGAATAATGATGATATCCTAACTGATGTCTATTGGAAAACTTTGTGGCATTTATTTTGTCTCACTTCCTGCTGTAACATTGTAATCATACTTTATTATTATTATGAAACATATTTTCTATTTATTTTTAAATTAGTGAGTGAGTAAACATTTGTATGTAAATATATTACTTGCAGACAACCTTCACGTTCAATGTTCACTATACAATGACACCACATGAACTTCTTCGAACAATCCTGAACAAGAAATCTATCACCCTCAACTCACGTGGTGAACATCCTGCTGATTTTGTTCTGAAAGTGTGTGGGCAAGAAGAATATTTGGTGGGAAATTATCCACTGACACAGTTCCAGTATGTGCAGGACATGCTGGCCAGGGATGGTGTTCCAACAGTAGTTACTGTCTCTCTTAACAGTGTCCTAGGTAAAGACATCTTTTACCTCTTATAGTATAAGTTACAGCCATGTAGGATTTGAGGTTTTCATGGTGCAACAACCCAGAAGACAGCCATCTTCAATTTACAGCCACCTTCCCTTTTACTGTGGCTGAGATTATAAGAAATGTTTCAGTATCTATAGATAGCTAGAATTTTTTTCTTTTGATGGTCTTGGAGTGAAAAGATCTAATGTAAAGCATTATTTACAGTAGGATGAGAAAGTTTTTGATTTTTCATTGTATTAATTTATTTAATTTTTCAGTGGATGTGGACAATGTGTATGAGAACCCAGAAGATGAAATTAAACATACTCGCCCTTCACCATCTACGCTAACATCACGCAAGAAAGGGAAGCATGTGTCTTCATGGACCATAAATGAAGAATTTACGTTTAGAATTACAGCAATCTGCAGACTTAACTGTGATGTCAATCGATCTGTTGAGGTAAGCAAATGGTTCTTTGATCACCATTTTGTTCATTTTTCTAAGAAAAACAAAATTAGTGATTGTATTTTGTCTTATGCCTCTGAGGAAGGCTGAATAGGCTACAGAATATTACCATTCTGATTTGCATGTAGTTCATATCTCTGTCACATAGATCATTTTCTTCATAATTGTCATTAAATCACTTTATTTATAGTCATGTCTGTGGGAAGGTGAATGATTCAATTTAAACATCTGGTTTCTTTGTAATGAAAGGAAACTAACACATCCAGTATCAAAGACAGTCTGCTGTGATAGGGATTAAACCAGATATTAGTGCCTCGGTGCTGTCAGATATACTCAGTGTAGTGGACCTGTCCATCTTCCTATCAGTATGTTGGTAATACCACTAACTCTCAGCATTCTTTTTGTGACTAATTTTTAGATATTCCCTGAATGTTTGGTATGTTCTGAATGATGAAAATCTGAATCTTCCGTTCCTTAATTACAAATCATGGTGTGGAAAGCTAAACATCTGCTGCTTGTTCACTCATAAGGGTTCTCTGACCCATTGCTATACTGTATGTTACATGACAAATTAATGCTGAAATCCTACTACACATTAGTGCTTGCATCTTATAGAGATGATTTGCATGAAGTGATCATTTGTACTGTCATATCAACAACTGGCAAAGGTGATACAGAATAAAATTTATTGGATTCAGATAGTGACTGAAATTTTGTGCATTATTGTGTGCTAATTAACATATTGACACAGTAATGTTGATGAAAATATAGAGATTGGTATTAGTGACAGATTTCGAATGAGGAAATATAGGGAATGAAAGGAACTTCTTGTTGGTAGACTGAGGCTTCTGGACACATGCCATTTTGGAAACTTCTTAGCTATTTTTAGTAAAGAATTTTTTGGAGTTACATTAGTAGAACTGACCACTATGCAGAACAATTCATAAATCATGGAGAGGAGGAACTGTGTTCAAACGAAGATCTTCGTTGCGGTCTTGGAAATACAGCAGATGAGATGTGTGTGTTGCTTTAAGCATTTATTTGCTAATGGGATGTTGGCCCCTGTATTCAACACTACCGCATGAAGCTAAAGTTATGATGAAATGTAAACATCTTCATGTTTTGCAGATATTATAGGCTTGGCCATGGAATTTGATTAAAACTGTAGACATTACCATCATTTCAGTACAAGAATCCATTTTTTGTGAATTTAATACCACATCTTTTCCATTTTCAGGTTATTTAATTGTTTGCGAATCCTTTGGTGGGTTAACGCATATCACTATGGTCTTAGTAATAGCATTTCTGTTGGTAAAGTTATGTAAAGTCCATGCATTTTTCATAGTTTTTACATTTGTGTTTCAGGTTGGTGTTCAGGCAGGTTTGTTTCATGGTGGAAAGTCTCTGTGTGAAACACAGAAGACAACAGAGAAACAGGTATCAAAAGAAGGGAGTTGTGAATGGGAGGAAGATTTGACATTTGATCTACAGGTGTGTAACATCCCACGCATGGCTCGTCTCTGCCTAGTGGTGTATGAGATCTCCAAAACTGCCAAAGGTGTCAAATCAAGAAAAGTGAAAGACTTAAAACAGGAGTTATACATTAATCCATTGGCATGGGTGAACACTACAGTTTATGATTTTAAGAATCAGTTGAAGACTGGTGCTATGACTCTGTACATGTGGACATATGCAGAGGATGTTCAGACTGAAGATATTCTGCATCCCTTAGGAACTGTGGTTTCTAATCCTAATGTGGAGCATGCTACTGCCCTCACACTCACATTCCACAGGTAACAGCTTTCATTTCACTTGCTGTTTTCAGACTCTTCTACAGTAATGTCAATGTTCGTATTCCAAGTTATAATGCCATTTGGCCTCATAGGTAGATATAAATTTTTCTCTGAAATGTTAGTATATACCTGTGAGTCCACATGGAGTTACAACCCAGAAGACCAACATTGACATCTTCACTGCTGTAAGAATCCCAGTCTAAGGTCTACTACAGTAAAATCCCCATTTCTGTAGAGACAAGAATTTGAATACTAAAGTGAGGAAAGTCTTAAGTGGAATGGATTTGATGCTGTGGTAATGGATCTGGTAGCAGAGAAACTGAATAGAAAGCGGGGAATATGGGGGGGAGGTCCCCTGTTTTGAATTGTGTCTGAATATTTACAGTATCATATGGAATATTAGATGAGTGGAAAATAAACAGGATTGTAATCCATGTGGTAGACTTCCTCAGTTAATTTTTGGCCCTTAATCAAGTGTGACATCTACACCATGTACTTAAAAATAATTTTGTGGTATAATTTCTAGGTACCATGGCAAGGAGGTGTGTGAGATTTCATTATATTTTATTTGGACATTATCCATGGTTGTCTTCTTGGTAAACTCTGATTAACCTTATCACCCTGATAATGGAGGCAGCAAGCACATCTGAAATATTGATAAACTTCTTTCAGACTATGTGGCACAACAACCCATTACAGTTTATATTTGCCACAATGAGAACCTGAAATCTCTGAAAGTATACCATGTTTGATTTTGTGTGATAGTTATATACCCTGAGTGAGAAAGTACATGCGAATTTAAAACTATGTAGAAATTATCACAAAAATTTTTATGGTACTGGTTGGAAGTATATAGTTTCTAATTAATTTGTGTTGATTCATGTATAGGTACCATGCAGAACGTACAGTGATGTACCCTTCACCATTACTGGAAAATGCAGCTAGTCAGAATTCAGGATATGATGTGCCAGGAACACCACTTGGTCAGACGAAGAGTCATCTAGAGTTCCTGCGTCAGATTGCAGAACGGGATCCTCTGCATGAGATGCATGACCAAGAGCGCAAAATAATTTGGAGTCTTCGCTATGAATGTCTCCATCATGTGCCCCACCTACTCCCTAAACTGTTGGACTGTGTAGAATGGAATGATCACACAGAGGTAGAGTATTGTTGTTCTTCATATAGCTATCTTCTGTCTTTATAGTCCAGTTGGTTCTGTTTAATCTCTACATATGATGCAGTAATATAATGACATTTTTTCTGGTTTACATTTGTAGGAAGCTCTTGTTTAGAGACAAATCTACACAGTGCTTACTATTTTACAAGTTTTGTTTAATTTTCCTCATCATTTTTGCTTCTGAGATGTTCTTGGAAATAAATATCTGTAAAATTAAAAAGTAAACTTATGTGTGTGTTCAGATCGTCTCATGTTTATCCATAGTGAGGAGGTTTGGTGTCTTTATGACTCTTCAATATATGCTGGTATGAGTTAAAGATACTGGCAGGGTCTCCTAGGCCAGACAAGACAAACAAGAGCAGCTAAACAATGTAATTCCCGGTCATTACATAAAGCAACAGCTTCTCATAAAATTAAAAATTGCATAATACTGGGCAGATCTACTTAGATATAATAAGGCATATGACATGTTACTGCATCATAAAGATGTTTATATAAACTGTCACTATGTTTTTATGGGGTTAAATGTAAATTGCAGGTGTCCGAGGTAACAGCTCTCCTTCAGCAGTGGCCTAAACTCCCTGTTGAGAAGGCGCTTGAGTTACTGGATTATGCTTATGCTGACCAAGCTGTCAGAAGCTTTGCAGTGCAATGTCTGAAAGATGTCAGGTAAATTTATCTTAATTTCATATAAGTTGAACAAATAAATGTAACTGAATGTGGTAACTGAGTGAAATTGAGAAACTGTGCCATATTAAATACAGTTATGTTTTGTATTGCAATTTTCAGTGGAATGCAGTCAGTCTTGGACCTCTATAAAAATGGATTCACAGATTTAAATTCTGTTAGTACAACAATATTTTTGTGTCTTCTGCATAGGGAGGTCTTGTGATGGACCAAATCCCAATCCTACTAAGTATTTTTAAACTAAGATTGAAACCTCTGTAGTTTAAACTGAAACATACCACTTCCAGGCATACAAGGACTGATAATGAATAAACAGATGGACTTTTTATGTAATATGTGGCTGCATTTGTGAGGTAGTGCATACTGAAACATATGAATGTATGTACTATAAGCACTGATTCATACTGCGGCATAATTTGTATTCAGATTGTTTTGCAGTTGCAATAAATGTTCTAAAGAATCAGTGCTTTCTTTCCTTTTCAAAAAATTAGATTCAGCCTTGTATTGTTAGTGTAATTATCAAAATTTGTCAGGGACATTTGCAAAATGTAAGTTAGTAGGAGAGTAATTTAAAGATCACCACACCCACTATTAGTCAGTGCAGAAATAGAGTTTATTACAGAATGAGTCTGGTTATTTTATTGTCAGATCTCATATATATCACCCATGTTTTTGGATCATATTTATCCTTTTTTATTTTTGTAGTTACAACGAAGGAAATTAAATTTAACTATTAAAGTAAGGTATTAGATTTATGATGCCGGGATACGTCCATTTTTAATGCAACCTTATTTATTTCTGTTGTAGTGATGAAGACCTGTCTCTCTACTTGCTGCAGCTTGTTCAGGCTCTGAAGCATGAGTCATATTTATTTTGTGATTTGGTTGAATTCCTTTTAAGGAGAGCACTTAGCAACCAAAAAATTGGACACTATCTTTTCTGGCATCTCAGGTATTACTCCCTTTCATTGTTCTCTGCAGTATGACTAATGAGATAATTTAAGAATTTTTATAAATAAAGAGTTGGATTAGCATGTTAGGAACTAGTTTCATACAATTGGTCATCCTAGAAAATGTTCCATGGTAGAACACTGCACATTATTAGTCATTATATGATTATGCTTATTATTACATTGATAGTAATGGGTTGATGAGGAAATAACTACAATTTATGATGATCATAATATGGGTTGTTATATTTTATTGGAGTAATAATTTTGGTGGTATGTTTATGGACATGATTATTATATTTTATTTATATACTTGGTCATCTAGTGCCATGTATCAGGCAATAGCCTAGTGGTCAGTGGTCAGAGATGTCTTTTTGTTTCTGAATACATCTTTAACTTTGGATGGCTCTCTCTGTGTGTGTGTGTGTGTGTGTGTGTGTATTTGTGAGTGAGTGTATAAATAAATAATTCTTTACATACTATGATGAAAGATACTGTAAAATTTCTGTTTGCTGTTGTTACATTTGAACCTTGAAGTTATGCCTGTTTGAATAGTTCATATTGTGTCTGCTTAACATTCTGTTTAATGCCATTGCTTTTAAAATGAATGACTGATGATGCTGATCACTGGTTGCAGATCAGAAATGCAAGTGGCATCTGTGTCTGTAAGATTTGGGCTGATCTTGGAGGCATACTGTCGTGGTAGTCAAGAGCACATGAAAGTGCTAGCAAAGCAGATCGAGTCCCTCGATAAGCTGAAAACAACAAGTGAGATGGTTCGGCAGCGAAAAGACAAAGATAAGGCTCGGAGTTTCATGCAAGAGTTCCTTGATCAGAAGCATATAGCAGAGTCCATATTTAGGGTGCTGAGTCCTCTAGATCCAAGCTACCGTTGTAAAAGACTCAAGTAAGTTGCACCTCATTCCAGTTTTAGCATATGATGTTTGAAAATTACAAGTCTGTGAAATATATTATACATGAGCTAACGCTCAATCAGTAAAGTAAAGCTGTACTGCTACATGCCATGGAGGTGGAGAGAAAGATGTATGGCTCCTATTCATTCTTGACCTCAGCGCTAGATGGAGGTGAGTGATCAGTGTCACATCCTATTTGCACTTACCCCTAGGGAAAGGATTGGTACCCATTGGATAGGAGGCTGGGTGGACTGCAAAGCCAGTCTGGACACTGAAGCTAGAAGAAATATCCTTTGTCCCTGCCAGGGATCAAACCCCAGTTGTCCTACTCATAGTCATACATTATAATGATTGAGCTACCCCATCTCATTAGTTCAGTCATTGTGGGCTGAAAAATAAATGAAGTTCACAGAAGGGATGTTGAATTTATTAATATTTATCATCTTTTCTAGTATGGCTTGGTGCCCACCTAGATTCCTATTCATTGGTCATTGCAGGCCTTCTCTGGCAGCTAGAGTGTCAGGTTTATCACCAGTGTCACCAGTGTCTAATGTGCATGCAAGCGTAGTGCTATAGATGCACAAACAACTTTACCTTTACATTTTGGGCTATGATTATTTTGGTGCAATTGGTAAGTTTGTTTTAGAATGAGGAACAAGATGCTATAACCATGCGTCTTTCCACTTTTACACTTTTCATAAGTTGGCACTTCTCTTTAAATCACTGAAGTCTACAGAAGCTGCACATAAGATCATAATGTAACATATTTATTTAATTAAATATTTAACAAAAACTCTCTAACAAATGTACAGAAAAGAGAAACTAATGGACTCAGAGTAAATGCCAGATTAGTCAAAGTCTTGTATGTGATCCCTGGTCAGCACTAGCTGCAGATTCTGAAGTGCACAGAATGAAGTGAAGCCTTTGCTTTGCTAATGATCAAATTTTTTAATGCAGAGAATACTAGGCTCCCAGATTAAGCTGATGGTTTCAAATGCAATCTTTCTGTCACAAGTGGTCTCACCTTCATACAGTAAAATTCCCATTTAATGTTTCCTTTTGAGTACAGTGAATTTGAAACTGAGGACTGCCTTACATGGAGAAAGCATAATGTTGAGATAATGTGGTTGATACAGAAAATTTAACTTTAAATGGAAGAAAACCTTAAAGTAGTTTAAATGGGGATACCACAATAATTATTTATTTATTAAGAAGTTCACTGGAGGCTTTCACCATACATGAAATTTACAGAACATAATGAAGGGATATCTTGCATGCCTTATGTACATTGAATTGCTTTTAGAAATGTGATGACTGTTGTAGTTCATGTATGCAGTGTTATTTAAGTTGAAGCATGATGCTTTTGTTTTCAGAGTGGATAAGTGCAAGGTGATGGATAGTAAGATGCGCCCTCTCTGGATTGTATTTGAAAATGATGATCCCTATGGAGATGACGTTTACATTATTTTCAAGAATGGTGATGACTTGCGACAGGATATGCTAACACTTCAGATGATACGCATCATGGATAAGTTGTGGAAAAAAGAGGGTCTTGATTTAAGGTAGCATTCTTCACTTTTGTAGCATAGTTATTCCTTTCAACATTGCACTATTCTCTGTAAAGATGGTAGTAGCAGTGGTCACAGAATATAATTTGTATGTGTAACATATCTACCTCATTTAGAAGTCCATTTAGCTAAGTGATTTATCTTTATTAAATCTCAGTTATTCTGATTAATGGTCCTTGGTGGGAAGGTAGAAGGGAAAAGACAGATAAGACATATTTAAAAGAAGAATTTTTTATGTTAAAATTGAGTGTCATGTTGTGGAGATTAATTTTTTAATTTCTTAAAAATAATGGGCAATTGAGTGTTATGAAACTGTCTTCTAATGCCAGATGTTACATTTAAAAAATTGTTTGACTCCAGAGGAATTTTTTTAACTTATCAAAAGTTTGTGAATATGAGTAATATATCCCTTACTGTGGTTCAGAGTCCATGTTAAAGGAAATATTGGCCCTTTCTTTTGGTCCTCTTTCTCACTGTCATCATTTCAGTGGGAGTTACAGAATCTCTCTTATGACTTCTGACATGTTAATAACAGATTCCTTCCTGAAAGATGAAAATCACTGTAACTTGGGTCATTATTTGTTGTAATTATCCCCTTTATTTGTTTGCATTTATATTTACACGTACTCTAAATGTACCAATTAGAGTACATATACACATACATGTATTTCCTGTTTTTGCTTTTACATGCAGTTACATTTATATATATATACACACACACACACAAAGAATATGCATCACATACTGTGTTCCTTACTTGTTCAGTAAAACTTTTTTGAGATTGTATGCTCAATGTATTTTCAGGTTATGAAAGCCAGATTGACATGGATATTAAGAAATGTTAGTACTGGAAACGTTTTTGAAATAAGTAGCAAGGAGCCTTACAAATAAATTGCTGAGTACTCAACATTGAAGTTACAAACACATATATCAAATCTAAAACTTCTTGACGATGGTGAAGAGTCAATTGAATAAAAATTTACTTGGATATTATCCATCGTCTAGTAATAAAACGTAAAAAACGTAAAACGACGTTTCGGAGATGGGACTCTATCTCCGTCTTCAGGTTCCTACTCAGTTGGGCCCACTAGATAGAGCTAATCCCTATCTCCGGACCGGTCGTTTTACGTTTTTTACGTTTTATTACTAGACGATGGATAATATCCAAGTCAATTTTTATTCAATTACAAACACATAGTTTTCCATCACTGTAATTAAAAATGCATTTCCCAAAATATATCAAATATAAATACTAATAATTCACTAATAGTCATAGAAATTGATTTATGGGAAAAATGTACTTTGCAGAGATAGATTTTTTGATAATCACAGTATTTTATAATGGTAATATTAATTGTATTGGTTTATAAAATAAGGTCATCTCTCCATTTCTTCTCACTGAAAATGAAAATAAATGCTCTGGAATTATATATTTACAAATGTTTTGTATTTTCAGGATGAATCCTTATGGCTGCATCTCAACAGAACACCGGGTGGGTTTAATTGAAGTAGTGCTGAATGCAGAAACTATTGCCAACATTCAGAAAGAAAAGGGAATGTTTTCTGCCACTTCTGCATTTAGAAAAGGCTCCTTGCTAGGTAAGCAATCCTCCAGTTTGGATTATACATATCTTCAAAATGCTTTCTTTGTGGTTTTATAGGTACCTCATTGACCTCTTTGTTGATTTGTTGCTGATGCTCTTCATATACCAGGACAGTTCAATTATATTTCTTTTTCATATCATCAAATATGTTGTCTTATTCTTACAAATTTATATTGATTGTCTCTCCATAATAGGTTGAATTTATTCACTTCAATATCCTGTATTTATGAGATTGAAATTTTCAGTGTGAGTTCAAATTGTGGTCTTTGATTGTTGCACCGTGTAGTCTTGTAGGTGGTTACCAATACTTAGAAGAACATACTGTGCACATACAGCATTGCATTCTATGAAATTATTGAATCTGTCAACTCATGACAGAACCTTGATCCTGTTTTGTAGTTGTATGATGGCTCTTTACACATAGTGCTCAGAAGTTATCATTGTGTGTGAGGATGCATTCATTATCATGTTATATGTTTCATTTACTCTGTTGAATTTCATTCTAAAGAGATCAGCTTCAGTTTGTTTCATTGGTTTCCATTTTCACATGTGTTTTTAGTCTGATGTATGAAGTGAAGCTTTTGCAGCAACTGAAGTTGATTAAAGAATCCTGGGTTACAAGCCATATCAGGTGGCTGAAAGATTAATAAACCATACCTTCTGCCAGTGTTTTGAGAACAATCTCTGTTCTCATCCTCAAGCCTGCTGGGTAACCAGTCTGTTCCTTTGTTGCACGCTAGCTGATATGAACTGGCAGAGGATGGCAGGTAGTGATGATGTTACTGGTAGCCCATCCGTTGCTTTGTTTCACACTGGCCAGTGGGAACTGGCGGTTGAGGTCACATGCTTACACTAGCTGGGTCCGACTTCTGGGCCGATGGCAGTTTTGTCACAGGATACCAAGCCCCGCTCAGAGTGAAACCATAATTTCTGTTGAAGTTGCTGTTCAGGCGGATCTCAGTGGCTTCTTTTATGAGCCGGTCCATATATCCTGATGCCTTATCCAACATGGAGGTTCTACGGAAGTCAGTGTGGTGCCCTATATTTATGCTGTGCTCCACTACTGCAGACTGTTTGGAGTGTTCAAGGCGGATGTGCCTCATATGCTCTTAGCACCTGGTCTCAGTGGATCTCCTTGTCTGCCCCACGTACACCTTTCCGCACTCGCATGGAATCCTGTGTACACCTGGAATATTCAGACCTAGGTCATCCTTTATGTGCATGAGCATATGTCTAATTTTCTTTCTAGGAATGTGGATGGTCCTGATGTGTTTTTAGTCTGTTTAATACAAAAATTGTTTACTTTGAATCAATGGTTGTAGTGCACCCATAAAATATGTAGTAATTTAAGATTCACTTATATTAACAAATATTATTTTTCTGTGATTCAGCCTGGCTGAAGGATAACAACCAGTCAGAGGTGTTGCTGAACAAGGCCATTGATGAATTCACCATGTCTTGTGCCGGATACTGTGTTGCCACATACGTTCTTGGTGTTGCTGATAGACATTCAGATAACATCATGGTGAAGAAAACTGGACAGGTGAGTGATACTATGGTGCTTCCATATTAAAAATAGATTATGTTGTCTTATGGGCTGTTACTTCCAATGATGCCACCCATAGGAAGTCTGATTCTTTCTCGTTTGCTAACTGAGCTGTAATGTACTTACTTTCCTTTGTGAGATGTTAGTGAAGGTGTGTCAGTAATTGTATAGTTGGATGAACATTTTGTATTTGCTTTAGAAATAATGCATTCCTTTTTTTTTAGATTACCATTATCCTGCTTACTAAATATTGCAGCCTCTCCCTCCCCCTCTTTTATCTGATGTTTTCAGCCATTCTAGTACATTATGAAGACTATAGACACTTAGGTTTTCCTGTATTATTCTACTAATACAGTATACATTGAGAAAAGTGGCTTAAGCATACAAGTGAACAGAATGAATCTTAATAAAGCAGTATGGATGGTATGGGCTGAATTCATAGACTGCTTTCCGCAAAAGGTGGGGACTAAAACATTACTGCTGATTGGTTAGCACTCATGCTTCATTTTCAGGAGGTCTCAGGTTCAAATATTGACCTATAGACTGGCTGTCCTGACTTGGGGTTTTCCTCAGTCCCCACAGACAAATTCCAGGATAGTGCCTTAAATTAGCAGATGACTGCTGCTTTCCATATCATTTCACTGTTAATTCTGTCATTCGGTACTATAGTCTGAGCTACTAACTCATTAATAAATGACAAATAATTGAAAGGTAGAGATTTTCTTGAGGACCTGAGGTACTGTTAGCTTCCAGAAAAAAAATCTGCCCTATTTTGCTGGTTAATTGAGAGTATTATACCCCTGCCCCTCCAACTGTGACAGTGAAGATTTTTGCAAGTGCTTTGATATGAGTAGTCTTTCCATAATTTTACCTAATGTTTACTCTTTCAGTTGTTTCATATTGATTTTGGTCATATCCTGGGTCATTTCAAAGAAAAGTTTGGTTTTCGCCGAGAGCGTGTCCCATTTGTACTCACACATGACTTTGTGCATGTGATCAACAAGGGACAAACAAAGAAGGAGGCCCTTGAGTTCCAGGTCTTCCAGAAGTATTGTGAGCAAGCATTCTTGATTCTCCGGCAACACGGTAGTCTCATCATCTCACTTTTTGCGATGATGATCTCCACAGGCCTACCTGAGCTCAGCTCCGAGAAGGACCTCAACTACCTGCGAGATACTTTAGTAAGTATATTGTAATGAACAGTATGTACATTTTAACCATTGTACAAATAATTTAGTTTTTACAGATTAATTCCTCAGGGAATGTTATAACTTGATGTTTCTTATGTGGGGGCATACTGATCCACCACATACCACCAAGATCTGCACCGGCGGCGGCTCCAGGCGGGCTCGCGCCCTGACCCTTCCGCGCACACCGCCGCGCCCTCCTACTCGCCGGGGCTTCAGCTTACACGCCTTTGCCTTCCGGCGGCCGGGTATAGGCACGGAGCTTTAGCGCAAAAATTGCTTCTTGGTTTTGGATGATACATAAAAGTGAAATGAAGAAGTAAATGTTATGACTCTTTCTTAATCTTTTAAAGCTCATAGTTAACCGATGTTCTACCTACTTTAATAATTAGTAATTGTATTTTCACCCACAAAGTATATTTATTTTTATATATAATACTCTGAACAAACTGCTATCATTTCTTTAAACAGCATTAATCACCTGATCCTTATAATGGAGAAGTCTTGTATTTTCTTTGTTGTAGAAACTGAATTTTTAAATATTATTTCCCAAAACTTTGGCTTCAAAGATTTAAGTTAACCAGAGATTATGTGGTCTTCAGTTGTCTGAACAATGATGTGAACAGTTCCTAAACTGTATGCATCTGTTGTTTCTATAACACATCCAGCAGCCTGTCCCCAATATTCAGTTTTATAGGTGACAACTTCTTGTATCATCATTACTTTAAAAAAACAGATTTCTAAGGAAATGGTATAATCACCATAAACCTGTAAAAGTTCAAATCAGTTATTAAAAATTGTCATATTTGAATTTATTTTTCTGCAGTACTATACAACACAAGGACAATAAATCGAGTTGCGGTAAACGTTTATAAAAGATCCTTCTTGAAAGATATGTAACTTTATAATAATCATAAATGGAGAGTACAACAACTTTTTATTAGACAAGCAAAGAATGAAAATTTTATGTTCCATTCCTTCATTGTTGCTAAGTACTTATTATTAAAACTATGCATAGTATGGTAAACAAATACTAGATATCATTTATCTGCTTGAACAGAGCAGCTATTTTTACATAAAAATGCCTTAGTGTCCATTTCTTCTCTCAAAAGATTGGTTTGTATTTTGCCCAGCGTATCTATGAGCATACCCGTTTGTGTGCGTGTGTGTTCAATAACACTTATTTTCTGCAGTATTGGTCATTTGCACTGATTTCCTTTTCAAACAGTTTATTAAAATGTCTTCATAAAAATCTTGTTTTGTTAAACAAAAATAACAGTCATAAACTCATCGCTGACATGAGCAGATAATAATATAACCATGTGAAAAAATTAAGACAGGTAATATCACTGTTCTTGAATCTTATGCTTATTGCATTTTTGCTCCTTCAACTTAATTGCCATGCTATACCTTATGTAAGGATTATATGTTAGTTTTGTATCATACATGATAAAGAAGAGAATCACAGCCCTCTTGGCTTGACTTGGAGAAACTAAGGGAAATTGCATGAACGCCTGATTTAGAATTAGCTGAAATTGAAATCATGTTTCACCATATACAAGTCAATTCTTGATACTAAATTACTGTATATTGGGTATATCTGTGCTGTCTCTGAGATTTTGTGCCTTTAAAATGGTAGTAAAAAATGTTTAGATTGTTTGATACAAAATATTATTTTTATCATAATCATTCATTTTATTTTTAAGGTGATGGAGAAGTCAGAACAGGATGCCCTAACCCATTTCCGGTCCAAGTTTGATGAAGCCCTCTGTAACTCTTGGAAAACTTCACTCAACTGGGCATCCCATAACATGGCCAAGAACAACAAGCAATAATTGAATAAACATTAACTGGTGTTGAACAAATTGCAATCAGTATTGTTCGTGTAACAAGATTAAGTGGAATGTGTTGGCAGATGTATAGAGAGGAGGTAAGTGAAAAGACATGCAGCACATTTTGTGAGATTTTAACCCCTCCAGTTCCAGATCAAAAAATGATTTGCTGGAAGATGAATCATTGATTCAGCATACCATTTATTTGATTTTCACAGAGAGTTAAAATGTGTGTACAAATGCTGGTCAGCTTTTGCCTTGGAAATGAAAGTGGATGTTAGCTCAGAAAAGCATCTAGTATATCATTTCAAGATACAATACAATATATATATTTTTTTCCACCAATATGTTTTGTACAGTATCAGTCAGCCATAGTTTGAATAAACTTTAGTACAGAATTTTTTATAATATTCTGAAATCCTTTTATACAGCACTTGCTTTCATACCAAGTAGTCAAAGTGATGAAATCGGTGAATGATACGATTTCTTAGTTCCATTAGAATGAGTGAAAATTGTAGTCACAAATACTGTTGTTGTTTTTATTTGTCTTGTTTATTTCTTATCCCATTCTCTAAAGCAAAGGGCTGACAACTGAAATGTACTACTGATGAATAAGAAAGAGTTTTTGATGGAAATGACAAACCTTTGGGAGTGCATTGCTAACTAAATTTATGCACAGCTGTCATACATTTCCTTGTACTAACTACCTGTTGCCATTTAAGCATTCAAAGGAATCAGTAAAGTAATGTATCATATAATGTCATGAATAATCCAAAAACCAAAAATACAAGTACTTTTGCTTTCCTGCTTTTACAAAACTTCATCCTAAACTGCTACAAAATGAAGGAAAGTAGTACAGGCATCTCTCCGTTAACGAACATTCCGTTATAACAAACGTCACAATTCATTCAAAATTTCATAAAGTCGCCAATAGATAGAGATGGTATTTACAGTGAAACCTCAACGCATGGTTTTTGACTGGGGGAGAGAAATAAAAACGATGAATACGGGAAAACGACAGTTGCGGGAAAGCATTAAAAATGAGAAAAAATGAAAATAGTGCATTTTTCTCTTTTGCATACACAAAATAATACACATAAAACCGTTTCAAAGTTACTTCTTTTCGGTAAAAAAAGTCTTTAATAGATAACTTTACGTTTTAGGCGAAACAGAGCCCTTTCCATGTTCAAAGCGTTTTCCTCATCACCTTCAAAAATGTAGTGCGCATAAAAGAACGAATTCACTTTTTCACCAATGCGGCATGTGCTTCGGCAAAACTCGGCACAGCTTCGGGCTTGTATTCGTCGTCTTTCCCTTCCTCACCCCCCCCCCCCCCCCTTTCATTTCATCAAACGACTTATCGATGGTGTCAGCCGTGCATGTGGCAAGCTCGCTGTGCGTCTTTAGATTTTAATTTATCTCTAAAACGATCATTTTAAATCCTAAAAACATTGCGTAAATTTATCAGTGCGGGAAAATTGTGGGCCAGGACTAAGATTTTTGAACTATTAATGCGATTAAACGACAGTTCGAGAAATGATAGAAGCGAGAAAATATAACATTATTTTATATGGGACGTATCAGGGACCGAACTAAACAAGACGATGCTTCCGGGAAAATGATAGTTCGGGGAATGATGGATAGAGGTTTCACCGTATGTACTTCTTGATATTTGGTGCAAGGTCTCAGGTAGTACTGATTAAAAAATTACCCAGTACAGATAAAATTCATGATTCATAAGTACAATTAAAAATCTGCATTCTTTTGAGTGTTTAGATTCAACAGCATGTTTATTTTTTTGTTTAGAACATAGAGATGCACTTTAAAATTATATGCCCTGCATCCATTAGTGTCTTCTGTATCCTAATTATTTGAAACTTCTGAATCAAACCTAAGCACTGTGTTAGTGATAAAGTGGATGCCAATTACAGGGAGTTACAATAAGACAGTTTGTCTCTGGGTTTTTTAAGTTCTGAATCACTTTCCTATCATGTTGTTATTCAGATATTAATGATTGCTTACTAGTGCAAAGGTTCAAAGACAAGAGCAAGCCACAGAATTTTGACGTACATGTTCTGTAATTTATAATGATCACCAAATAATGTTCTTTACATACTCAGGTAACTACTTTTATTGCTGGGGAAAGTTATGGACATTCACAAGAACCCTTTTTGTCACACTAGATTTTGTTGTTTCTTGGCACTACAACCGTTGTGGGTTTTCACCGCCTCCTTTTCGGAGGTATATTAGGTGGTGGTCTGTCATGGTACCTCTCACTATTTCATTTCTTTCTCAGCTAAGGGTTTGTAATCTGGCAGGTGATTTGTGCAGACAGCAAAAACTTCTTTGGTAAATATGTAAGGAAAAGAATGACAAAGGAAGTTATCATAAAACTCCATATCATTTACAGGCAAAGGGGTATGTCAGCATAGTCTAACAACAGCATTATTTGCTGCCACTAAGTTTGGCTTACCACTTACCATAACATTTCTTCTGGACATATAACTGAAAATTATGTAACATCCCTGACACATCTGATAGCACCCACATTTTATATCCCCACTTATGTGGTTCTTTTGGGTTGTATGTCTTTAAATTTATTGTATCCTTGAATTCTTCTGTGTCAGTTTCCTGCCTTTCTATGCTTGCTGTTGTATCAGAACAGTCCTCATCACTTGACTTGCTGATATTTGGACTAAACCAATTGCTTGTTTCCTACATCTTTAACTTATGATTCAGAATCCTTACTTTCTGGGGCTGTATCTCTTATATGGGCCACTGTAGCCTTCCTTCTTCTGTAAGACAACGTTTGGATCCATGATGTGTAGAAAGAAATAATTCAGATACAGTATGCATTCACATGGTTTTTCTTATTGGGGCCATGAAAAAAAACGCACTCACACACCAGCTTGTCTATGCCTACAAAATAAATAAAAGTTCTAGGCATGATAAAACATATTTTACTTGCTTTTGAACTTACCTATACTTATCTTGAGATAGTACTAAAAACCATGCAAAGACAACCACCACTGGCAACTATCTGCAAAAGACTAGAAACATGTCCAATAAATGAAGAAAAATAAACTGGTTAGTACTATTATCTAGTGGACAGTCTCAGCTACAACCTACATCACTTTCGTGTATGGAACAATGCATGTATGAAATTCAGACATCATAAATAGAAAGTGTTTTGATGGGGAACAGAATGCAATAGAGGGTTAGTATGAAACAGAGATGTAGTACACAAAATTAAAAACTTAATAAGGAACTATATTATAAGCCATTATTAACATACACAGCATTGTGACTGCAGTGAAATTATACTATTAAATGCAAAATGTATTGTAATGGAATTCTGGCATAATATAAAGACATTCTCTTTCTGTAACATAAAGAATTATCAAAGTGGAAAACGAGTTATTTGTATTATCCATAATTAATGGGTGTAAACCAGTTTGTTTAATTGGCTTAACATTTTCATGTTGCCTGAAGCAAGGTAAAAAATGCAGACAGTTTGTTAGGTTATCATAAGAAAGTGTTGTTCTCTACATGTGACATCTAGAAGCAGGGACAGAACACAATTTTTGTTAACCATGAGTCCAAAAGTGTATTCACAACCATTATACTCATAGAGAAAGCCTGACACACACTGAGATACTGAAGTACTGTATTTCAGAAATATGTATGCATAGATGTACTTATATATTGGTAGTACAGGTTCTTCAAAAGCAAGGAGTGTGTATTAGGTTTAGTTCCTTGGTCAAATCATCACTTTTATTCCTCTAAAAACATACTTTTTATTATTGCTAGATCTTGTGATAGTTATATTATATTATGAAAGTTGGCCTTTTCTGCTGTGCTGAATTTTTAACGTGTTGCTGTCTCCCAAGGGTTCATCTGAATGGAAGATAGAGGGAAGGTGATATAACTTCTGCAGAGCTAGTGTGTACAGTATGGTAATTGTGTGCTGATATTACATTTTAAAAATCATAAATAGTTCCTAGGTATTGTCTGTGTATTGTTATTATTATTATTATTATTATCATCATCATCATTGTCTGTCATCATAATCCCTCAAAGAAAATTTTATTTACATGTTACAAGTGTCATGTAAGTGAATATTGAAGACTGCTGTGAAATGAGGCAAGTAAAACTTAACACTGCTAGAATTCCTTAAAGACAGTACTGAATAACTTGCTTAAAATGTATCAGTTGTGATGAAGAAAGTGTGGCATTGTATTTGCATATTCCTATACTCTCACAGTTTGGTTAATACCCTGCTAGGAGCTTTTACAGACAGGTGGTGCTATAAAGAGTTAAGAGTGACTTACCAATCTTTTTCTCTCTCCCCATTTTGGATTGTGATGGGCCTGCACTGGTATTGATTGTGATTAATTTTGGAAAATTTGTGTTACATCAAAAATTATTGTATCATTGAAAGGGGAAATTCTGGAGGTATTCGAGGATATATAAACACATTCTTATTTTAGTCAGTTTGCAACATTTTACATTTCATGAAAGATAGACACTAACAGAAACTTTAAATATTGAGTCAGTGAATCAACCATTGATTGGTAACAGTTATTTTTTTAAAGAGCTTGCATACTGTGCAGTTATCTAAGTACATAAAATCAAGCATACAAACAAAACTGTTTACACTTTGAAAAGACACTTAGTGCCAAACGTGTTTCGACCTCAAGAGGTCGTCAGTGGCAAACAAATTAATTCATATAAATCATACAATTCATAAGACGATGGTTTGTTATAAAACCATGCTTTATATAATACCACACCGGATGTTAATTGCACAAGAGTTGGTGTATTATCTAAGTTCAGTTACTTAGCTTTGTGTCCACTGGCCTAAGTTGAGGTTTCCGTTGTTGGTTTATGGTGAGCCGTGGTTGCATTGTCTGTGCCTGTGAACTTCAACATTGTGTGGGTATTACAGAGGTCAAAACACGTTTGGCACTAAGTGTCTTTTTAAAGTGTAAAAAGGTTTGTTTGTCTGCATGATTTTATGTATTTTGTTGCCCTTCACATGTGTCTTAGAATTTCTTAGATCATCTTTAAGTTCTGTTCCATCTGATTCACTTTTGTTCATGATGTAAATATTGGACATTCATTTTAAAATACTGATACAGCTTCAAACCTGAAACTGAAACAGGATGAGAGACATTGTTTTCTCATTTATTGTTAAATTGTTCTGGGGATACAATATGCTTTTCAAGAATGAGTGTGTTGACAAAGAAGTAGACTTTGACAGGAATTATTTTCACAGCAAAGACCTTACCTGCAGAAGGTCAAGAATTGAAGACAAAAGGGTGGTGAGTCTTGCTGTAGTAGTCCAAGCTGTCATCTGAAATATGTCTTTCACTTATGCACCCACTGTCTGGAAGTTAGTTTAGATTGTAATTATATTGTTTTTCAAAGGCTCTTAATCTGACCCAGGAATCTGCTGCTGACTATATAACCCTTCTTCATTTAGTACAAAAATATTACAATTCTTGGCCAGTCTTAATTAAATCAGCAAAGTCCTCTTCTGTATAATATCTTGCATCTACAGATGTGACTTACAGCCTAAGCTCAGTTTTACATTAATTAATGTAAGACATTTCATTTCAACAGAAGTGTTCATACAAAGGTTGGTTTGTCTATATTTTAATTATAAGAATACATGGGAAATTTAAACTAGATGCCTTTATGGTATGATGATGCCAAACATTTCTGGTTTTCTTGAGAAGGTAGAACATATTTAATTTTTGTGATCTGATTGCAGATTACATCTGAGCTTTTGATGTAAAATGAAATTTTATTTTGATTGAATTTTGCTACTCATACATTGTGTTATTGAGCTATGGTTATCTTGGTCAGCTGGAAGACAAGACTGTAATAAATTAATATTTGATTTCTCATACTAGAATCTTTGCATTTCAAACATAAAATTCTTAACTTTGTTAAGCTGCCACACCAGCAGCTGGTTAGCGTTAGTCTCCTAAGACAAGCTATGGGTATTCTTTCAGATAAGTTCATGACAGATACTTGTTTTAAAATCCTTGAGCATGCTCTAATGTCATCATTTTGTGCATCAGTATTTAAATGAGTGTTTTTATTCAAATTTGGAGTCACATTTTTTGCCAGATCAGAGACAGAATTAATATTTACTATTATTTGTTTGAACTGCAATAACTGTTATGGGATATTGTTCTACTTTAATTTTTGGGCTCATAATAATTATTAATATGAGTCTCAATATTAATTGGTGCCATACTGGAAGGACAGTGAACATTATTTTATTGATGAATGTGCCTAAATATTTTTATGTAACAAATTATAATAGGAAGTTAACTGCCTCTTTCTTTCTGGAACCTTGTAGGTCTTTGTGCATATTATTGGTTCAGTTTAAGCATGAATAAAATACTGTATAGAAATTAGACCTGTGTAGGGAACCAATGAACTGTCATATTCCTATGTGATAACACAGTTTTGTTGGTGTCATGCTGTTGTTTGTGTATGTTTAAGACTGGATAGCATCCACCCATATTTTGTATATGTTGTCTTCTGGGATGTAACACTATGTGGAGGACATATGGTTCTTTGAAATGTTTGTATTAACATAAAAGTCCATATTGTGAGTCACACAAAAGACCAACACTTACACCTTCACAGTTGTGAGAACCTCAGATCTTAACTGTATTATATTACCTACGTGAAGTCTTCTTTGCATACAGTGCAACTGTTTGAATTATTTGAGGATAATCTTGCTTGGTTACATGATCCAGTAGAAAGTTGCATCCCTCAGCCATCTCTGTCATATCACTCGAAGAGGTGGTCAGAGTTTTGCCTTATTGTAATAAGTTATACGATACCTGTAGGAGGTGGCTTTGCAATTTCAAACAACACTGTACCACTCTCCAAATCACGAATTTTGAAATGTGTGAAGTCAATATCATATACATTGGCTTCAGGTGAGCACAAATAATCTGAAATGTTTTTTAAAAAATAATCACAGCATCAAGCAGAAGAAACTCTCAATACAACGTGATATACAAGGAAAATCATAATACTAACTATCTGTTATTCTTGGAAGCCACAACACATCCTCAGGTGAAACAAATCCCTTCTTCACCAGTGACTCTTCTGTAACAAGATCTGTAAGCGAAACAAGGTTTTATGGTTGTTGGTGCCAATTATGAGGGACTACAGAGAAGAGTTGTCACATCACTTCAAGAAAAGAAGAAACAACTTTTGAATTCTATGGAGTTCTATACTTAATTCGGTATTTCACTGTCATGATTTCGTGACGTAGCTCGATTTTCACATCATTCTTGTAATAATAAAGGTTTCATTTGCTATTATTTAGTTTGAATTTACTTAACCCTCTTTTCTGATCATGCAACTCATCATAAGGTATCGCATTAATATGATATAAACAATTACCTCCATCAAATATTACGGTGCCTTTACGCGCTTTGGATTGTCTTACACCGACATTTGTAACCACACTTTTTTTTGTATGTGTGTGTGCAGCGTTGCTCATAATACTCATTTCTACGTACGTTTAGTTCAAACACCTGATTATTCTCTTGACCCCACACACTGCATACACTTTCCAACACAGACACACACATAAATTAACAAAAATATGAACAATGTAAACCTCTTATTAACGAATCAATCACAATTTTCTTTTAGATTTGCTAAACTATGATTCCAATACATATCAAAAGATGTCGCGTTAAAGTAACGGCTCTGTTTTTTTTCCCAGTTGGCTGCAGGTTGCTGGGTCGTGGGTGATTACGATTGTGGGAAAGAAATAATGTCTGGTGAAGAGAGATGCCAGTTGTACAAGATGCTAACATATTATGACAAAGAAACAAGCAGAAATTTAATTTATATAAAAATTAATCATAAAATAAAGGTAAGTTGAGATTTGAGGTCCTCACGGCGACGAGTGTGAAGATGGCTGCTTTGTGGAGTGTTGATCCGTATAATATTGTAGATAAATTCTAAATCCTACAAACATAAAGTTTGCTGACATTTCAGAGATGTTTGCTGCCCCCATCATCAGGACGGTCAGCTACAAATTTCACATCTTGTCAGAAACTAGACAAATGAGTGTGAAAGCGTAAACATAGATTTATGTCTATCAAAATTACATATCTTTGTTTGCTTACACTGTTCTTGTAAATGTTCCAGGTCTGTGATGCTGACACATGACAAGGACTTGGTTTCATCACCATCTGCTGTAACAGCGAGCGACTACTGACACACAGCTGTATGAAGCAGGTAATTTAACAGTTTGAGGTTTCCATGATAGTGAAAATGTGGATTGTAGTCTAATGGGTTGTGATGCTTCATAACCTTGTAGGTGGTTGCCAATGTCATAACTACCATCAAAACCTCAGACTTCATATAGTTAAATAAAACATTGTAATCTGAGACTTTTGAGCTACGTGGGTAATGGACAATATTACACAAAGATAAACATTGTGGTCTATACTCCTTTCCTATCTTTGTTGCTTTATTGTATCAGAGATGTCTGTGGTTCTCTCATGTAGCACACAAGATATAAGAAGCAAAGTCATATGAAAATTGGAAGATTAAGCCTAAAATGAAATAATAGTACTCAGATGCTAATGTAATTGGCTAAGGAGAGTTGGCCAGTCCTGTACATTGCAGCTTGAATATAAATTTTAGAATCTGTTTGAAAATGATTACAATTTTAAATAGGAGTGTGATACAAAGGCCAGTTAATGAAGGTGCCTTCATCATTGGATCATAATGAGATAAACAAGTAATACTTTTTAAATAATTTATATGAAGTACAAGTCACTTGTTCAGCTCCATGCATTTCATTGTTTCTTGCAGAACATTACCACATAGAACAGTAGTCTTACATGAGACTGTAACCTGCATTTTGCAATAAATTTGGCCTTTCCCACACTTTTCTCTGTTACCTGTGATTTTGTTGACAAGTCAAAAACTTTTGTAGGGTTTGAGGTTTTCACAGCGGTGAGTATGAAGATTTCCATCTTCTGGGTTGTTGCGCTGTGTAGTCTGGTCGATGTTAACCAACGTTTCAGAGGTCATACTGCCTCCGTCATCAGGGTGCCCTGATGACGGAGGCAGTATGACCTCTGAAACGTTTGTTAACATCAACCAAACTACACAGCGCAACAGCCCAGAAGACGGAAATCTTCAAAAACTTTTGTTTTCACTTCTAGAAATGCATGCATGGCCTCCTGCAGTTTTGTGCAACAAGGAGAGACTACTGCTCGTATTACAGCTGACCTGAGGACGCAAGAGGATGCTGAGCAGCTGGTCCTACATTATGTTGGATTATAGATAGAAGCATGTGCATGTTGCACCTTTGTGTGAGAGATGCGTGTTTGGAATAAAACATTGTGCAGGAAGAACTATATTATGCTTGTAGTAAGCTATCTCAACGGCAGACATTTATGTATAGTTAATTTGTTCCTGCTGCAGAATTTTGGTATGAAATCTAGAGTCCATTAATTCTGATCATCGCCTATTTCTTGTTGCAGGCCATGGATTTTATTAAGAAAGTTGTCTGATTAGGAACTTTAATTTTTGTCTGAAATTTTTTTATTTACACTATAAATGTATCTGATAATGAACTTTGTTCAAATCTCACTAATTTTGTGGTACATTGGAAGTTGATGTTTCTGATACTATGGAAGTGCTGAGCATCTTTGCTGTATATGTGTAACTGGAATATGTTAGAGAAATGCATTGACTATTCCTAGTGACAGTGCCTTCAGAAATATGTGGACACCATATTTTTATGGAGAATGCCTTGAAAAATACATTCTCAATTGGAAGGTTTAAAAAATACGGAAACGCAGGTAGTATGTAGTAGTAGGTGTGTATTGAATTGTCAGGTAAATATTTTTCTTCCTGAAGGAAAGTCAAAGAATGTGTGGTGATTGTGATTGTTGAGTCTGCAGACGGAGCTGGCTTTGGCTCATATTGAGATTGCTTTTTTGAAAACTGCAAAAAATACCAGTTGTAGTTGTAGCAATAACTGTTCATCCTCTTTGTGGACCAACGTTAAAGCCAAAGACCGAAGCAGAATCAAAAGTCTTTCCTCCATAAATGTGTGAATGTAAAACTGACAAAGAAGTTTGAGCCTCTAAGTATGGAGCCAAAAATTGTTGCTCAGTTGAAGAAAGATGAGAATCCTAAACCTAAAAATAAAAAATATAAGAAGGTTCTGCTTCTAGGTAGTAGCCATGGTAGAGGGTTGAGTGACTGGCTTCACGCAGTCCTGGGGTCTGAGTATGCTGTCACCAGTATATTCAAACCCAATGCTGAACTTCACAATGTTGCCAAAGACCTGAAAGCACTCGGTAAAGACATGACTAAGGATGATCATGTAACAGTATAGTGGACGGACCAGGAAATAGCCTTGATTTGGACAGAAATTATCAGATTGGAAAGGACTTGAATCTTACACCTACAGTTAGTTTTCCCACAAGAATTCAAAATAGCTCCAACTCTGCCATTGATAATATTTTTGTAGATAGTTACAGGTTAGAACACATTTCGATTAAACCAATAATAAATGGGCTATCTGATCATGATGCTCAGCTATTAGTTATAAAAAACACAAACCGTATTTCTAACTTTCTCAATGATAAGAAGGTAACTAGAGTGATAAATGAAGTTCCTTTAATTGAATTTATACATCTGAGTAGTGAAGATTGGGAATTATTACCCAATGGTGCTGTTATAGTTCTGAAGTTCAATTCTTTTCTAAAGATCTTTGTAAGAATATTTGAAAAAGTTTCCTTACTGAAACAGAGAAAAATTGTCTGAAACCAATGTAGGGATAACTAAAGGCATCGAAACATCATGCAATTATAAGTGAGCTCTCTACCTAAATAGCAGGACCAGTAATAACCAACTGCTGAAGCAACACTATAGAAAATATTGCAAAATTTTAACTCAAGTCATTAAAGAAGCTGAATGCATGCATTCCAATAAATTGATAATAGAGTCTGAAAATAAAATAAAAAGTGTTTGGAAAATTGTAAAAAAAGGAAACTGGCCACCAATAATGTTAAATAATAATAGAGTAAATGATCCTAAACTTATAGTTTACTATTTTAATACATACTTTTTAACGATTGTAGAAAGAATGAACAGCAGTGATACCATAACCCCAAAAACCGAGGATGCAATGAAGTTCTTGGCTAAGGCAGTTCCTAATTCATTTCCGAATATCAATCTTATTCCTACCACACCAAATGAAATTAAAAGTATAATAACTTCTCTCAAGTCAAGAAACTCATGTGGTTATGATGGAATTTCATCTAAATTAGCTAGTTTAGTCAGTAAAATTATTTTTATTACTTGTATTGCAGAATCTAAGTTTATGTACATTAATATGTGAAATGCGTTCTTTTACTTGTGTCAGAAGTTCTGAGCATTATGTATATTGTAAGAAGTTCGGAAGTTTATGTATATTGTATGAAATGACATGTTCTACATCCTTTGGTTTAATCCTAAGAAGGATCAATGAAATGTAAATAAACTCTACTCTACATACTTTGGCCACAAGTACACAGCTCCTTTGTCCTATTCCTTGTGAGAGAACTGCTAAAAAAATCCCACAAATTCAAAGTCAGTTTAAGTGAAAAATACTGAAAATGGCACAAATACTTCGGTAAGAGTTATTACTTAACCTAAATTTATGCGTTACGACAATTCGAATGCGTTACGTCAAGTTGCTGCCCCTGGAGGGGGGCTGCTCCGCCATCTGGCGGCGAAGGCTATAACTAATGGGCCCGCGAAACATTTTCTGACCCCTATACCTCCTCGCATATCCTATTCCCCGGATACAAGCCTGGCAACTGAAAGTTGCACACATTTTACTTGCAGCGCCATCTGGTGGCAAAGGTTTGAACTAATGGGCCCGCGAAAATTTTCTGTCCCATATACCTCCTTGCATATCCTATTCCCCGGATACAATCCTTGTAACCTAAAGTTGCACACGTTAAGATGCAGCGCCCTCTGGCGTCAAATATTTGAACTAATGGGCCCGCGAAAATTTTCTGGCGAAGTGCATTGCACCGCCACCTAGCGGGAAAAATGTCAACTAACGACCACAAAATTTTTCCGGCCCGTTAGATTAGTTCACATTTTTGCCACCAGAGGGCGCTGCGCTTTAAATTTCCTTAGGCTCGGTAGATTAGTTGAAATTTTTGCCACCAGAGGGCGCTGCAACTTAATGTGTGCAACTTTAAGTTTCCAGGATTGTATCCGGGGAATAGGATATGCGAGGAGGTATACGGGACAGCAAATTTTCGCGGGCCCATTAGTTCAAACGTTTGCCACCAGAGGGCGCTGCAACTTAATGTGTGCAACTTTAAGTTTCCAGGATTGTATCCGGGGAATAGGATATGCGAGGAGGTATACAGGCCAGAAAATGTTTCGCGGGCCCATTAGTTATAGCCTTCGCCACCAGATGGTGCAGCAGCTCCCCTCCAGGGGTAGCAACATGACGGAACGTATTCATATTGTGGAAAGCCATAAATTTAGGTTAAGTAATAACTCTTACCGAAGTATTTGTGCCATTTTCTGTATCTTTCCCTTAAATTCAAATTTAGTGCTATTTTGAAAAATCTGCAAAAGTACTATTATGAACATAAAGATTTGAGAAGGCATAACTTTTATTTTTAACATTTTGCATTATGATGAATATGTACCCAAATACTGTAAATTTTTTCTGACTGCAGTAGGATGCCTTGCAGGATTTCCTGAATCTGCCAGCGTACCTTTGGGCTGATTATTTCACTAGCCAACAGACTGTCAGCTTCTGATGAAGGTTTGTGTGATTGTTAGCTGCAAGCAGCTTTGCAACAACATATCTGTATGTGTTACAAATAAAGATAAAACCAGTTAAGTATAAATTATTGCAAAGAATGCATTTGTAAAATAAAGAGTGAAATTTAAAAATAAAATGCTCAGAACACTTTATTCTAAATGGAATTTACAACTTGTGTTGGGCAAGGCCGTGGTCTAGGCAACACGGGAGCTTCCCCGGTTTCTCCGTGGCATCCCAACAATTACTCCATTCACACACAGAAGGAATGACAAACCACTTCTGTATCATCTGCAAAGAACGTATATGAACAGGTCCCAGTCGGAGAAAAGGATCCTCTTCATATGGACCTGTCGTCAGACAGAACACTAAAAAAATAATAAAGTTAAATAAAAAGGTTATATGCAATGGTTCATACCCTTCAACCACATTGTTAAAGTGAGTAAACAAAGGGACTAGAAACAAAAGAAAAGGTTTTCAAAGGCCTTCCATAAGCATAGCATTATTAAAAAGTACATGTGAAGTGAATTCAAGCACATTTGTAACTGATAACACTTTTGACAGAATTCTTTCCTAGTTCAGACTGAATACATTTTTACCCAAAACATGTAGTACCTGAAACAAATCAAAGTACAATAGAAGAGTGCAAAAATTACCATAAATAGGAGATTCATAATTAGTAAACTTTATTTATTATATAGGTCATCAAATTAAGGATGTAGAGGTTGACAGGATTACACATCATTTCAAACAATCACACTGTTTAAAAGGCATTCTAGAAGAATTTTTTTGATGATAGAATTTGAGGTTCTCATGGAAGGGAGTAAGTGCTTCAGAAATGCTTGCAGGCTTCCATCAGACTGGGTGTTGCAGATAGGGTAATGAACATTAGTGCTTCATCAATTTTGAGTGGTTTTTCAACAAGCTAAGCATACAAATGTGTTACCTATTCAAGAAGGACTTCATTCCATGGAGTCAAGTAAGTGTATGCAGTAATATGTGTCGTGGTTTGTTCCTGCACCTTACACTTCCTAACTTGCTGGCACACCATACAATACCAAGGCTTGTCAGCATCTACATCACTCTTAGTGATATTGGCACATTCCCAATGGAACCACCAATCACAAACATCACACGTCACACCTCTTTTGACTTACCTTCAGCAAGAACCACATTTACCTGACAATTCAATACACACCTACTACTACTACTACTACTACATACTACCTCTGAAGCCAAAATTACATAGCTATAAGTAGAAAGACGCCATTTTTAATTTCTTTCTCCGTATCCAGGCAACAGGATATGCGAGGAGGTATTGTGTGCATGTAACTTTACTGAGTTACAGCACAGTTTACTAGTTATCTGCGCTACTGATTTTCTGGTACTGCACCTTGGTAACCAAACCCTTCATTCCGATTTAATTTTTCGTCTTATACAATATTATACTACACAGCAACTGAGACTACTGACGTTGAAAATAACTTTACATGAACTTGAATTTATCTAATCTGAAACATTTTTTGTAAAGAATTTCAAATCTTTAGTTTGTCTGCTTCGTAGCCTTTGTATATGTCAATTTAGTACAGACAGAAAATATTCCTTTCCATATACCTCTTGAAAAATTATTCTATGATGGTGGTCTGTTGAATCAAATGAAAACATAACCTGTGAATGTAGGACTGAGATTCTGATGGTGGTGAGTATGAAGATCACACTGATGATGGCAGCAGCAAACACCTCTGCAACGTTGATAACCTTCTACAAATCTACGCAGGGCAACAACCCATAGGATATCTTCACACTTTCACTAGGAATGCAGTGTCAACACATTTAACAAAAAATTTGGAATGTGTGTGATTGAGAAGTGATAGGCGTAATCTTACCTGGAATGCCATCGCTATGTATTGATGCGGGACAGTCTCACTATGTATCCAGCACCCACATTATCACTTCAAGCAATCTGACTACGAATGTGGGGTGTATGTATATATCAGTAGAGTCTCTAAATACTCTAACAGACTGCATCATTATTACAGTGTCTGTATTTCTGGAACATTGCTATTGGGAAGTGGTGCCAGCACTGATTTCAAGATACTCAGACTATGGAGTAGTGCATGCGTACACACACACACACACAAACACATCAAGATATTCTAAATGGGACTGCTGTATCTGTACTTGTCAAGATTCTTAAGAATTCAGTATCTATGTATCCTCCGGAGACACTCAGCATGAGTCCAGTTTCCGTATTTTTTAAACAGTCCAATTAAGAATGTGTTGTTCAAGGCATTCTCCATAAAAATATGGTGTCCACATATTTCTGAAGGCACTGTCACTAGGAATAGTCTATGCATTTCTCTAACATATTCCAGTTACACATATACAGCAAAGATGCTCAGCACTTCCATAGTATCAGAAACATCAACTTCCAATGTACCACAAAATTAGTGAGATTTGAACAAAGTTCATTATCAGATACATTTATAGTGTAAATAAAAAAATTTCAGACAAAAATTAAAGTTCCTAATCAGACAACTTTCTTAATAAAATCCATGGCCTGCAACAAGAAATAGGCGATGATCAGAATTAATGGACTCTAGATTTCATACCAAAATTCTGCAGCAGGAACAAATTAACTATACATAAATGTCTGCCGTTGAGATAGCTTACTACAAGCATAATATAGTTCTTCCTGCACAATGTTTTATTCCAAACACGCATCTCTCACACAAAGGTGCAACATGCACATGCTTCTATCTATAATCCAACATAATGTAGGACCAGCTGCTCAGCATCCTCTTGCGTCCTCAGGTCAGCTGTAATACGAGCAGTAGTCTCTCCTTGTTGCACAAAACTGCAGGAGGCCATGCATGCATTTCTAGAAGTGAAAACAAAAGTTTTTGAAGATTTCCGTCTTCTGGGCTGTTGCGCTGTGTAGTTTGGTTGATGTTAACAAACGTTTCAGAGGTCATACTGCCTCCGTCATCAGGGCACCCTGATGACGGAGGCAGTATGACCTCTGAAACGTTGGTTAACATCGACCAGACTACACAGCGCAACAACCCAGAAGATGGAAATCTTCATACTCACCGCTGTGAAAACCTCAAACCCTACAAAAGTTTTTGACTTGTCAACAAAATCACAGGTAACAGAGAAAAGTGTGGGAAAGGCCAAATTTATTGCAAAATGCAGGTTACAGTCTCATGTAAGACTACTGTTCTATGTGGTAATGTTCTGCAAGAAACAATGAAATGCATGGAGCTGAACAAGTGACTTGTACTTCATATAAATTATTTAAAAAGTATTACTTGTTTATCTCATTATGATCCAATGATGAAGGCACCTTCATTAACTGGCCTTTGTATCACACTCCTATTTAAAATTGTAATCATTTTCAAACAGATTCTAAAATTTATATTCAAGCTGCAATGTACAGGACTGGCCAACTCTCCTTAGCCAATTACATTAGCATCTGAGTACTATTATTTCATTTTAGGCTTAATCTTCCAATTTTCATATGACTTTGCTTCTTATATCTTGTGTGCTACATGAGAGAACCACAGACATCTCTGATACAATAAAGCAACAAAGATAGGAAAGGAGTATAGACCACAATGTTTATCTTTGTGTAATATTGTCCATTACCCACGTAGCTCAAAAGTCTCAGATTACAATGTTTTATTTAACTATATGAAGTCTGAGGTTTTGATGGTAGTTATGACATTGGCAACCACCTACAAGGTTATGAAGCATCACAACCCATTAGACTACAATCCACATTTTCACTATCATGGAAACCTCAAACTGTTAAATTACCTGCTTCATACAGCTGTGTGTCAGTAGTCGCTCGCTGTTACAGCAGATGGTGATGAAACCAAGTCCTTGTCATGTGTCAGCATCACAGACCTGGAACATTTACAAGAACAGTGTAAGCAAACAAAGATATGTAATTTTGATAGATATAAATCTATGTTTACGCTTTCACACTCATTTGTCTAGTTTCTGACAAGATGTGAAATTTGTAGCTGACCGTCCTGATGATGGGGGCAGCAAACATCTCTGAAATGTCAGCAAACTTTATGTTTGTAGGATTTAGAATTTATCTACAATATTATACGGATCAACACTCCACAAAGCAGCCATCTTCACACTCGTCGCCGTGAGGACCTCAAATCTCAACTTACCTTTATTTTATGATTAATTTTTATATAAATTAAATTTCTGCTTGTTTCTTTGTCATAATATGTTAGCATCTTGTACAACTGGCATCTCTCTTCACCAGACATTATTTCTTTCCCACAATCGTAATCACCCACGACCCAGCAACCTGCAGCCAACTGGGAAAAAAAACAGAGCCGTTACTTTAACGCGACATCTTTTGATATGTATTGGAATCATAGTTTAGCAAATCTAAAAGAAAATTGTGATTGATTCGTTAATAAGAGGTTTACATTGTTCATATTTTTGTTAATTTATGTGTGTGTCTGTGTTGGAAAGTGTATGCAGTGTGTGGGGTCAAGAGAATAATCAGGTGTTTGAACTAAACGTACGTAGAAATGAGTATTATGAGCAACGCTGCACACACACATACAAAAAAAGTGTGGTTACAAATGTCGGTGTAAGACAATCCAAAGCGCGTAAAGGCACCGTAATATTTGATGGAGGTAATTGTTTATATCATATTAATGCGATACCTTATGATGAGTTGCATGATCAGAAAAGAGGGTTAAGTAAATTCAAACTAAATAATAGCAAATGAAACCTTTATTATTACAAGAATGATGTGAAAATCGAGCTACGTCACGAAATCATGACAGTGAAATACCGAATTAAGTATAGAACTCCATAGAATTCAAAAGTTGTTTCTTCTTTTCTTGAAGTGATGTGACAACTCTTCTCTGTAGTCCCTCATAATTGGCACCAACAACCATAAAACCTTGTTTCGCTTACAGATCTTGTTACAGAAGGGTCACTGGTGAAGAAGGGATTTGTTTCACCTGAGGATGTGTTGTGGCTTCCAAGAATAACAGATAGTTAGTATTATGATTTTCCTTGTATATCACGTTGTATTGAGAGTTTCTTCTGCTTGATGCTGTGATTATTTTTTAAAAAACATTTCAGATTATTTGTGCTCACCTGAAGCCAATGTATATGATATTGACTTCACACATTTCAAAATTCGTGATTTGGAGAGTGGTACAGTGTTGTTTGAAATTGCAAAGCCACCTCCTACAGGTATCGTATAACTTATAACAGTTGCATATAGTGTATGTTGCATTATAAATAACTTTCATGAAACATGTGAAAATATAATAGGTTTAATAATATTAAAATTCCTTCTTGGTCTTCCTCAGTTAATTCCTCCTGGTGGAAACCAACGCAACACTTCGTTCAGACATATTTTCGACAAGTCTGTAACACATCAGTTATTTTGACTTGATACCAGAACAAACAGAGTAGCCAAACTAATACCCTTTCTTCTGATTATATGGTTTTGAATTTTAATTCTCATTGGTAGTAGCACTGATCTCAAGACTTGACCCCAGTCATTAATGCAGGAGATGCAACAAGAATACACATCTATGTCCTATGTTTCTCCTTATGAGAAACTCCTATAAATGTAAAGTATATCAAAGTTGTTCCTGCACTTATTTTAGGATGGATTGCACTTAGAAACATCTTCAATAACTACACAACCTTCATTGATACACTACATTCTTGTATGAACCTTGTATAATACCAGTAATTATTCATGATGCATGAACCTCATGAGATTGTGTTGAGACAGGTAGCCATGTTCCACCAGCTCTGTCCCTGAAATTTAAAACAGAGAAAACAAAAAACTTATTCTGTGCATATTACATAAAGTCTACATTCAGCATGGCCTGTTTCTGAACGTTACAGTATCAGAACGTAGACATATTCAAACAAAGGATCAAAACATGAAAACCAATCTTCTTTATCTAAGAAATTGAAAGCATTGCTATTGAAAAGTATTTCAGTTATTTATGAAATATTGTTGAATTTCATGAAACTCTGAAGAGTAGCATGTGCTCATTAATATTAAAATTCTCCTCCCATCCACTTTTTTAATTGGTTGGTGCCCGCCAGGATCTGATATAAACTCTCAAAATGTGTCCATAGGCACAAAAAGGTTGGGGATGACCAATGTATAGGATGTCTACGTTTCGTTCCCTAATCTCTCTTTTTCCCCCCGCAGATTTCTAGCTTGTGGACGAGCGTTCTCAGCAGCATTTACAAAATCTTGCCAGTCTGTTGGTCACCACACACACATGCAACACAAGAAATACTTGACTGTCCCACAAGTGGATGTCCAATTTTTAACAAGTTTGGTACTTTACCTGGTAGAAATTCTTTCCTGAATGCATACTCCTGTCTAGAATAGAGATCTAGGTTGAGTCCACAGCCGATGACTGTGGATCAATGGCTGGGAGGACTATGGAATTTTACATAAAATTTTTAAACCAATAAAATTTATTTGTAAAAATTTTAAATCTACAGTATTACACAATTTAAAATTGGAAATAATGTGGATAGATCATATCCAGCACAACTTCATCCATATACATGTGGTACAATTTGTGCATACCTGTTCCACTTTTACATTTCTCAAAAATACTGTTTTGTTATTTAATATCAAAGTTTTAACACATTCAGAGTAAAAGCACCAGTGATTCACAGAGCTAACCTTTCAGTCTGGTTTTACTTTTAAAGGAAAGGTAGAAAGTTATGGAAAATTCTGACTGAAGAGAAAATACTGCATATAAGTACAAATGTTTCTGAAGATAAGTTAACTCTCCTTCTACTACACTTTCAAAACATCTTGCATATGTATCATACCTAACATACTGCAAGATATTTTGAATAATAATACAATATTTTAAAAGCTTCCAGCCTCATACAGCAATGTCATAAGATACCGAATGAAACTGTATCATGCCTGCATACATAACTGAGATTAAGCTAAGCCTAATACAGAAACAAATCACATTCACACAGATCAAACCAACTCAATAATGTACTTTATGAATCACATTTGTGAACAGCAACATGGCACCAGACAGAAAACTACATTATATTTAGACCACTTATATACATGACAATGGCAAGCAGAATTTATTTAGAATGCATTCTCCAGGATTATTGTGTGATTACCAACATTCTTGAAGTGCCAACTGCTTCCATGTTCTACCTTGAAGATAAATTTGACAAAAACAGATAACCACCTGCATGTAAATTCAGAATCTTAGCCTAGCACACACATCTGAATTTTCACTGCATTGAAAAACTGTAATCTTACATGCAGTGTTCTAATATAGTGTGTGACCTGCATAGGCAAACTTTATTTTTTTGAATAGCCAGATACAAAGACAACTGGAATTGCATATTTTAATCAGAATTATGAAGTTAAGGAACACCTGCCTCTAAAAGGTCATTGGATTTGTTGTGGGAAGTTGCTATATCCAGTAATCAATCAACTCTTGGAACACTAAATATGGTTACTATATAAACGTAGTATCTATCATAGTCCAAGGAATGGCATTTATAGAAATGCACACGGACTGACAGGGTGATGAAAAATAAATTATTAAATGAGTTATGATAGTATTATTTTGTAGTTGTACTTATAAACCACTGCTTCTTGCTAACCATTAACCCATCTTGCTTTATAACTTAAAAATTACCATTTAGAGAGAGACATAATTTATCATAAATTGAGGTATGACATCAATTCAACTTTCTTTGTAGCTGCTAATTTGTTCCCACTTTTCAGCCACAATAACCAAATTTGTAACTGGATTCATGCTTACAGTAAACCTTAAATAACTGATTACAGATTGTCCCTCTGTCCATCAGACACACCATTACGATCAGCCATCTGTGACAGTCAGCACTTCCTCCAGTTGGCTGCTGGCCCCTGCCAAGTTTTCTGGTATGCTTGGCATTATTCGAGGCAAGGAACGCACAGGTTGACCAGACATAACATCACTAGGACTAGACTCATTAATGATGGAAGGAAGAATGGGGTTCTTACCTGGGAGTTCAGGAATGGCAGGAAGATTTGTATAGGAATTGTTGTGGTGAATTATAGCAGCAGGTGAGCTCAACACAGTTGAGTTAGAGAAAGCTTCACAAGACGACAGAGGAGAAGAAACCTCCAGAACCAATGAATCCGGATTAATATCTGAGATGCGTTGATGGCGGGATGAAATGCTAACTGCATCAGGGGCACATATAATAGATGAATTTCGGTGGTTCGTGCGGGAAGATGACACTGGAGCATGTATCTGACTTCGGAGGCCATACTTGAGAATTTCAGCTATGTCACATGGATCACGGCCTTTTGATTCAGGTAGATAGTATCTGAAATAAACCATTTTGTAAATCAGGAGGGCACTAACTGTGGGGCCAGTCACTACATATTGAACACCAACAATGCATGCTACAACTCACAGTGGAGTTAACTAGAGCCAAGCATTGGTCATTCTTGCTTGCATGAACAAGAATAACCAATGGCAATGCAACAGTCACAACAAGACACTGAATATAATATATGAAGAAGTGATTGCAAGAAATTACATTTAGAATTGAGGAAATAATATAAAGTAAAGAGAAATAAAATTTTGTTCCCGTTAGATTTTTCAGACCCAATAAAATTAAAATTTCTACAAAGTTACCAATTTATGTGAAAGGAAAAAGAAAGCAATGCAAATGTTACAACTTACTTGAGAAAGACAGCGAGGAAAACAGTAGTGGTGGCAAAAAGGAGAAATGAGTATTGACCAATAAAGCTTTGAAGGCTAGGGAAAGTCATTCCAATAATGAAGTTACCACACCAGTTGGCCATGCTGCCGAAAGACATGGCAATTGGACGAGGACCCACTTGAAACAATTCTGTAATGCATAACAAGATACAAATTAGCAAACAGATTCATGTACCATTAATGAAATTTAGTCATACAAACACAAACTAACCTGAGCCAATAAAATATGGAATGGGACCCAATCCAAAACCGTAACAGAAAACATAAGCAAGGACGGTAAAGATGCAGAAGTATGGCATCCATGACGCAGCATTCTGAAACAATGAAAACGATGATTGTAAAAAGGTGAGCAAATTGTAACCATTTGAATATGGAGACAAAAACTAGCTTCCAGACAATGCTATACTACAATTTAATTCCTGGTTTTCTATTCCATATCTGTTCAATCCCAAACACAAAAACTTTGTAGGGTTTCTTACAAAAGAAAGACTGTAAAAGAAACAGTTCTGAGTTTTACACCTCATTAGGAAATTTATGATTCAGTAACTCTCTTTTTTAATTTGAACTGATCAAACTTCTCAAAGGATAGAAGATGGTAAATACTCCAGTAACCAGTAGTATTAATTTCCAGTGCTGTAACACCAAGTTTTATTCAACCGTAAGATGTTTGTCTGGCTTGCATTTTGGCAATACCAAGTTCAAATTGAAGTGTCATATTTTAAACAGTAGTTATTCCGTGTAATTTATACTGCACCAAGACAAGTCATCATCCAAAGTTCAATTTACCCATTGTAGTGACTACTACTACTTTCTACTACTCTGCAGCTGATTTAGTATTGCCAAAATGGTGAATCAGTTATCACTACATTACTGAACATTCCTGTAATACACAATTTTGCCAATCAAGAACTTAATTCTAAAAGAAAAAAAGAAAATCTTGGCTCTCAGAAAATACCAGCTGGCATGTCTTCCTGCTTTGCTTACTTTTACAGTACATAAATTATAAGATATGTTTTCAGCACAAATCAACGATTATATATGCTGTAGCATAAGATGAAAACAATGCAATATACAATATGTAAAGAACCCGCACAGAATGTCCTCTTTCTGGCATATACAGCATGAATGATTTCTCAATATTCCAGCAAGGTACATCATCTTATATCCAAATGTGAAAAACAAGCACATAGCTAGTCAGCAGGCCATGCCACAGAAATTTTTAATTAAATGATGATCAATTTTTGAAGCAAAGGAATATGAGTCTCATAACTGATATTCTGCCACATTTAAAAATAAATGTGTTTAACTTACAATATAAGTGATTGATACACAAAGTATGACTAGGCAGACAGCTGCAGTCCAGCAACTGGCGATAACCAATTGACGGCGCCCACATCTGTTCACAAGAGGGATGGCAATGATTGTTATGAGAAGGTTTATGCCACCAGCACCAATGCTGGCAAACTGGCTACCTTGCTTGGTCAAACCAGCACTCTCGAAAATGGTAACTGAGTAGTAGAACACCTGTCACAAGCAGCACAATATTAGTATACCACATTACATGTTCCTTTTCATAATAAATATGAGAGGTGCAGCAGTATCTGCATACAATTTAATATTTATCACCTGAATGTTGCAGCTTATGCACTGTGAAGCTGGCCATACATTGCAGTACCATACCATTGAACCATTAACCCTAGAATTTAAGTTTAGCAGGCAGTCCCACAGCACAGGATATTATAACCTCTACTGAATTAAGATAAAGGTTAAATGTAGCAAGATTGTATTTTAAGAATAACCTAAAATCATTTTCACCATACATGTTCTGGTGCCTATTTTAAAATAAATGTCTTTGTGGTCAATACTGGATGAATAAGAATGGTCACATACAGAAGAGGTGAGTATGGGAGTATTAATACTTGTAACTCAGGTGATGTCAATTGCAGGTATTCATATTTACAGATGAATGATGTACAGCATATACTATAATTCTACTATAAATGGACTTCTTCAACAACAATAATAATAATCAGCAGAGCGATAGAACTAAGGTGGTTGAATGGTGCTGAGAAAGAGGCGAGAAAGCTGAATGCAGCCTATGCTCAGACACAAAGAGAAACAAAAACAAATTTGAAGAGTGACAAATTTTCAGTGCTGAACATACAAATCTATTTCATAAAACATACCCACATATTTTGGTAAAAAAAATTAAGCCCTTGCTGCACCAATTACATTCAGTATTCTAATGCTATCAGACCAATTTTTCCTATTTTCTTTATTTCCTTTAAATGTCCATTATATACACTACAATTAAATTCATATCTGCCCCAGGAAACATTTTACTGCACCCTACTACATTATATGTGGCAATGGAGTAACCAGAAAAGTATGCGAGTTAATATGAGAGTGGATTGAACATCATGTTTCATACACAGGCAGCACCACTGTAATACACTTACAGCATTGATTCCACTGAACTGCTGTCCAATCTGAAGAGCACACACCAGCAAGAGAGGCAGACGAAGGGTTGGGGCACACGCAACACTCCTCATACTCCAGGAGACACCACTGGCAGCCAACTCCTGCTCTGCCTTATGGGCAGCACGCAGTTCCTCCAACTCATCCACCAGCTTCTCGGGCGCCGCACCACGCAGACGAGACAGCTCTGAAGCCAATAACGATCGCACCACTTCGCACACTTGCATATGTATGCGATCCAAATACCGTTCACAGGTTGTTGATCATGGCATTCATTTATTTCTCCTTGTTTCCTGTGATCCTATAGAGATATCCAAAACATTCTGCTTCAACTAATTACACCTGCTCTACAGACTGACAATCACACTTCCCGGATATTCATGCACATCCTATCAGATTTATGTCAACTCATAAAAACACTTTCCTTCTAGCTTATTTGCACTAGTCTTCAGAACTTCACAATTAGAAAGCTGATAGCAAGTCAACAAACTGCAACATGTTCAAAACGTAACTTGGGGGGGGGGGGGTTAACATTGCAAGCAAGTGGATGCACGTAAGTTGCTGAACATGACTGCTATCTTAATGCCAGAATGTACCAGTAAAGCAATGTTTACATAATGTTTTCTCTCAACATAACAGAAAGTCACTGATGTTTAGTTATGTAAGTTCTATAAGCAAGCAAACTATTTTAATATTGTTTGGAAATAAACATTTCATTGCATAGTGCAAATAGCCTAAAACAGCAAAGGGCAGAGCATTATTTATAACATTTGCAAAAGACCAGTATCACTTTAGCAATATCAGAAAACATTGGCAAAGTGACTTATTACATTACAAATAATACCATTAATCAATATCAATAATGTCCTATTTTTAAACGAAGACTAAACATCAGAAGTTAGGATAACAAATTTCTGAGGCTACTTCATCAAACTTGCTTGCATGGACATTAAAAATTTGTAAAGCTACCCTTTAATTGTAGTTTCCTGTGTTTAATGCTGGCAGACAAGTGCTCAAAACAAGTAAGTCAAACAGAAACCATAACCTTAGTAGTGTACTGGCAGTGGAAATAGAGACAAATACAAGGTTAATCCTTAATATGCAATAGATTGTCAAATTTGGAACGATCCCTTGTTTCCTCCCCCTTTTTGTGCTCGTTATAAGAAAATTTATCTCCATAATAGTTTTGAAAGAAATACTGCATAACTGATCACTTGCTCATTCAATTTAATATTAATTGGTTATGACAGATACTCTTTCCTCCCAACCTCTTGCAGTCCTCCAGAGATATGAAGGCCAGAGAATGACACTACTTGCTTCCTATACCATTCAGCATAAATGCTTGCAACCATCACCACCTATTTACTTCAATAACACAGCACTTAGACATGTCCATTTTAAAAATATTGGAAAGGTATATGTTAATTGAGATTCATTATGTCATATGGATGTTACATGTGACACTTTTGATACACAAAACAGCTGACAATTGTCTTCCTCCTATTATTATTATTAGTGTACCTAAATGACAGACCAACTGTAGATATTTTACTTTGTTACATCAATGCCGTAAAATATTAAATTTACATACCAATCACCAAACTTACAGTCACTGTGAGCAGATAATAAATTTAAAGAGGCCACTTACTAACCAGACTGCCAGTCCACCACAACACAGACCTTACACAAATTAAGTTAGAGCATGTCATACCATTTGCTTACTGCTATCAACATTTTCCAGTAACTTTCTATTATACCCTGCTGTATATACGGCTGTCCTACAGTGGTGTAGCAGTTCAAGTTTATAAAATTCACTATTTTGAAAGTAACATGATTACAATTACATCTATCAACAATTTCAAACAACACTGGGATTTCTTACATAGTAAAAGAAACCCCACCTTTACATATGAGAGTTCCTATAAGAAAGAAATAATCAGATTTGAATAAAACTGACTCTTCCATGGAAAACTGCGGTTCAGAGAACTATAAGCATGTTAAAACTTTGTCTTCCATAAGACATGTGACAAAAAAAGTTTCAAATTCAAAGAACCTTCCTATTGCATTGTGGGTCAAAAGCAGAGTTACAATTTTCATAACCTTCTTTTGTTAGAACGAAAACTTACAAGTTATGTACCTAGTTACAGTTAATAAAATTTACAAAATCATTTCCTTCAAATTATTTAGCTCTGAATATAAAAGTCTACTTCAAGATGAAATAAAATTAACTCCCAAGTTTAAACAACTACACCAATGTCAACCAAACTATTAATCTATTACAGGGCTTTCATAGTATTACACATCCCATGGTAAAGAATGTAATAATTATCCATCTTCTGTATATATGAAAATATTAATTAAAGCATGTATTGTTTTTTATGCAGGATAGATTTAAAAATGCAAGCTACTTGAAATAGAATCTGAACATCATTCCTTACACTGGGACATGCAATAAGATACTGCATTTTCATTCACCTTTCAGAAGCATTCATTCATCTGTTCCTGCATTCATATACAGCTTTGCAATGCCTGTGAAGCTCACCAAGTCAAAAATTGAAGTCCAAAGGGCTATGATATCATGCACTTACCTACACCAACAGCCTAGGTGGTTTGTGTAGAAAACAAACAATGATGGGCAAGAATTCTCGATACATATGAAAATAACCACACACACAACTAGTAATCCAATGCTTTCAAAATAACAAACTATGACAGGTAAAGTTCTGTTCTTATACTTAAATCCATAACAATGTTTTGTGATTGACAGAAGCTGTAAGAGCAGATTACTAATTTTTCTCAGTGCACATTAAGCAAATGGCACTCTTTATACTGAATTATAACATGAAAAACAACAAAAAAACTGCCAAACTCTAGTAAAAGAGATGAACCATTTTGTTCCTTTCATATGCAGGCAGTAATCAGTCAAACACTGTAACCACAAAACAAAAAAATAATTGTTGTAGTTGAAGCATAGGACTTAAGGTTCACAGGAAGTACAGATTTATGCCATTGATCACATCATTGGGTCTGCATACTGAAACCTCATATTGCTCTTTCACAACCCTTTAAGTGAGACTAAATAAAACACAAGATATACTCACAAATGATTTGTGTTGATGTCAAGATAAACGATTTCTCAACAAACTCTGAACAATACCATCATTTCACTTAAAGGGTCGATATTATAAGTGCAATAATGCATACAGAACATAGAACTAAAACATGTTTATGAAACCTCTCAAGCCACCCTACCTGTATTGAAACAAACAATGCTGGAAAACCCACAGCAAAACAAAATGTTGATATTTAAAACATAAAGCAATTGAATAATCAGATCGCAGTCAACCATTCAAACATTTCTGGATAGTGGAACACTCAACTCTGTACCGTTACACTGGAAATCCTGACCACTCATCACTTGGAACACATCTCTTGGTCTGCAATTCAAACCTTTCCATTTACTTTTCTCTACACCTCCATACAGCTACAATCTGTACATAATCTATTACTGTTTGGAAAATATTTTAAATTATATGAGGAATTATTTTAGTCACCAGTGATAGCTCAAAGGCTCATCCTGTGCTGTTGGAATACGCAAATGTCAGAACAGGAAAATGCAACTTCCATGATTAACACAGTACATAATACCGCACAGGAAAAGTGAAAAATGATAATATTGTGTCAATTTTGGAGAGAGTGGATGAAAATCTTTCATAAGTAGAATCTAGTAACTGGGACAGTGAAATTGGTGATAATAAAAAATCGAAGTGGTAAATCAGATGAAGTGCAAGAGACTCCAGTTGCCATTAAGTGGCATGACATGAAATGGCAAATGAAAAAGTGGCTCGTGTGCACATACGTGCATGTCCAATGGCAAACATGAGATGTGCACATATTTAAAAAAATGTACTGACCTTTCTAAAGCAGTGACTCTCATTATTAATTGTTTTTGTCTTTTATTATAACAAATATAATTTGTCAATCCAAAATGTTCATTATACTGATATTTTACTGTATATAATAATGAAGGTCTATGCTAAGTATCAGAAAATTTAAGTCCCACTGCCTATGCTACTGAAATTAATAAGTTGCATGAATGGTCATTAAACTAGTTATAAAAAGCACGCAATTGTGAGAAAAATACCACTAAACAATAGTTATCTGACTTACATAAATTTATTTCAACAGGAGATAAGTAACTAATGGAAAGCGGAAGTGAATTTCTTTATGAATGGTAAAAAGTTAATGGACAAGGCACAGTATCAATAAAGAGAATTGCATGTATTAATTTCCACATGCTGGGATCAGTTGATGGAATTACAAATAGGAAAACACCAACAGAGAATGTACCAAATATAAATAATTTTCTTCTACCTATAGTGATCTGAAGTATAGAACAAATGTGTATTATTAATCTGGGCTTATGTCACTTTTCTGAATGCAATACACCTGCACATCCCAACAATGAAGCACACATATTACAAATAAGTAAAGCTGTCGCGCTACATGCCATGTAGACACTTAGCAGAGGAGAGGTGGTGACAATCTGGAAAATACCTTGATAATTTAATTCACACACATGAACACAAAATCAGAATATTACACATTTGTTCTACATCACTTATGTAGCATGCAACAAGCTGTAGACATTTTATCTTATGAAATAATTCGATAGGATATATATATTACCAAAACCGAACTGATGTACAAATTTGAAAATCAACTAATCTGCTGCACTTTATAACTGCAAACAATCAGCATAACATATTTTTATACATTAAAATGTAACATAAATATGCAATGCATTTAAAAAACACAACCAAGTTATATTTCAGACTATGATTTCAGTTGATTTATCATTTCCACAACTTAAAATGTCAAAGCTTAAAACACAGTAATTTTAACTTCACCTGTAAAAGGGGGTTTGTTTTTGATAATGTGCAAGGCTACATGCAGCATGTTTAGAACCAAGTGTAATAAAACTGGTCAGACGTGAGCAGTTCCTGACAATATCTGATGCATCCAACGACATTAAAAACTTTTTGTGGTGATTACATACCCTTGATCCCCCTTTCCTCCTGACCACATACGATGTATAAGTATTTTGGGCTCTCAGGAAGGAATGGAAGAGCCACCGCAGACAAAAGGGTAAGAAGAGCAAACAGACCCAGCAGATAGTGCCAAGTTTCATCTTGCCCTGCAACAGCACAAACAAGTAACCATGAAAATCATTTTTTGAATCAGTGGCAAACATACTAGTATACCCATATAACCTTCAGATTGTATTCAGAAGGGAGAAAGGGGGGGGGGGATTGTTTGAATACTTAAATATGAATTCTAATGACAAATGTAACATTCAGCATAACACTATTTCTTGTTTATGAATCTTCCATTCTATCAATTATGCAAATGTCAAATGAATATTTCTGAAAAATTCAAAACCAAGAAATAAAAATCAAGACACGCATCATTACACAATTTTTAACACTATTTGTTTTGTATACCCAATATGAACATTCACATATTACAAAACTTATTTTACATGAAGAAATCAATTCATGCTTTCAATTACATCAGTGTTATACTTTTAGGCATTTATTCTTTAATCGTGTATGACTTGGCTTTCAACACATGAATCTTTTGTCAATTTCTGCCTAAATTTCTCTTGGCAGAAAAATGTAACAAAATATAAGTTTCAGTGTTATCGGCCAATGATAAATGTAACTCCATTTCACAAGCCTGTATTAAATTTAACATTCATCCCCCCCGCTATACATAAAATAGAAAAGAGTTTCAGACAAGTAAAAAATTATATAATTAATATTTGAGCCACAGACATCTTTTTGGCGCTTAATCTGGGTTTAAAGTGAGAATATCCATGAATAAGAATATGAATATGTACCATTTTATTCAAATTATTCTGAATATGGCTACATTTCTTGCAAGTGATCTCACCCACACATAAAGACGATTATCTCACCATATGCACACACTATAACAGGGAGTTCTGAATATGCCAGAACCCAGATAATTACAATACACCACCATGAAATGTAACAACTCTAGCATGACAGACAAAAATTAGCTAGACAGTATGCTAAAACATCAATATATATTACTATGAACTTTACATTCTATTCTTGCCCTGGGGGGGGGTCTACTAATGACCCCTATGCAGTGTTTGTGACTGCAGTTTCCTTGCATGTTATATTACTCCACACTAGCTGTATGTAGCAAAATGAAGCACAAGAACTGAAAACCATGGGCACAAAATGCTAATTTTAATAAAATATGTATGCAATGCTGTTTTATTACAAATACAATTTTAAGAAATACTCACCTAGTACACTCCTAAGCCCCAAGATCTGGGCAACTAGCACTCCAACAGTGATCCCAAGCGGGCACAAAACACCCATGGCCCCACGAATGCTAACAGGAGCTATCTCGGTCAGATACATTGGGATGGTACTCGTGACAAGACCTAGAAGACAGAGCACATCTTAAAACATCTAAACTGTGGAACTGCATACACCCAGGATTACAGAGCAATTGAATACTAACCAGAGGAGAGACCAACAATGAGACGAGCTAGAAGAAGCATCTCCACCGAGCCTGCATGTCGTGAGCTTACAAACAAGATGGCTGCCAAAACACCAAGAACGTTGTTAATTATCACAGCTCCTTTCCTGGTGAAAATAACACACAAGAAATAGTTACCCCTAATACTGAACACAAAGTACTTATAAAAAAAGTAAAGCCATTCTGCTATGCACTATGTAGGCACTCAGGGGGACAGATGATACAGCTCCTACTCATTCTCAGCCATGGCACTATATTGGGTAAGTGGTCAGTGTCATGCCCCAGCAGCATCTTACCCCTGGGATAAGGACCCCCAGAGCCAGTCTGGACATAGAGGTTAGAAGAAAATCCTCTGCCCATTGTGGATCAACTCGAACCCCAATCATCCAGCCTGTTGTCAGTCACCGTACTGACAGAGCTACCAAGCATTTGTAATGTAGCTGGAACCCCCCCCCCCCCCCCCAATAATTCCGACACAATTGGTGGCATTTTCATACACAGACTTTCACACTACACTGTACTTTGTGAAGCAAAGGAACTTTGGTTTACCAATGTGATGTAGGCACATACCTTAACCCCCTACATCTACAGCCTGAACATAATAATTTCACATCTGACAGAGGAGTGGGTAATCTCTCCATATGTGCCATCACTTTGTGGTTGTCCCATCCCTCCCATGTGTGTATTTGTAACAACCATACAGGCCTGGAGTCATGTTGCAGCCACTGTACCCATATGAGAGGAGGCTGCAAGGGCCCCACAGTCAGCCTAAACCTGGTGATAGAAAATCTCTCAACCTGCCAGAAATAAACTTGGCTGTCCACTAAATAACACCCCTCACGTTACAGGTATGATCATTACCTTCCAAAGCGATCAGCCACCCAGCCGCCACTCAGTGAACCAGTCACTCCACCTACTAGGAAGATTGACACAATGATGGACCACAGGATGTTCAACTGGGACGGACCCATACTAATTCCATAGTGATCCGCCACTGTTCCATTGCAGAAATCACGGATTATCTGGACACAGCATTTATTGACAAACATTAAAACGTGTGCATGCACATACACAGAATTATGCAAAATTAAGATAAAATGTTTGTTCACAGTAAACAATCCAGAAATGGTTTCTTTCCACCTTACAAAATAGAGAATTTATTTCACCCTATCTATATTGCAGTACTATTAACCCTTCACATTACTAGATATTCTAGCACACACCTGAAAACCAGTTTATCATGAGTAAAATACATTTAGTGGATATAACAGGTTACTGTGATTTCCAATTGTGTTCTTAAAAACTTCAACAGGAACAAGTTTACCTTCTGGTAACTACAAGTAGTCCAAATAGCAAGAACTGTGGAACAGAACAGCCAGTTCTTATGTAAACGATCTTGATATTACAACCAGCTTTCCTTTTTGCCATACTTTATCATCATTGTACAACATTAATAATGCCTTACATGTGCTGGAGTGTTCATCACACCGATGTTGTAGCCAACGGGAATGGAAGAACCTAGAGTTGTAGCCACCCCAGTCAGCACCAACAGAGGTGTCCAGCCTTGCAACTGCTAAAACAAAACACAAGCTGTTTGCTTAGTCCATACGGTAATTGTGGGACTTGAACAAGGATTCATGACAAAAAACCAATCTTACTTAACTACATTTCAGAAGCAACTGAGATTGCTTCAGGATAATGCGTGTTCTTTACATGGTGTACAAAACACAGAGTAGATATTAACAAGTGTCCAACAATGATTCTGTAATAGGAACTCTGGTATTATCTGTGCTCCTAACCAAACAACTCCCAGGTAGTAATATTCCTTGAGCTGTTAGTTTCCACTGCATAAGAAATTCTGTTACTGTGAAATCTGAAGGTTCATCACTGTCACCACACAAAATTACAACTAAATATTATCCTACATAAAATAAAAATTATACCGTAAGATATGGGTTACATATTTCATGTCATATATTCTTTTAGAGTAGTCTGAGGCATGGTTCTGGTATTTCTAAAGAAAGTAATTATCATCTATGGCCTCAGCTAACTTGGCAATATTTCAGCAGACCACTTATTTTCCCAGATGGAGAATTTACTTTATATAATTAGTACTTTTCATCAATTTTGTTTCCTTTTGCACTATAAATTTTTAGTTGGACACACATACTTTTTCTCCTCTCTCTTTCCCAAAATTTAATGACTGGCACTGAAAGAAGGCACAGATTTTTGGGGCCAGTTCCTGCATCTCTCAGACAGGAAAGGGGCAAAGTTGTGTTGTAATCCCCAGATCCTTAGAAGACCATGTGTCTAAGCAAGGATGAATATGCTTTCATGTATGGGAGTTACGATGAACCAATTTTAATACAATATAAAGGACTTGGCTTTTGCACCAACAAAGGCATTTTGAAGGGTTCTAACAATGGTATAACACAATTTGGAGTGTTGGGTTTCTGGACCTTGTTCATCGTCCAATATAAAATTACACCTTTGAAGGACTGGATCTGTCCACATCTTCTGGTGTGGTAAAGGGGAGGAATGCCTACCCTATGGGGTCTGTTAGAATCAGTGCATTCTGACGAGGGCAGATCCAGTCATCGAAACATTGTATAATTATACATCACACGATGGACAAGGTCCAGAAACCTAGTAGTCTAAACAACAAAGGTATTTGGATCTGCTAATATTAATTACATTTGTGGACTGTTACTTGTAAAATGCAAAATTACTGAGGCTGGACCACTGTCTTATTACCTGTCTTTGTCTTGGTAGTAAAAGAGGCCATAACTTCATTAAAAGCAGTTTGGTGATGGTTATTTTGCTTGCAGACTGACTATGCTGTAAAACGAAAGGTGTACTACTGCTGCTGCAAGAACATGCACGTACAGTTCCAAGAATGACGCAATAAATCAATACTGGAAACATTGAAACTAGCGTCCAAATGGAGCACATTTAGCACACATTTCGTTGTTTCGCTGCCTCCTTTCGAAATGTATTTCAAAAGGACGTATGTTCCCTGCGTTATTTTTGCGCTATTCCTCTTTATTGTTTCAAAATGTCAGATGCAAATCGCCCAGTAAAAACTTTCCACGGCCATCTTGTACATATGTGTGAATGTCAGCTCTTTTTTTGGGTTTTAATTAATTTACTTTATATATTGATTCATTTACACCACCTCCCACTCATCCAAGGACAACGCCCTGCAGAATTCTAGCAATAATAATAATCGGCTCAAAACTACGGTCATATTTGTGATCTATAAACTGAAATATATTCGATTCTTTTTAGATCCAAATGGCGAGATGCTTCGTAAGCATGCCAAGCGTCAGGCTCCAGCAATGCCTGACCTCATGCAAAAGCTGTGGGGGGGAAGTAGCCCACGTGGTGTTCGACGATTCATTGAACCGCAAACTTTTAGTAACGTGTAATTTTTTAGAGAGGCTGTGAAATAGTTGCTAGCTTCGATATGAAACTTGTTTTTGTTGCATATATAAAAATCCTGTCCGAAAACTGAACACTGATTTTAATGGGTGAACGTGTGTGGTGAAAGCAGGCGTCCTTTAACGAAGTGGAAATGCAATTTTCGTGCAATTACTGCTCATATACTTTACACGGGACAAGGTCCTGCTCGATATGAGACTTCATTATAATTATGCCAGTGGCCTAATATATGGCAACTGCGCAATAAATAATATGCAAATTAATGCATTCACTTATTCAAAATTAGCAATGTCCAAAGTACTACAAATTAAATCCTTTATGATTGCATAACATTATGTATTTACATATATCATGCATTAGACACCCAGTAAGTTCTAATATGATTTTAACTACATAAATTTCGGTCAGTACTTTGCCATATTGCCATCAGAAACGACAAAACAACTCCCTTCACTCAGAACTGGATGTCAGTGATTTAAAACAAAAATAATGAGTCATGGAGGAAAACAGAGATAGCAACACAACAGCACACGGTACGGGAGGGGGTCCCCCCCCCCCTGGCACCACAGACTCAACCCTCAATAAAAACAGCATATACAGTTTTACTAGAAAGTTCGGGCTTTCCAAGTGGATAAATTTTAACTAAAATGGCTACCTTCTGCCAGAAGACAGCCATTTTCGTGAAATCTCAAATCCTACAACTTAAAACGAATTCACACGAAACAAGTTCTTAAAGATAAAAGTGTACGTATGTGTACAATTGTAGCTCCAGTAGCGGTTAACATTCCATTCTCATGATACTTGTATGCGTTATATTTCAACAAATGCGTAATCTGACATCTCTAAATAAAAAAGCGAACGATTAAATCTAATTTACAAACGTGTTACCACAATCAAATATTTGAAATCTCGAAAAACGATTTGCAATTACATTAATTAAATTCACAATTAACAACGGGCATCTGGCAATCAGTACGACGATGCAATAATAATCACCAGTAACTAAAAATGGAGCCGCTTACCTCTCCATTAACAGACGTATTACTTGCTGAAGTTCCTAAAATCGGCTGCTCGCATTCCATCCGATGTTCCATAGAACTGCCGATGTTCAAAGCTTTCAACGAGCCTTTAACGAAATCTTTGGCTCGATCCAAACTTGCCAGCGACATGTTGCTGGTGTAAAAACTAGTGGAACTCTTAGGCATTTTGGTAGATTTTCTTTGTTCCAAAAGTTCTCGACACTCAAAATTTCTTGACGAAGAGGCTTCTTCCGAAGATCTGAAACGCTCTCAGAGGGTTAACAACCCAAGTCCTTCACCTAAGACGAAGATGGTGGGACGTTAAAGTATTACACGGAAAAGATGGTGATTTCCTTTTCTTGATCTTCCTAAGTCTTCACGAGGCGCCAAAGCACCGTGAGACACTTCTGTCCAATTTTATATATCAACCATGATTATTCTACTGAACAACGCAGCAGAAACACCAGCAGTCAGCAACTACTGACACTGGCTATACCCCGCACTTCTACTACCCTGGACGCAGACAAACTGTTCAAGCGCTTCTCTGCGCACGCTATTTAATCGAACTAGCCAAGAAGCATCCACTTTGCTGCCGTCGTTGTCAGGTGCGGGAGACGCTCACCACTACGCATGCGCAACAATATGTATCGGGGTTTGTGATTGGTTCACTGTATTGATCTGTTGATCTAATTTACTTTGAATAGATCAATCAAAATGTGTTGCAAAGTAATTGCCGGTGTCTCCTCTGCAGTTTTTGTGACATTACTAGTCTTCTTAGTTTATGTTTTGAAAAGAATGTTAATTTTCAAAAAAATTATTTTGCAAGGTAAGGTCTGCGTTCTAAAACAAATTAAATCAATGAAAACAGTCCATTCTTCATTGTCTGATGTCGATGGTACGCTGAATTGAATTTTCAAACTAATTATTTCATAAAATTTTTACATCAAACATTAATGCCAATGACGGCGAAGCCCCTTGAAAAAAAATACACGTGAATTAACAGAATTTATTGAAGACATTTAAAAAAACCTGTCGCTTCTTCCATGGGTTTTTATAGAAAACTCCCTTATTTCTTCTTCATTGTTGTCGGTCTCAGCTAAAGTACATATAAAAGGCAAACCACGACAACAATGTATGAAAAAGGGCAATTCCAAAATATAAAAGTACAGGCGTGAGGCCCTGGGTCGTCTACCACTTTGCCCAACCCTTTCGCCGCCATTGATTAATGTAATTAAGATCTAACGATAAATAATGTCCTATGAATTAAATGTGACGAGAAGGAAATTAATTGGGAAGTCAGTGTCGGATACATGGGGATGCGATGTATTTTCTTTGAGGCGCGAACTGAATTTTCTTTTAAGAGCATCTGTATCTCTCTGCCTTTTCCACTTCTGAACGCTTTGCCTTGACTTCAACGTATCTATACCAGAAGAACGAGCTAGAACTGCCAGGGAACCTTTACACTATAAAGTTATTTATCTGCTTCCTCGTAAAACGTAGTGTCTCACTAAGCTCCTACTCCATTTTTATCTACTCTCTCATTCGCACGTCAAATGGATAATTCGAAATTCGTTTTTAAGTGACGCGTATTACGCCAGAATAACATTTAGGGCGTACATGGGCTCAAAAATTAGTTTTTCTGTGTTGGGATTTTAGTAGGTTATGTAAGACGGTAAAATTGTCCATGGTGCTTAAGTAAACACCAGGACACGCGTACATGTAACGGAGTGGAGTTATAGCTCCACGCATTCTTTACCTCGGCGTAAGATAGAGGTAAGTGGCCAGCTTCACATCCCGGCAGGTCTATCACCAACGAACACTGGCAACCCACTGGAAAAGAGGCTGAGTAGAACCCAGACATTGTGACAGAGACAACCTAGTTATTAAACAGAATGAGCTATCCGGATCCGAATACAATGTAGGAAACAGTGAACTACAAGGATTCAAAACCGCTGAAAAGAGAAAATCTTCTCAAGATTTAGTTTGGTTAAGATTTGTGCATTTTTAATCCCCAGTGCTTTCCCTTCAACTGACCTACATCCACCTCACGTTACTCGCATTTTTCTTAATTACTCGAAGTGAATATGACAACCTGGAAAACACTACGACTGTGCACAGCAAATCAAATTCGACAAGAAACCTACGTATATGATATAGCATATTATGTCCGATATACGAAACAAATAAATTAGTGGAATATTAACAATTATTTTCCTGCAGGAATTGAGGTTTTCCACGGCGCAACAACCCAGAAGACAGCCATCTTCAATTATTTTCTTATAAGTACGTATTAAATTATTCAGTGTCCACGCATTCTATCTTCAGTTCTAGCAGATCATCTGTAGTCACCATGACGGTAACACATAAGTAAAGTTAGTTGTTGAAGGTCAGTGTGGAATACAATGCTACCTGAAAGGACCAGGTCAGAACCAGGTATTGCGTGCGGATGCACCTGCCGAGCCCTTACAAAAGCACCATTCTGAAGAGAGCTTTGTTAAGTACAGGTTTAAACTTTACAAGGAATAACAGGGTATTTCACATTACATATTCCCACCCTGAAGTCGAAAGTCCTCGTATTGCACGGCTAAACGAGAAACGAAATTACGATGGTCATTAATATGCAAATCCGTCATTCCACATCGACTTTCAGATAAGCACATTCCTCAAATACTAATGGATCGGCATCTCCCACACTTTGCTTGGTCACCTTTCTTCTAGTGACAGAGACAGAAATTAGAAAAAGACATACGCAGACAGGCGAAAAAACCTGTTGTTCGTAGTTACTGTTATCACCCAAAAACAACTAAATAAACGTTACACAAAGTTTCCTATGTTCGTCACATGAGTCAAGACAAAGAAAAATGTGTCAACATACTACGTATTAATTTCTCGACAAAATTATCTGTGATATTGCCGGTGTTGATCTTCTGGGTTGTAATGCTGTGAGGAATGATAGGTAGATGCCAAAGCAATGCCTCCGTCTTCAGCCCAGGATATCAACATCCACACCTTGACCGCTGTGAGAACCTTCAAGCATCTCACCCACCACGTCTTTCCAACTTCACTCTGTATTGAGTGACAGAAGTTAAACAAATCGTTCAGGCCTATCTGTTTTAGAGGAACTCCCATTACATTTTCCACCTTTCATGTAAAGTAGATGGGCTACTGTACATTTGTAAACACTTCCTCGTGCGTAGAATGAAAACTTAGTACCAAATACGAATGAAAGAAGTTGAAGCATTCTTAGATCCGAGATCCCGAATACTAAATCATGGGCCTACCTCATCATTATTATATAGTGATGAGTCTCACATTGTCTACGTTTCAAGAAAGTAAACACATGACTGTAACCTACAAGTCATTGGTTTAATGTGTTCAAGTTTTGAGACATCTTATCGTCAAGATACTGTCTTTACCACTGACCATTCGGAAGACCCAACACCAATACCACGCTGGCAGGTCTTTCTCCTAGAATAGCTGATATTTATTCAGCCCTAAGCTCTACTTTTAAAAAAGCCAGAGGTTCATTACCACTTAGACAAGGGATTCTCAGCATTTTAAAGACCCTGGGCCATATTCACCTTTGTTTATCAACTCGACAGCCGTAATGCTGTAAATGAGGAGGCACCTTGGTTGTAACGCCAGCAAAACTGTTGCACCAGCTATTTTCATTCGCCAGTTCTAATAAGTAAGATTGTGGTAATTAACTGTAGCATTCAGAATTTCACAGGTCTTTTGTTACAGTCGTCGGCTGATTGTGAACAAGATCTCCTTCTGCCCGATACTCAGTTTGTGTATGTCCATTCTCTAGATGACGCGTACGATATCAGCGATCTGTACTAACGACCCAAATTCCAAACACGCCCTTTCATTTGGGGGCTCGGCAGGCAGTTTGCCAAACTCAGCTGTTTTGACACAGTTCTGTTGCAGTTGTATTGCGCCGCTTGGAGTTGTGACCATGAATTACGACTGGCGTCGCACCATGGTTTGTGCAAAATAAACTAAGTACACAGAACTCTTCTTGCAACATGGCAGAACGCATTCTTCTAGAGATCGTGGTTCCTTCCACACAACGGCGTGAAAGGAACCGATTTATCCTTGACGAAATCTACTCACATGCGAAAAATAACGAAGAAACCACGCCATTTTGTTACTGAAATCTTTGCTACATTTAAATGAGATGCATATGAGAGACCACGCTAAGTTCTCCCCGTGCATATGCGTCAGATTGTAGAGGCGTATGAAGAGCCAAGGTAAACCTCCACGAAGTCCAACATCGACAGTAGTTGAAGGTCAATGATCGGCCTCATGCTGGGAATAATTATCGACTTCCGGTTAATATAAAGGTCTCAGAACTTCTGTGGATACAGACAAATACCGCCCGTAACGGGAAACCAACCCCAAAAATTCTCTCCGTTACTGACATGCCAAATATAAGTTTCGTGTACCTAAGAGATTTTAGGTTCTTACGGTAGTAAGTATGACAATATAATTCTTCTAAGTTTTGACGCCGTATACATTCGCAGACAGATACCAACATTTCGGAAAAACATACAGCTTCCATCATCAGGGCTGAAATGGCGATGCTGGGAAGTGGAGGTATGTATATGAGGTCAGAGGTAGGGTCAGGTGCGGATGGGCCAACAGCCAGTTTATGTACTATAGTATTTTACTGATAAGTTGTTTTCTGTCTTTCATCAGGACAGAGACAAACCACATAAGCCCGTTAGAGCAGATGGTGAATACGAGGACCTCTGAAACATTGGTAAACTTCAACCAGACTACACGGAGCTAGAACCCTGAAGACAGCCATGTAGAAGTGTTATAATAACTACACCAAGGAAGAGAAAGTGAAGCCTTCTTGATTTTCTGTACGTCACTTTTCACACACTTCATTTTTTCACTGTCCGTTCACTTGAACAAAAGGTATGAAATATAATTTACACAAATTGTTTAAGAGAACCAAACAGCGGAAAGAATGTGTGAAAAGAAACCTGCAAAAAATCAAGAATTCCTCATAACACCCAGGGATGCTCAAAAACAGAAGTGAAGCCTCGTCAAGTTGGCCTATATGATAAGCTTCAGACAAGACACGTGATGAGAGAATCACGTCTCCTTGAATCCTCACTTAACCTATCGTTTACCTTGTTTTATGTGACACTTCGATAAGACGATTACTGCAACTGACATAAATTCATGGTCACTTTTGTGAGGAATTAGGCCAAAGAAAGGACACGCACACGCTATATCCACACAGAACGTGTAGGTACGGCTTAGATCAACTTCCGTACAAAACTTCGCACGTTTAGTTTCAATGTTTAGCCATAAAATCGAAAGTTAGATATTTATTGCAACCGCCAGGTCTATGATTTTGTTGCAATATATTCCAAGGGACCACAAAATCTGTGCGTTCTTCATGAAAACGTATTCTCTGTTTCATCCATAAATGTGCACCTGAATTATTCAGAAACCTGTCTGAGACGGTTCATTATTATTCCGTTATAAACAGGGTTAACTGTATAACATGTAAAAGCCGTGGCGTAGCTTTCACGAGCTGACAACGCCCACCTTGTGCGTCCGTATCTCATAATTGTTCTTCGCCACTTGTCATGATAACTCGATATTTGTTACTGATGTGGAGATAACAGGATGTTACGAATAAATATCAGTGGCGTGGAGGAGTGCTTTCAAGGTGAGTTTCAACGTACTGTATAATAAGTTGTCAAGTTCTCCTGTAGAAAGAGGCGTTGGTTCGTTCACGATTAAGTAAGAGCTCGAGAACATGCTTATCGTTATCATTTCATTTACCACAATTTTTCTCACACAAGTTAGTTTAGGTAAGACTAAAGTGTGCCACAATTTATTCCATTCGTAAAGGATCAATAACAGAACCAACGGTGGTTTTGAAGGACGAATACATGTTGCAAAACTGATATTTTTACTTCTATCACCGATGACATTAAATCAGTAGCTCGCAAACAAGAATCATCAGACGACATTTCTTACGCCCTTTTTGCGTACAAGGTCCTTTTCACGTGAACATCGCCATGTCATACGAATACGACGGCGCCATTTATACGGCTGCCAGGCGATAATTAGCCGATGTGTTTCCAGGAACGGCCTCCCATCACAAAGTTACGAAAGCAGACACCGACATTTCCGTGTTGCTTTGTACACCCTATTAGTCTTTGATGTTTAGGCGACCCTGCAATTCATTAAATCACCCCTAAAATCCATACATGCATGTTTGTCTTTTTTACACTCCTTTCCCTGTTCCGTACTGAAAATGAGGTCGTTTGCCTATTTATATTCCACACTAAAAGCATCTCAATAAATTGACCATTATTTAAACTGCAGCAAAAACCACCCTACATTTTTATCACTGAATGTCATACTGACGGTAATATGAACGGAATGGCAGTGCAAACATCTGTGATGGGAATGACAAATGAGTCACTCAGTTTTTATGATGATATACGCCCCACCTCTTATAATGCAAATATAAACAAAACATGCCGACTGTCAGAAAATTATATTAAATCTTCGGTTTTAGCTCACGAATTCCGGTGTAGTTATAACTCATTAACTTATATAAAATGCTATATTACTATCATTGTTGTTAATTATGGCACGTTGGGAGAAAGGGTAAACGCAGAGGTCAAGTTTTATTTAAAACCAAACACGTCACTGTATGGCCTCAGTATCAGCCACAAATCACGTACTGCAGTGGCACAATCATGCTAGATATATGAACGGTTAACTTAATCTTCATTCAATTGCCTAATAAAGAGTTAAAAATGAAATCACAGCAGTAATCTACTTCTTACAGCGTACATTCAATTTGTAGAGGAAACTTATATTTCTGTTCAGCTGGGAAATTTAGGGAAAATTAGGCACATAAAGTTACGTAAGTTCTTTGTTTTCAGTTCAGATCCAAACGTTACAAATATTACAAATATAAGTGTTTCTTCTACTCGTCACAGAGGAAAAATATAAAAATTATCTGATCCATAACTGGGTAGAATAAACACTTAACTGTTGTTTCTTTGCCCTTTGATTCTGAAATACTGATCTGTACAATTCTAATATTTCATTTTGTATACTGAATTGTCTTTTGTCGTCATAGCATGTAATAGACACGACTTTATCTGGGCAATTAACACGGGACAAATGTTAAGTGGTCTTCTGTCAAGTATCCACGTCATAAACAATCACACTTGCTAATGAAGTAAACGAAGTCTTTACTGTTGCACATCCTTTCCAGGTCATTATTCCTTAATCATTCCATAATTCTGCCAATGCCACTGCCAGCGTTGCTAAAAATCATATATAAAGCTATTCATAATTCCCTGACACATTACAAAAAATCGCTAGACTAGAATGGTGCAATGGATGGTAACATAGGACATGCCGATAGAAAGAGAAACTCTCCAAATTATTTTACACACCTCATAAATGCTCTACGTGTCCGCCCTTTTTGACGCGGCAGACAATCCGATAATCCATTTCCACCCATACCCGCTGCAGCATGTCAACCGATTTGTGAGATGGCAGCGATGATTCGCCTTCGAGGTTTAGGCAGACCCCGTGGCAGAGGCGGTACAAAGATCTGGTCCTAAAGTACCCCATAAGAAAAAAATCACATGGCGTCAGGTCAGGTGATCGGGGTGGACAACGAAACAGCGCATGGTCATTGGCAGCCATGCGTCCGATCCAACGTTGTCGCAAATGCTGATTGAGGTGGCCAAGGACGAGGCGGTGGTAGTGTGGCGGAGCCCCATCTTGCTGATAAATGAAGTCATCGCTGTGATCATGAAGCTGCAGCATCTTTTGATTGTCAATAAATTGCAGTCCATGGTCACTATTCAATTTCGTGGCCAACATATGCGTGTATTACTGTCATTAAAATAATGAATATTTCTTTCAGACATTATTTTCTTCAACCTTGAGCCTCTCATTTGTAAGAAAGAGCGCATTACTTACAGCAGGGGTGGCCAGTTCTTGCACACTTGAAGGATAACTACAGGTTTATTGGAAGGAACTGGATGTCAGAACTATTAATATCGTTGACATATATGGGGGCGATTTAACAAAAAAACAAGCCTGAGATAAGAACTAATCTTCCCCACTTGAAAATGTAGTTGTCAGAATTATCTCTGCATTCGCATGTAGCTGTTACAATCGAAATTCTGCTGATAAATTGAATCCCACGAAATTTGACTACGATTCGTACAAAATTTTAACAGGAAAAACCTGACAAGAAGAATAAGTGTGTACGTGATGTAATTAGTAAATAATAAAGATTTCCTTATGATAAACAGTGTCTTTGCATGTACTTGTATCTACGAAAGCAAACGGTCGCTTCCTTTTGAATTTTAATTTTAAATGACTGAAATTTAGAAACTAACTCACTGGTTTATTATCCCGTTAAATTTGACACAGAAACGTCCTACTAAGAATCCGAGTGTTTGTACTTTAACAAAATGTGCAGCCACTACGAACGGTGCCTTAAAATGTGATACTGAGACAAGGTAAAAAATAAAGTTTTCTGCTTAAATTGCACCTCGCCATGAAAACGTACTACGGAGGAGCACTGCTATAGCTTCTATTGCTTCACATATATTTAACCTCGGCGACAGACGGAGGAGAGTGGTCAGTTTCACACTCCAGCCGGTTTACCTTGGAGGAAAGGTCTTACGGTATCCTAGAATGAGAGGTTGGGTGGAGAGGAAGAGCGTTAAACAGAGAAATCCCTGTCCTTGGAGGGGACCGCACTATTGTCGTCTAGCCGGTAGGCGGTTACTGCACTAAGACTAAATCATCACTCAGATCAAATGTCATGTGTTCGCGGCGGCGTTACCATCGGAGATGGTACTCTCTGTCTTTCCCTATTTATTTATTTATTTACTCATTTACTTAGCAGGTGGGGAACCTTTAACGCTGTTGTGCCATCAGAGTTGGTAACAACGCAGCCATAGAAGCGACGGTTTGTAGTTACTGAAGTAATCAAAGAGAAGATAAGATAAGATACAGAAGGCGGTGGAGGACAAAACACAGAAAGAGGGCAAGGGGAAGGGGTCACAGGGGTATGAAGGTAAACTCCTCCTGGTGTCTTAAGTACCACAACGTAAGACACGAAGCGAGGGGAGGAAAAATTCCTCAATGAAAGAAGTCCAAATTTACTGCGGCAATTCCATCTGCAAAGTCCTTTGAAAAGCCAATATTCGGCAAGGCAGCCATGACATTCTCCGTCTTTTAAGTAACTGTAACTTCATAACTATGTTCACAAGACCTACTACTGGACCCTTAGGAGTCAGATAAGTCTACACCACACCCTCATATCCTGTTTAATTATTATCCTCCCATCTACACCGCGGTCTCCCAAGAGGTGTACCCTGAGATAGTGCATCTGCAAGCTGCAAGCCTAGGTGAAACAGAACTGGCCTCTGTCGTCTGGAAACTAACGGTAATGATTCGATGCATTAGTACTCCAAGTCAGTCAACTCTGCTCATCGCTGCCTTTCATTCTGTTTAATAATAACAGATCATGTATGGGAAGTTAATTTGCCATTTGTCTGCATAACCGTCAGTCAGTTACAGTCCAATTATAAACATCAAATCAATTACCAATCAATAATGTTAAGTGGTCCCTTGTCGCCAGGGTTTGGTGCGTCCTAAGGGTGTGGTTGGTGAAGGTCTGACTTTACTTGAAAACGTAGAATTGAGAATAAAACAGAAATAAAATTCAGAGAACTAGAGCAGACCTCGTGAAGAACAGCACATTTTCATCGGACTGTTTCTGTGAGGCTACTACGACCACGCCTGACGAACTCGATTTGCGAACAGGAGAGCAGCAACGCTGGTCTTTTTCCTCCTACCAGAAGATACGGCACGGCCGTGCAAACTACGGATTGAAACCGGATTTATCCAGATCGACAGCAACTGGTTTACATTATCGCCTGCAGACTTTGGCCAGCGAATGTCAGCAAAGTAAATCCGTTCTTTATGTTACAGCTCACAGAAGCATTCATCTGACGTTATACAGCATGTCCCGTACGTTCGAAACCACAGAATAACTCAGTTATTTGGCAAAATACGGGAAAACACACACACACACACACAGAAGTTGTTGCAAATCATGTTTTTTTCTAATCGCAAGTGTTGGATATCTTTGTTTGGGGCAAGCCGTACTCACCACCGTGATAACCTCAACACCTTCTGTGGTAAAACAAGTTTGGAGCGGAAAAATTTAAAGCATTCAGAGGTGAATTAAACAGCATCCTGGGAATTTTAGCACAGGCACGCTTGACAGTTACCGAGGGTCGGAGCGACTGACACAACTGCAAAGCTCCTTTACCACCCGACCAGTAAACCCACGCGAGTCTTCTTTCTGAGCTACTGACAGCCTCGCAATACAACAAATATCCGGCGATAACATGAAACGCTTAAAAACGGACACAACGTTGATCAGCAATTATTTAGTCACAATGACAATACGAGAAAGTCGCTGTCTGTAAAAGAATTATGTTTTCGGCTGTGATAAAACAAATGTACACCATGTAACACTAAATAGGATTTGTGGTCCGGCACCCGTCGCCGGGCCACCGGTTGAGAAATACCGTAACTCAAGACGACATATGGCATATGGTGTGTCTGGGAGCGTCAGTTGGGAATGACGCAAAGAACAAGATCCAGCATCCTCCACATGATTCGTTCCCACAAAGGGCGGAGAGAATGCGTTCAGAACCTAATTCTATGCTGCTCTAAACTACAGACCGCCAACATAACCTGTCTGAGCAGCAAATGGAAGCCATAAAAGAAAAAAAAAAACTGCTGACGACAAAAGCTAATGACTCGGCGCATTTTGGGCTCCTGGAGATAAGCAATAAAAGGAAGAAGTAAGAGACGGCTGTATAAAACTGCATATAAAATTAACAATGGTTCAAAATTGTGGTTATTATTTCGCAGTAAAGGGTGACGTTACCCACAAAAACTATGAAAAGTACCCAGTGCTGTAATCAGGATTCGAACCACATCTCACTAATTTTAGTCAAATATGTACCTTTGGTGCCCAAAACCATGGAAGCTTAAAATGACATAATTTACATTAAAATTTGGAAGCGACAGGACAGTACAGAGCTGAAGATGGAGGCAGTATGTTCCTACTAAACATTAGTATCTACCCACGAGTACACACGACGTTGCAACTCTGACGACCAACGTCAACGCCATGAGAACCTGTATAGAACCTTGTTCGGAATGCTTGAAATGTTCCCGGTAAGCTGCCCGGTGGGTACGGAGGGCTATAAAGTGAACGGGGCGTGACGCTGACCACTCACATCACCTCATGATTACACGAGGTCATCACATGCACGTGTGATAACCGTTGCTAGGCAATACTGTGTCCAAGGTCCCTTAACGCGTGGTAAATGCTTACTTGGACGTTTTACAGTTGCTTTTTAATGACTAATAAACATCGTTCACCACATGCTGAACAAAACCGCACCGGCAGTTTGACGTCAGGATACCCGAGGTTTCCTGCCACACGGCCACTTTCTTTCCCAGAATGTATGTCGATTTTTCTCTACTAAAAATGACGAAGTAGTTCAGGTTACAAGAAGGAAAAGAAACCATATTCATGTTCTAGTAAGAACTAATGACTCGTAAGTTCCTTGGAATACAGGAATTTCACCTGGAAAAGGCCAGCCGAACTTAAAATCGATAACGAACTTACGTAACCGAATGACGTACATTTGTGTGAAACTACATACTGCAAGTATAGATTTAAAACAGTTCTAACCCCGCGGTCCTCCGAAGTGATGTGTGGCCCGCGTACACTTTTGTAATACCGTATCACCTTGTACAGTGTCAACATGCATACCTCCTATCGGTATATTAAATATTACGTAAACAATTAATAAAATGTCAAATCAACAAATTTGTGAAAACATGTAATGACTGCCATGAATGTGGATGGCCACTGGTCTTAAAATGCAGGGAACCTGATTTATAATAATAATAATAATAATAATAATAACAATTTCCCCTTCCGAGCGTCACATCAATATTAAATTTAAAGATCACATTTTCACTTGTTTCTTGTACGGACTGAGAGATAGTAAACTGTCTCTACGTCGTCCTATTTTACTTCATACTGATAGGAACATCTATCATTGAGGTGGGCAATGGAGAAAGTTATACAATGAATTAATTTTTTCGTTCACGATCGTAAGAGATGGACAATGGCTGGTCGAGAAGCGGGTGCTGAGGGGAGTAATTGGACGTTTGAGCTATGGAGTTACAGGAGGCTGGAGAAAAGTTCATTTATCATTATCGGATTGTGGAACAAATTACAAATTCAGAGTACTACAAAATGCACACCTCTACCCTGCAGCCTACACTAAAAAAAGTGATAAAGGTAGATTTAACCACCAATTATGTCTTTACTTTACTGTACTTTTAAAGTGAGGTGGCTGACAATTATGGAATTTACAGCGAATTTTTGAAAATCAACTAATTACTCCAAACTCTATCAATGGGGGAAAATATACAAATTAATGTGGTTCAACTAATGTTTGTTCGTATTCTCAGTAACTTCCAGTGCTTTCTTTGCGACATCGCTGAGTCCTTGGTCTGGCAATGCATTTATTGCAATCTATTGACAGAGACAATCAATTGTATAAATGCAACAGAACATAGTCATGTAGCATATTGTTGACAAAGCTAATAATAGGACAGAACTTCACTACATTAAGAAGTCTATTTAATATGGGAACTTTTCCATATAAAAACTTCATCAGAACTTTCCTGTGTCAATGTCCACGTCACTTTCCAAGCAAGCAGCTTAATATTCTACACATTGTGCAAGACCTGCACGATGCACTGCAGTCCCTCTTGAGAATATTTAAGCTGTTCAGCTGGTCAACAAATAACCTGGTTTTAATGTGTACCAGACGTTCCTTGCCATGTTCAGAACAGCCCTCCACAGCACCACATGACTCAAACAAATGCAATTCATACACTCACACCCTGTTTCTTAAGCATCGTTACTGCAATATACATAAAGTTATTGCATTTCAATTTACGTGGGGTATCGAAGGAATTTCAATACGCGCTACGCAGGGTCGCGAATGGGCCTAATAAAATGACATCGACTAACTCAGCCCGTCATTTACAATTGAAACGAGCCATTGTCTCCTGTCCACGTGTAACAACAGGAAATGAATCGGCTTTATTTCTGCCATGACACAAAGAAATTCCACCAGATGTGCTAACTAATGGATGAATTACGTTTCTTATCAGAACACAAAAGCGCCATATCATCATACTTATAAAGCCATCTACTGCCACGAGAGAAATCACAAAAATTAACCAATAAAAGTTATGCCGAATACTAAATGAAGAAAACCTGCTTAGCGGTTATTTGAACCACGGAGCTCCTACACGAAACGGCAGTGGTAACCGCAACACGTTCGGCCAGGATGTTTAGTTTTTTATATCGGATTTCGTGCTCAGTAACAAAATCCCATTCAGATTAAGCATCTTAGCACGCAGTCACTCACTTTCCTGTAGACCCAACAACACACATGGATACTGTAGGTTTCGAATTCGTACGACTGGCCTCGTACTTGGCACAGCAGAGTGCAGCAAGCAGATGCTGACCCAAGACCATTTGGGTGTTACGTGGGCATGTGGTGCTAAAACGAGTGCGTAGGTTCGTTCCTGTTTTATGTACAAATATTTTCTAAATACGTTCTTTGCACTTTTGCATATGTCATTGGCTTTGATGCCCATGCGTTACAAATTCAAACCCACAAAACTAATCACAATACTCACATCTAGACTTAACACAGCTAACAGACAAAAATTTATTTTTCTTGTACTTCGTTACAATTTTGACACATAGAAAATTGTTAAAGATTTAAATTCGGTCTATATTTTGTGTAATGTGAGACGCTTTTTGTAAAATACGACTTATTTGAAATAACACAAAATTTATTTGGGCTTCGTGTAAATTAGTTACAGGACCAATATAAACAACATTTATTTTTGCCTTAAAATGTCTTTTTTTTTCAAAATTTTCAAGCATTTTCGGAGATTTAACATGTCGACGAACACACACACCTTTAGAAGTTTGGTAAACTCTAAACAGGTTAACTTAACAAATTGCCTTTCATAAATCCGACTGTAAATTTGCGTCAAGTTACAAGTCTATTAAAATGTACAACGAAGCCTTGTCTTTATTCGTTGTGATGTGCTCAAAATCGTTGCATAATATCGATCCCAGAAAAACAGGCAAATGTGTCACAAATCGCGTGACCAGTTCTAACATAAATTTTTAATGAACTCCATGCTTGACCTCGCTGTGTATATGCTGAGCAAACACAGACAGGCAAAGTACCTTGTGGTTACATGCTTCATGTGTACGGACGAGAGCATGACTCAGAGGTCTGGTTTTCTTCAGCCACTGCATACAAATGCTGAGAAAGTACCTTAAATTAAGCTATGACTGCTTCCTTTGACATCCTTCCCGCAATTCTCACATCCTGCACATAATTCACCATTTGCATATTCCTTGATTTGATCACTCTAATAATATTTCATGGAGAGTAAAAGATCTGAAGCTATTCATTAAGAAATTTTATCCAGCCTCCTGTTATTTCGTATATTTCAAGTCCAAATATTTTCTTCCCAGCTCTATTTTTAAACAGTAAATATCTACTGAAGTACCTCAGGTCAGGTACCAAGTTTCACACTAACGGATGGTATAACGTGATAACATTCTGAAGAAAGAAAAGAAAGTGCTTCAAACGCGTACAAGAGACGAAAATTACGATGGTCAACTTCCACATTCAACTTTCCTGTTTCGTCTTTACCGTATAGGATCAATGAAACACAATAGGGTATTTACACCTTATTTCGAGTAACGCCGCGCTCCGTCGGCAACTTCTCCGACACATTTGTAGTGCGGGTCACCCAACAATTTATGCAGGTGTTATATGGCACAAACAGCAGATTAAACGACCATATGGGTAAACTTTACTGGACAGTTGATCTCCGGACCAATATTCCAACCCAGGGCTTCGCAATTACCACTCTACCACGACGTTCAGTTTAGGAAGCTAATTATCTGCCAGAAAGCCGACATATTCCCTCTCACAGGAGCCAGCGAATGGACCTCATCCTAACGAGTCCAATCTACATCTCTCCATTTACGACACAGTTTTTAACAACAAATGTGAGAACAATACTTATTGTTCAAGAAAGCTGTTTTTGCAATTTTTTAAATTGCTGTTTCTGAGAGAGAGACACTGACTCAAATCTTCGAAAGAACTGCAGGTAACAGAATGTAGTCCTCTTCACGACCTCCAAAACGAATGGCACTTATCGCTGAACGTGCATTATGGGTAAACACCGCCCCCGATAATTTTCAACTTTATCGCTTGGTATTTTTTATCTGTACGAGGACCGCTATTTGCAAACTCAATACTGTCACAGATTACACGGCCATTTCACGAACAGTTGAGGGTATAAAAAAACTTAACAGTTTGCTGTCCGAGGAAGTTGGTTCAAGAAATAAAGAGTCTGACTTGTCTTCGGGAAGCACTCTGTTTGTATCCTGACAAGATCATGTCGATTGATATCTTCTGGGTTGTGATCACGTGTATGTAGTTTCTAAAATCAACCCTGAAGATGAAGGTGATACGTTTCTCCGAAACTTGGCAACCACATCAAACGTCAAATCTCTGACAAGACTATTTTGTAGCGAGCTTCTTAATATCTTCTGAAAAATTCTGTGATTGAAAGCATCTTGGTACAAGTGACGATCACTTCTTCCCCAATCCTATCTCGTTCATGTGACCCTATATAATGACTTCTTAATGAAGCACCATTAATATAGTACAAAAGAAGAAAATCTGGGAAGAACTTATAACACCTGATCTCCATCTTAACGCTTTGAGTCTTTAGTGTGAGACTAGCAAGAATTAATTATAAATAAATAACCATACATTCAGACCCATATATGCACACAATTTCGAGTATCGCACGTAAAATCTAAATGCGTCGTAGTGTTAACATATATTTAGGCCAATGTGCAAGCACACTGCTGCTGCTAATGTCCTTCTGCATCCTGTCTGCATCTTAAGGGCTGAAGATGGAGACTGTGTTTCCAGTCATAATCATAAATGATACTAAAAAGTAAAATGACCCCACGGTAGTATCAGTGGTTCACATACAAAGCGAGTGGAAATTACTCTGTTATTTTTGTGTTAATTGGAACATACAAAAACATGACGGACGCAGCTGTGAAAACAGGAAAACAAGCGAATTTACAAGAACAATATTTATATTTGTTACAAAGCAATGCATGCATCTGCGCACATTCACTGCGGAGTGACTATGACAAAAGATACACACGGCTTACGTGCAAAGGCAGAAATTCAACTGCACGTGGATGACTGTCGTAACAATGGGTAGTGGAAAGAAATGTTACTGAAACTGAAGATTCTAACGGCAAACCTTAAAAATCGAACTATAGCTAACAGAAGAATTACCTACAGTTTATTAAAATGATTACTGAAGATGTTCAATCAAACGTTGGACAAGAAACGGGGTATGAAGCTCCTCACGACACGAACACTTCCGCATTCATGTTTATTTATATCGTACAAACTCCCGACAGCGTCTTTTTCTTTCCGTCTTTATTTATTTTTAGTGCCAAGAGTTTGGCAGTTAGCAGCTGATGTCCTCACAGTGACCCCCTTACACACTATTCTTGAGGCACAACTCGTGAAACAGTTCCCAGAACTGAAATTATGGCCTCACCTCACCGGACACATCTGAATGAAGCTCAACATGCAACGCGAATCAAGAATGCAGTTGCTGTGAATGTGACGTCAGCGGGAAAGCACGAGAATCCTTATCTCGTGCTCTCGAGCCATGTTCGAGATATTGGCTTAACATCACTGTCCGAAAGAAAAGGTGAAATACTGTTAACGAGCAAAGTGTTTTGATCGCCAACATAAGATCTTTTCAGGACATGAAAATATAATTCTTGAAGAAAGTGAAGCTGGTTGAACAATGCAAGCTATAAGGATAAAACTGTCAGCAGACTTCTGATAAATATTAAAAAAAGGTTCTGCTTCAGGAAGATAAACTCACATTGACGATATTTTAAAGTTCACACTCCCTTTCACACGGTATGTGCTCCGGCATTGCGTCATGTTCAAGCGTCACACTGCTTAGTCAACACCGACTGAACACAGCTAATCACCGATACGTGGCCAAGTGCCGCGTGGTACTAGGCTCAATTTCAGGAAATAAAAGACAAATATCATTAGCCGAAACTTATCTGGGCATGAACTTACGAAGCGCCAATTGTGCGAAATCACAGGCAACGAAAAAAGAAAGGCCCTACAGCAACAATAAAATTACAACTGTGAATTCTGGACCTTCACCCTTTACCCTAGCACCGGTGATATAACCGAACTTTGAGGTTGATAAGTTCATATAATTCATATTCGGGAGGTATCTCGTTCGATTTTATGCCCGGAGGCAGGATATCCTGAGGGGTTCCGTGGTTTTACTCAACATCTTCAGGAAAATTATGGGATAATACAACAAAATAGGCAATGGAAGATTCCTTCCGTGTCCTTTTCAATTAACTATTCGTAGCCATCCAACCTTTCGACACTATATGAACTGTGTAGCTCATAACACGTCGTTAAATGAACTGAGAAATAAATAATCTCATTACAGACTCATGAAATTATAATGCCCACAGACAAAAAATAATGGAACATCCGGCTAAAACTCTGACAAGGAGTTGAACTGGCCTGCAGCACAATAAAATTGCTGTGGCGGGAAAATTAGTTGTTCATATAAGGAACATTTGGAGTAGGACCGAATCTACACAAACAGGATACATACATACTCGATCTGAGATCCCCAGCACGATGAAAAGGCAGGAGGAGGAATGACAAGAATAAATTTCCATAACAGGACAAAAGAAATGACGAATATAAGACGTAAAACGTCAATTACAGAGTGGCCTATTTACCATTTCTTGTTTTGAAAGTTATGTAACTTCCTGTTTAACTAGTTTCTCTCTTAAGATATGAAGCCAACTGTTATTTTTCTACGTCTGGCTAAAATGAATTCGAATGAAAATACTTTTTTTCCTTTCATCCAGGAAAGACCATAGCCGGGATAGTTGCAGTTGACATTTCATTTCCCGAGGAACCGGATTTCCCTAACATTCGCATTCTAGGTCTCGCACAGTCAGTTGGGGACTTCATTCTTCCAGAACGGGTACTGATAAATGTATGGAACTTATGTAAACCACCAAAAGTATGGACGCCATTAACAATTCAACAAAAGATCAAACCCGTCAGTATGATAGCAACCAATCACCTGAAAACGAAAGTACAGGCAACTTAAACCGGCGACTTGAAATGTATGTCGTCACTTCTCCAGAATATCTTACGTAACAAATGTGACTTGTTGACTCAGTAATGAATTCATAGAATGTGGCAGCAGCATACATCACGTCAGAATAAAACTCCGTTGGCCTCCCCAGTCTTTGTTTAATTTGTTAGTAGTGGAAATCTGTTGCTCTTTCGTGAATATTTCAGTTCGTCTCCACTTTAACGAATCTGCTTCGTACTTGACTTGTAACTTGTACGTCAAATCCATTTAATTTAAAACGAAACGTTGAAATAAACAGCTGACTCGCTGCATGACTTGGATGTTTTCACGTGACTTGAAAGTCACGTGCCCGTCCTCATACGGACGTCACTTGGCCTGCCCATGTTGAAATCAGGTCGACAGCATGGCTACCCGGCAGACATTTTGTAATCAACGCTCACGTGTCTGCTAACGGCAGAGGAGGGGTAGATGACTAGACATCTGGGCCCCTTGTTATTTCAATGTTACTAAAACGATCTCTTTGTTTTATCACAAACTTCAACAAATAAATATGAATGCCTCTCAGTCCGAGACGATAAAAGCAGGTAAGTTCTAATTTCCCTTGCTTATGGCAAATAATCTTTCTAGAAACTTTTGTATAGTTACTCAGGTGGTTCTTTGCTTCATGGAACCCGAGAAAACTTCACTGATTTTAGTCGCCGTAAAAGCTTCAAGTAATATGCGGTAATAATTGGACTCAACTTAGTTTTTTATTCGGTAGCAGCTACAGCAGTATAGAAACGATCACAATTCATTTTGAGGGACGAAAACCATAAATTCAAAGTGTCATGTAAAGTAACGGAATTCATTTCAGTTTTTCAATATTTTTAAAACTGGTTTTTAACATGTACGCAGTACTCCCAACAAATTTTACATCGACCATAAACTACTCATACAACGGAAAGTTAAAAGTAATTTCCACACATTGCAGCATATTCCAAGAATCCTTCCTATCTGTTTCGTATCAACACCTTGAATGTCCCAACATCCGTTCCGAACCGTACCTCTATCGTTAAGTGGAGGTTATGTAAAACATCCATCGTAAAAACTACGCTGAGGAATTCAAAAAGCAGGTGCGTCAACGAATGTTCGACACCACAGTGAAACAACTGTTTTTCGAGCTACAGTAGAAAAACTATGAAATATGTTCAGTGCTCTAGTGTTCTAGAAACGTCTATTCAGGGTTGCTAGCAGGGTGTCGGCGCGCGGAAGCGTACTGACCTACTTCTGCATGGGGAATCTGGACCAAAGTCAGATCAATAAAATGCAGCTCTGAATCACCTTATTCCGAAAATAAAACCACGACGGGGATTACTCCGCTATGCAGCGATTTCTTACGTCGCACGTACTGACCTTGAAATACGAAGTTCAAGCTCACATACATTGCTATGGCTTTGAAGGGAATCTGAAAGGAGCAAAATGTAGCCCATGTATGGCGACGAGACCGTTAATAATTCATTGTGAGGGCGACCAGGTCTGACGATAAATATTAATGACCTGTCCGGCAAGAAATCTGAACAAACGTGTTTGGTTTCAACGGATGAGCTTGCGGTTATAAAGAGATCCAGCCGGTGAACTGTCCCTTAGTAAAGAAATGCAAGATCGTGAGATCAGATTTCCCCCCAAATGGCTAATCTAAAGAAGCGTACTCAACACAACAAACAAACTTTGATTTAAAACGTTCTTTGATGTTTCGATATGTTAAATATTTAACAAAATACAATGAACAATATTGTGTAATTGCTCAGTATGAATTAATACCGTCACAACATTAGTCACTGTAAAGCCTTGAATTCAGAACAGTCACCATTTTCGTTTTTATCCATCCAGGTCTTAATGTATTATTCTGTACCTAATAAATGTTAACTTCTTTTCGTCAATTTCACACAAAATGGGTGAGAAAGTCTTTCTGCATCTGAAATTATAGATTTTCTAGCAATAAATGAACAAGGCCAATAAGTATGCAAATTAGCAGGAGAAAATAATATCCGACTTTCAGCAGGGCGAACAGCTTTGCAACACTGCATTACAGTTCTTGGTTGAATTCAGTTTGTCTTTAGGAGTTTTCTGAAATTATAGATTTGTTTCAGCAACGAATGAACTTAGAGGGGAATGAAATTCAAATGCAAAATTGCAAAAAACCACACGGAAAATGGACAAACATTTCCAATCCCTCTTCCACACACTTCTTAAAGGATAGTCTCTAGTGGTGGGATTTTATGAGCACGGCAATGCACACGAAAGGCAGGATATTTGTTAGACAACTTGGAGGCAATAATCTTCTCAAATGAACTCTTGCTCCATGGAACTGGTTGGAAAGAAGTGAAATCCAGCAACGCTCTCGGCCGCATACAAGAACTCGTAGCCACCAGTGACTCTCGTTTGTCAAACGCCATTATCAACACAAGACAGGAAGCTGGGTACAACACGTCTGACTCACAGTAGGAAGTTCCAGAACGAAATATCTAGGCCGGATATCCTGTTAGATTTTTTTGAATTTCCTAGGCTCTTTGTGATGGACGTCTATAGTAAAACGTACTTGTAATAAAACCCGAGGGACCCGAATCTCACCCATGTACTTGTGACTCATATCACGTGTGAGACAATCATGCTCATTTCTTATTCACTTCCTCTTTCTGGTCCATCATGGGGTTCTGAGCGGCTCTGAGACACACGCAGCTTCCATCCTAGATGTGTGCAAATGACGGCCCGCGAAAAGATTCAGTCCGGCCCGGGACTCTGTTGTATAACGACAATAGGAGCACTTTCATTTTATGTTTACTTCGTGATGCATGGTAGACCTATACAGTCAGCATTGTAATCGCGATAAATAAAGATATTTTCGGATATGCAAGTTCCGGGGCTATAATACACGTACTTAGCACGACGACCAACAAATAGATAGGAGGATATCGGGTAGGTCCACTCAGGTTTCGGTCAAAATCGTCATAGAACGAACCAAAATTCAGATGTCATATGTCTGTGGGTCTACTAATTATTAGTAATATTATGTATTTTGCTCAATTTCAACTATGGCCAATCAGTACGGAAAACTGACGAATCTTGAACGGTTTTTGAACATATTTCTTTCGACAGTCCCTCTAGCCCGCGGTCACTTTGAAATGCCTGAGTGTATTTTTCTTAAGGCCATGTCCAGTGGAGGGATTTGAAGCGTGCGGCTCTACTACCAGGGAAATGCCATGTATCACTGAACTAGGATGAGCAAAACCGAGCCAGTCTGACGGACGGAGATCTCTCACAGCAAGAGTGTGTTTAGTTCTTCATTACATGTAACAAATGAATCTGGGCAACATCCTGTTCTTGTGCTTCATTTTCCACACTTGTGTCACATGTGGCGACGCACTTGTGTCAGCAATTATGAACTGATCAAATAATTTTATTACATGAAGTCCAATGCCTGTTTCCAGCTGCATGATACTAGGAATACCAGGAAGGTTCAAACAGAACAGAAGCACATGTTCTTGCTTTCATGCTCTTAGTGATTGACCCAATGAAAGCTTTTCCTCCAGCCATCTGTCACGATAAAATGACGCTTAACGGTCCAGACCTCTCTTGGTGTACACAGCTAACATTTATTTTTAGCGTCCAGAGTTTCTATCTTTACAGCCATGCTTTTCAAACGAGGTGCAAATCAGTTCATTAATCTCAGCAACCAGCGTGTGGCTTAGGAGCGAATTGTACACGGCTCGGATAAACAACACGGCACTTGCCAATTATATTTCCTCATAAATAATATGGTTAATGCAATGACAGAAAATAGCTCACTCTGTGGAGCCAACAGTAGCTCAGAGAGTCAAGTAATTTCCCAGAACGGTTTAGCAAACAACACTATTTCGAAACACTGCCCTAGACACCTAAAACAAAATGTGAACATGGCACATAACACGACGAAGTTATTAATGGAACTTATGTCCTCTATATATTGGTTTTAAAGTAGTACTTCAGTTCAAATATTTCTCTTTCTTCTCAGATAAAACTCTGTGTAAAACGCAGCGGCATTCAAACAACCATGATGACTCTGGAGTCTAGAAAAAAAACAATTATACACGGTCTAGTGTTTATAACGCGGAACCATTACTTGCCAGTACCAAAATCACGAAATCACCATCAACCAGTAATCGCCTACATTTGAAACCAATGATGTGACTGAATTGTCATATTCCTAATAAATCGAAATAATAAATTTCCGCTGGTGCACTGTTTCTCTGTGGGAGGGAAATAGATATAACCACGTTCTGCGGCCTCGGTAAGTATCCTGCGACACTGAATTTTATATCATGGTACGTTACGACCCTCTTCACTATCAAAATAATTCTTCGCGTCTCCGTAACTGAACATTTTTGCCACGATACTGACTGGTGGTTACCAAATTTGCAGTTTCGTCTCGTCATAGGACTGCCTGAAGTATGAGTATTACGGTTGTATTTCTTAATTTGATCATGTTTCTCAATGTTACTGACTTTCTTTCTCCAATGAAGTTTTAAGAGCTTAAAATGGCTGTCTTCTGGGTTGTAGCGCCGTGTAATCTGGCAGAAAGGTTGCAGCAAGCACCTCTGTAACGAAGGTAATCTTCTACCAGACTTCACGTTGTAACAACCCAGAAGACAGAAATCTTCATACTTGCCGCACTGAGCAACTGAAATCTCAATATGTTCGCCGGTAGGTGGCATTGCTACTATAAACGGTAAGAGCCATCTCGTGAGGAAAGCTTACACGAATTATTTGCCTTCGGTAAGGATTGTCATCGATTCGTAATAGTGTACTCCACGAAATAAGATAGACACTAAGAAAACTTCGACAAGCATTGTTAGGGTTAGTAGTTGATGTCACAGTTAGAATTGGATAGAGATGTGATTTCATAGTTGACTTGCATATGCTTCTGATGCTTGGTAAAACGTTCACGACTTCCATTTTCAAATGACCTCACCTCGGTGTGTAAGAATAGGACGTCGAGACCTAACTGTAGAAGCATGCATTGCATTGTATTTAAATTGGGAAACAATTCTGAACTATGTAAGATTTGAGGTTTTCACAGCGGCGAGTATGAAGATTTCTGTCTTCTGGGTTGTTGCGCCGTGTAGTCTGGTCGATGTTTACCAACGTTTCAGAGGTCATACTGCCTCCGTCATCAGGGCGATGACGGAGGCAGTATGACCTCTAAACGTCGGTAAACATCGACCAGACTACACAGCGCAACAACCCAGAAGACAGAAATCTTCAATTCTAAACTACGCTTCAAGATTACTCATTAAAAGTTTGTTTTCTATATCACTTGGTTCTCAATCCAAAGTAAACGAAAGGATTTTAGAAATAATGGGCCATGGATGTGAAGAAATATGTAGTTTCCGCTGGCGAAATGTTAATAGCGCGTACGGATAAATAATGCGGGTTCCTCCACACACCGACAGAGTGTATTAGAGTAGTGTATCTGCAAATGACAATTGCAAGTTCCATTCACATAACTGGCGCCTACTTTTGCCGCAACCCAAACGACACACTGACTATGCGGGTAAATCGATACTGCAGGCAGATCAAGTTATCGTTCCGACTACTGGGCCACAAAATTTCGTTCTTGTGCATGCATAAATGAAACCCACAATCACTACATAACCACTATCTCAATGGTCACGCCATGTGCTGTAAAGTTATTTGGCATCGTTCTACGTTTGAAAAGATCACTTGGTATTTATACATCGTTGAAATAAATGAACAGTAGTGAACACCATGTGATTAGAAAGGCCGCGGCATTAAAGAGCTTACCAACAACCAATTACCACATTAACGACACAAAATCAAAGAACTCGTCTGTTCCAAATATGTTAAGATCCGGCAATTTCAAAACGAAAATAAAATAAAATTGAAAACAAAGTGCCTGGGACTTAGTTTAGGTTAGGTCGGTTAGGATGGAAGAGACAAGAAATACATATATAATTTTGGTTGGGAAACCATTCAGATAACAATTTGGAAACCAATGAAGGAGATGGGAGACTGATATTATAATGTATCTCAGAGAAGTAGCGTACAGACTGGAAACTATTATTGGAAATTCATTTAACCTTTAAAATGTCAGCCAGTTAAATTATCGATAATTTCATTGTAACTAACATCACGAATGGACACATAACATTAACCACCATTTTATATACATTACTATCCTAATTACAAACTCGCACATCCTTATGTAATTAGGTGGAGGGGGACTTACAATTTTAGCTCTGGCTCAATGAAATATACCCAGTGACATTGTAGGAATATAGTAATAATATCAACAACAATAGTAATAATATAAACAACAATAGTAATAATATAAACAACAATAGTAATAATATAAACAACAATAGTAATAATATAAACAACAATAGTAATAATATAAACAACAATAACAGTAATAATATCAACAACAACAAAGAGACCGACCCACCGCGTTACGGAATATAACCTTCACCAATATATGTACTTCACATATCGTTACGTCAATAAAGTGAACACAGAATTATGAAACATATTCTACAAACACAAGTTCTTATGCTCAATAAACGGAAAGTGTGGTCATGTGAGCTTCGAACGCGCTACACATCGGTAAAATGATACAGCAAATTCCAACTTGCGTGCCTAATTTAATGAAGTGTAACCAGCCTGACAAACATGTAACAAACAGAAGAGTGTGTAACGGAACTGCAACGTTACGTCGTTACGGAGGAGCTGACTGAGGTTAACAAGATTATGACGAAACAAAGATGAAATGGTGACAGATTCCTCCAACCATGGAAGAATGACAGGGCTACCTTAACCCTTTAAAGCACGAAGTTCATTGTAATAATTCAGTTCTGCCTCAAAGAAAATAATTAATCGCTGCTTATACTGAGAAAAATTGACAGTGGAACCAAGGTTCCGGAGAATCTGACGTAAATACGCAAACTCAGCAGTGGCGTGAAGTGCGATGCGCCTTTATATGTATAAATAAATGTTTGTAAAACCTAAACCATTTGTGATACGTAAAAACTGAAAACAGATATGGAAAGCTCAAGAGGTAATACGTATTTCGTACGCAATATGTCCAGATCCATCTCTTACGGTTTTCGAGAGGCGGGCGCTTACCGTGATGAACAATAATAATAAATAGGAATCCCTTACCTCAAACTTTGTTCAATTGTAAGAGACCACGACGTCCACCGCAATAACCAATTTAATCAAAACTAAAATGGAGAGAGTGGAGGGCAGTATCACAGATTTCTTAATAATTCTTTTATAAGATAAGTAATTGTGATATTTAACAGCACAATATTATCTACTCTATGACGCACTTCTTCCACATGCGATTCACAGCTCAGCTCTTTCCGCAATAACGAAAGCGGATTGTTGACGGCAGTAATAAAACACAACAATGACGAATAAACAGACGACATAACAACTAGTTTCTTAGGTAAAGGAGTAAAGCATTATTTATTTATTCATTCATTCAGCATGCCCCAGTTTGTTGTTGATAACATAAGGCTCCCGCATGAAAATCAGGTCAGTCTCTTGTTCATTTATTAATTGGACAAGATTGTTTGTGGCCGCTCGCGAATGTTGCAAGTTAAGTTGTAGGCATCGCAATGATTTTAATTGATTATTATTACTATTTGAGTTGCGTTTTGTATCCATCTTAGTAGTCAGTGTTGAGGATATACTTCATTAACATTGCCTTATAACAACTACAGTCTTTGTCCAATGTTGAGTGGTTCTCATTTAACGGCTTCTTGTTGTATTTGTTGTGGCCAAGACAGTTGATGCATTTGAACTCTCTTGTTGCTTTGCATTCGCGCATAGAATGTTTTCCCGCGCAAAGTGGGCAAGTCAAGTCCCCTTTACAATCTTGTGCCCTGTGGTTATATTTATTCAGGGGGGGGGGGGGGGTTGGCTTACCGCTACTAGACTTCTAACAAGAATGACAAAGTGCACGATGTATCATCATGTTTCGTACACTTACATTCACCTTAAGTATTTGATGGTCATATCTCGAAAATAGCTTAAGCCTACTGAATGAAGAATGCAGAAAATTCCGGAGCTTCATGCATCGGTACATACGGACCAATTCCTCCATTAACTGATATTTAAATAAACGGGTCTACGAACGCCAATTCGCACGGGTGAACCAGTCAGCCTTCTCAAAAATTACTTGGTACTATCTTTCCCTGCGTATCCTCCCATAATTAACACAGTTATTCCTCAAGAAACTTCAAACAAAGAGGGAAATAAAAATGTTATATTTCTCTGCTTACTTTCATTACTGGTATTGCAACAATATTTATTTCTGCAGTTATTCATTCCAGATTTTCTATGCTTCACCTAATTTATAATAACCTAAATAAAATAACCCATAATAATGGGCTGACGTTTGAACTAACTATAATTTGTAACACTGAGTCTACAAAATATCAAGTTCCGAAAAGAAAACCTACGTAAGGACTTACAAAACGCAACCCGTTCGTTCGCTTTTTAGAAAGCGAAGTGAAAAATCTCACTTCACATCAATCACATCATAATACAACACAAACAAGTGGTTAATACGTACAAAGCTGTCGAAACAGGTTTTACTTTCAAGTTAACGTGAGAGTTTTTGCTATGCCTCAAGCCTTAAATTATTTAATGACACTCTATTGTTTAGTGGGACTGTTAAGCACCAGTAACATTCACTCTAACAAATAAACGATATTGAGAATGACGTAACTATCTAACTCAATGACACAGAATTCTTCTTGAGAAGCTAATTGTCAAGAAATTTCCCGCTTTTATTGTTCATTACCGTGTTCACAAGAGCCCGCCACCGACCTTATCTTTACCCAGATGAATCTAAACTACACCCATCAACTCTTTTTCCTTAAGATCCATTCTACTATCCTCACATCTACGCCTAGGTCTTCCTAGTGGTCTCTTCCCCCACAAAGAACCACGTCCTTGAGGCAGCTGAGTCATGTATATGAGTCAGCGCTATACAGAAGAAGAATAATCTTGTCTTCATAAGTTAACAATGACAAGCAAAAGGTTCAACCCTGACAACCGGTTACCCCCCCGTGTCTGAATGCCGGGAGCTCAAAAAGTTAGGAAATCCCAGTTCAGGCCAAGTTCTGAAAAGTCTGCGTAGCTTCGCCTTAAACTAGGTCTCCTGTTTCATGAAACACACTCAGATTCAACAATGCAGTGTTCAGAAATAATGTCTAAGTATCAGCAATATATTTAGAATATTTAATTTGTCCATGATGTCCCTTAAAATAATATCTTGCAATTATGATGAGAATCTATGGACGAGGTTACTATTTCTGCAAGTAACTGAACAACAGCTATGCACCGGTCAATTTCATAGAGTTTATAAAACATATTATGTTTCCGAGCAGCCTACATAAGCAACACAAATATGCTTGGACTTTCCACAGCGAATGAATATTACGTAAGTGAAAATGAATGAGAAGGCCAACATCTTTACTGCAAAGGCAAAACCAAGGGCTTTTAAGAATCTGAAACGGTGAAGGTTGGAATACATTTGATTGTCTTTGCTAATCTCCGGTGTAAGATAATCAATTGGTAATAAGCTCATCTTCTAGTTACTGCTTGTTCTGCATATTTTTAACCTTCCTAAGGAGAAATTCAAGTGGCCTGCTTTCTGGTCATATAACAGGGACTCACTGACGACACATAAAGAATGGATACATGCCTGTGTTCTAAATGTCGATTATGTGATATTGCATGTTTCACTACACTTGATGTAATTTAAAACTAAATTGATATAAAACTAATCAACAGCAGCGAAGCATCTTTGGATAAAGATACATTCAAAAGCTGATAGAACAAATAAATAAGCAGCACAAAAATTACAGTTCAAAGGTGTTTAAACAATTGACCCTCCTATTCCGTATAATGCACGCGAAAGAGAACAACGTTTGAAACTAAAGTTATAGACCTTACTGAGGTACATATTTCATACCATGCGATAATTTCCTTTGACGATGAACAACTTTTTCCCATAAAATCAATAATAATCAATGTAGGTTTCATGTCAAGCTTTGTTTATACCAGATCGGCACTGACCAAAATGAAACTCGTCCAACATTTAGTACAGACCTTAAATATAAAATATAATTAAAATTCGTTATGTGGTGTTGAAGATGCAAAATGCAGACGGCCCAAAGACGACTATTAAAATCCAACCCTGTATTAAGGGGAAGTTTAGACAAAAGCTAATTTTGCACAGTTTATGGCAGAGCCACATGCGGCCTCAGGTAAACAACTTAACAGAGCGGTGACTATAGCAATTTTCAAAAGAACCACCTTGCGTTTTGGCACAGATGAATGTATATTTTATTATAAAAGTTAAATTCAACAGTCATTGGCGACAGCACTGTTCATATTAGTCGTAATTAAACAACAGGAAATATGTTTATATTTAAAATAAAATTGATATATGTCTATATAATACAGAACTGCATGGAACTATCTCCTATCCTATATCAATGCCAAACATTTCCTGGGTTGAAAATATTGCAATGTCGCAAGAACTGCCCTGATTTGTTTTGTTCCTATCAAACTCTACAAGATTTATTGTTTCAGAATTAATTACCACACGAAAACAAACCAGAAAAGTCTAATACGGGACATATGAATAAGATTATGATGGGCGTCCCAATTATTTTCGCCGAAGCATCCACAGAGAAAACACTGTAATTAAAACTGGTTATGGATATCAATTGGACAAAGGAGAAAGTTAAAACATAACTGTAAATATTTACTAAAAGAATTTCCATTGTATGCAAATGTTTCTTCAGCATTTACATAGCTATAGGATAAGATTTGATTGTAGAATATGATGTTAGCAAAGAAAATAAAAGTTAATGCAAAAACTGATTTTATAATATCAGCTTCCTTGGTGATAAACTAATTTAAAACACCCAAACTGAAATAATTTTCGTCTCCCTTTAAGGAATGCATGTAGTAATACTCGTATGCTACACGAGATTATCAGAGTTTTTAAACATTTATTGTTATTATATTTCTAAGGTCAAAATCAAGCAAAACGACTGCCAAGCGAAAAACAGGTTTTCTTGACGGTGGCCCCGTACCACCTGCAGACAAGCACGAGAACTTACCAGGTAGGCGCTATACCAAACAAATGACCAATGACAAGTGGCGAGGCAATAAAAGGCCGACTTGAAACAAGACATCTGAAAGTTGACAAGCTGTTCGGCTGCTTAAGAAATACCGTGTTCTTACGGAAACAGAAATTTCATCACTGTGTTAGTAAAAATTTACGAATGGATCCTATCCTAAGCCAATTAAACAAAAACCACACATTAAAATATTTCTCTATGGCCCATTTTAATATTATCAGTATTGGCATATATTAATTTACTGTCTCAACCTTCATATAGAAGAACTGAGGGAAACCGCTAAAACCTCAGACAGAATAGTCAGTGTCCAGGCTAGTATTAGAACTGCGCACCTTCAGAACTGGAAGCAGGATTAATAATCTAACCATTACATCGCCTTTTGGTGCTGGACTTGTAAACCCAAGTTCATATCTTATTACTGTAGGCCCCATAGGGAAAATACAGCGTATAATGCATACCATATAATGGCATTAAATGATAAAATACAGTATTAGGGATGAGACATTGCGAAGAATAGAAAACCATAAGATAGCAAACTCAAGCGATAAAATAAATATGGTATAGACAGTGACGCATCTGACTTGTATTCGGAAGGTCCTCTGTTCGAATCTTAGCCGAAACCGACTATCCCGATTGAAGTTTTCCGCTGCTTTCCTCAGTTGTTCCAGTTTAGTGCTGGGATAGTATCTTGAAATAAGTCGCGACAGTTTCTTACAAAATTATTTTAAGTTCACGGAGAGTGGTACTCAGTTCAAATAATTCGACGCTAAATAACCCCTGCAGTAGTATATCATTGTTAAATAACCTTCCTCCCATCGATCTATAACATCATCACTTGGCACAGCGTAGCGTAGCATATGACAACATATTACATAATGGAAAAATAGTATAACAGTTACGCAATTTATAGAGTACCTAATCCATAAAATGGCGTTACAAAGTATATAATATCATCTACAAATATACGCTAAACCAGAATACGTAGGATATAATGGAATGTAAATAATGTTTTTCAATGCAAGTTAGAAGTCTTTAACACAGCAAGAGGTATGAAGTGGTGGACTGTTATTTTTATAACACCGTGGAAAGCATTCACACGACTGCCAAATCCTAAACAATCTTCTGGCACTGAAAAGTGAGAAAGATGCCCGTGACCATACAATATAAAGAACTAACATAATCTCAGAGATCTGGTAGCGTGAAATTACACTTCATTATCACAGCATTAGAAAGCCTTCGTTTTAGCTGAAACTTAATTGAGTAACATAGAATGTCAGAAAATGGACAGAAAATACTTTCAAGACTCGATTAATAAACGGATTAAATCGAAAGTTAAACATGTGAACGCGGAAATATCAACGCCTGAGGAAGCAAAAACCTCTTTTTTTCTGGCGCAGTTTCTAGAAATATTCTAAAACAACAGTTTGCCCTCGGCCGAGATTTTAAACTGGGTACCTTACTAATAAATACCAAGGACATTACGCACTTACACAGTTCTTTAAGTCTTGACTCTGAACTCTATACACCTTTATACACTGTCTCTAAAAGTCTAAATAATTTCAATAAAAAGAATGTAATTAAACCTATTCCCGATATAGTATGTGAGAGGAATATATTGTATATAAGCATCCCATCGTGATTATAAATAAACCTATTCACTGTCTTAAATACCCTCAATGCACAACAATTACAAAGTTAAATCAATAATTATATATGACTGTAATGAACATGTACTGAAATATAAAGCAATTCGCTACATGTTTAGGTTATAAATAACCACTTCCGGTGTTAAATTATTAAACTTGAGGGTAACTGCAAACCATTAGTATTCAAACTACACTTTAAGCCGTATTTGACTTGAATAACTCCCTGCTGTTCAAAATAACTCAAAAATATTATTGGGAAATTAATTAAATATTCCATTTCTTTTCTTTTACAAGAATGAAAATAACAGCAGGAAAATCACCGTAGGTTCGACGGACTTACAACTGACTTAATTAATTCGCTTTCATTAGAACCTATTACAGACGAAGATGTCCTCAGATTGCAGGCTTATGTACTGTATCGACTCGCGTGCCTGGTATGCCGAGGTGCACTGGGCGTTATGAATTAAGATATCGTAAGAACTATTCCATGATTGACACGAGTGACTGTCGGCTGCTCTTTAGTGTAAGAGTTAAAATCAGGGTTAGTCACGTCTTCAGTACTCGTAATATATAATATATCCACTTCCTCCAGCGGATTTATCAAATTACTGATTTTTTGTACAAAGTGTTCCAGGTGATCGTTTCGATTTCTGTGACTGCGGAAGTTGTTAAAAATGGAAGACGAGTGACCAAAGATAAACACTTAGTTTTTAAGATGCTAAATTATTTTATGCGAGAGGCGAAGAAAAGTTGATCATGGAATTTCATAACCTTGCAGCTTTGCTTCTCTCGGCGCGACAAACCGTCTCTCAACAGCCGCCAAGTTACAATCTTAGTAAGTTATGGGTAGTGAGTGCAAAGTCATGCATAGTTTGAGGCAAAAGCTTCTAAAGTCAATGAATCGAAACTCCATCCAATAATTCTCTTTAGGAGTGGCTGTCAAAATTCAAGGACGTATGTACTCGTTAATGCGTATGTGATTCCCATGTGCAGTTCAGAAAAACATGTGATGTAATACTTTAAAACTGATGATTACACATTGTTTTTCAATCAACATTAGTGAAAACTGTACGCTTAGTTCAGTAGCGACGCTTTCATTGGGAAACCCGCGATCTCACCATCTACCTTACTGTCCAGCGCCTAGAAAGTCACTTCACTGGCTAAGCTATCCGAATACGAACTAAAGCAATGAATACCACAGCGTATTCATAGCACCGAACACATGATAAATAACGTGTTTTAAACTGAAACCCACACCATCTTGCTTTACTCGAAGACTGGACGAAACCTTATAGATTAAAAAAGGCTCACCTAACAGAAAATTGTACGTGACATAAAATACAGACCTCATTAAGACCAACTAAAGCCTTATTCGAATAAATACCTACAGAATTTAATACACACCATTAAAACGTACGTCAGGTACTTTGGAAATCCGTCATAAGCAGATTTGACTGGACCACGTTTAGCATAAAAAAACCCGGACTCTCGGTCTAACAGACTAATATTTATGACTGCAGAAAAGAATATAAGCTTACGACTCAAACAAGATGTTAAATTACTCCTACATTGAAGATGGCTGTCTTCTGGGTTGCGCCGTGTCCAGACTACACGGCGCAACAACCCAGAAGACAGCCATCTTCAGACTCACGGCCGTGAAAACCTCAAATCCTACATACTCCTAAATTAGTAAATGTAAAATTTTAGGTTCTCGCGGCAGTGAAGATGTCGATGTTAATCTTCTGGTGTGTAACGCCGTGTGGTGGACTTCTAGGTAGATACCAATGTCACTGAGGAACGTATTGCCTCCATCTTCAGTGGTGAACGGCGTTGAAACCCAGAAGACCAACATAGACATAACAGTAAATACTTCAAAACTCTAGCGACCTTCAGCTATCGTAAGAAATTCAAATCCATAGGAATGTGGGCACATACCTCTGTTAAAAGAGAAACTTACATGATAATGCTAGATATCTATGGTAAAATATAGGGCATATTAATATTACTGCTGACAGATGATAAACAAAACAAACCCCACAGACACAAACACTAATTGGCCATCTCGATAAGGGAGTGATGTTTCGTATTTTGTACTACAAACAAGTTCACCTGAACGCAAGGTCATGTCACATCTCCATCCATAAGAAGCAAGGTCTCAGCGTTTCAAGTATTCCATTTACAGGGTTCCTAATAAGTGGTGACAGTGGCAATTTCTTCTGAATAAACATATTACGAAAACATTAATCGGAACTCATAACAATACAATATGGTAGTTGTTGCACAACCATTTTATTGTACGTAAACCTTGGGATCCCATGCACTTGTTTATGCAGTTTTACGCTGACACATGCCGAACAATGAAACAATTTACACAATAGAGTAATTTGATGGACTAGCTCGAATTTTATTAATGTTCGTAAAAAAAATTGTGAACAAACAAAAAGAAGATTCGGATAATGTTACCTAACATTCGAGTTAAGAGAATTTTGTAAAAGACGAGTTTTGAATTATTCGGGAGGATGAACACACATTCGAACACAATTTATGCGTTCCTTATTTTTATCTGTGATGGTATAATGCTCCTGTTGCAAACATCTCTCAGGATTCCGAACTCCTGTTCTACTTTACTTAGACCTAAGGTTTTATAAATCTTACTCTCAGGATTCAGGATCCTAGAAATTTTAAACATCCAGGACTTCAATGTTTCGTATCACAGAATTTTTAAAAGAAGTCTAAGGTCCACTTAATCTGATTTCCGACCAACAAACCATAATAAAAGGGCGCATCTATAAAAGCTTAATTTTTCTGTTACGAAATTAGCGTATTACAAATATAGTATTTAATTTCTCAACATAATACCCACATCTCTTCCATTATAAGGGCAACTTTCTTTCGTGCATTCAGCTTTTATTTACTGTATCAATCACTAGGTGTCATGTGGCAACTCGCGTCCATTCTGGAGCTATAAATCAACAGCTAATGCGTGTGTGTTTTAGCGTGATTGGAATATGAAGTCCTCGAGTAAAATTAATTTAAAATATTCCAAAAACCTCTAGTGTTTTAATTAAAGAGTAAGAAAAATCGGGAAAATGAAATTAAAGGGAATTTCGGGACATTCAATTAACACGTTAGAAATTATTCTACTCTCAACTAAATATGACACAGTTTAACAAATAAATCATAATACTAATGTACAGTAAATAAATATCTTACTTTTTGAAATGTCTTGTGGATCTTCACTACAGTATTTCCTGGCTGCACATTTTCTAAATATAAAGTATGGGTCCATACACAGCACAAATATTTTGACCACATTATTACAAAATTAGTTCGGTTTAAAATCTGCAAAGAAAATGAAAGTCTTGACGAAGAGTAAAATGTTACCACGATGTATCAATCAACAGGTTTCCACGTATGAATCACACCACGACCGAGACCCGCTGGGGAGGACACTAAACATGTAGTAGCACTTTTACACGATAAAACCGTTTATGTTCTCGACTCTATTATATCTCTGCCGGTAGAGGGTTGGGGCAGATCTCTCCTCTTCTACCAACTATATTGGTGGGGGAGAGGGTCCTTCCTGAAGCCGCTGACAGCACAGACACTTCTGCCAAGTTAAATCTTGGTCAACTATCCCTTTGCTGCTGAAACAACATCACATTCTCCTTTTCGAACGAAGAAACACGGACAACGAAAAAAAAAAGGGGGCCACTGACAATCTACTACGTCCAACAGCTGAGAGCTCTTGGTTAGTTCTGAGTGGGAGACTTCTAGACTCAGCCTACGTGAGTTTCTTTGCAGCTTACTGCACTTGATGTGAAAGTCGCGGATTCTCTTTACTTACACGATTATGAGTGAACGCGCGTCGCAGCTCGCTTTTACAATACCCAAGGAGAGGAACGGCGGAAGACGCACTTCACATTCGGATTCATTCACCGTTATATTTGCAAAGCGTTCAGTGACACAGCCACTGCCAGAGAGTCCTCCATACCGTAAATGGAAGAGATAAAAGGGCACTGAACTTGCTAACTTAACATTCATACAACTCGAGATCGGTGACGTCCAAGGTCGCCTCTCGTTCTTTCGTGTTGGTGTAAATTCAGCAGAAGCAAACCCAAAAGATGCGGAGGCTGCAAAGCAAGGGAGTGCCCTTTTCCCTGGTGGTCCGTAAATTAAAGTTCCATTAATATACTTAAGTACTGCTCTATTCTAACTCCTCCCAGTTGGAATTTGAGGCCTTAACGGCGAACGTACAGACTGTGGGCTTCCGGATTAGGCCCATGGCATCGTGTTGGATCGTAGGCGATTATCACAACATGGGGCCTAAGTCTTTTCCAGTTATTTCTTACTAGGCAGTATTCATACACCAGAAACGCTAATGGACGAAAATAAATATTTTTCGTACGATTCAAAAGTTGGCTTGTCTTATACGTAGCTTACGCGTGCGCGAATTGACTTTGGCGATTCTTATCCAGTACCTTCATGGTTTTATTCACTACAATGAAGAACATTAGAAAAAATCCTTAAACTACGTTACTAAGCGTCCTTTTTCCCGAAGATCGCTGCTTACAGCCTTCTTCATGACTCGTCGCTCTGATGATGGAGGCAGTACGCACCTCTTAAATATCAGTAAACTTCTACCAGACTACACGGCGTAACATCCCAACCGACAGCCAAAATATAATACACATGCTATAGTTCTCAAAGGAAAAGACTACATCAAATGGCTCAGGAAAATACTTGAATCTAAGAAGGATAAAGTAATTAATCAAATTTGAACATTACATAACAATTTCATGCTTCATACAGGTCACATAATATTGGTAAGATACTAAAATCAAGGAGACTATGACAGGCTGGCTAGAATCAGGAAGACCAATAAAAACATACATTTTTGTGATAAAACACCACTTTGAAGACTAAGGCGATGGGACTATAGCAATAATATGGATCTTAGGGAGGCAGGCTATGATAACCAAAGGTGGATGGAACTGGCTCAGGATAGTGTCAAATGGTTTTATCTTTTATTAACAGTGCTGAACCTTTAGGTGGATTATGAATATTGACATCGGGAAAGGATGTGGAATAAAGTGACTGTGGCCTATTTCAAGGTACTATTATCATTACATCTGAAAGAATTGAGGAAAACCACAGAAAGCATCAGTCAGAATAGCTGGCCTTCAAACCAAGATTAAAATATCGGAACCTTCATTAACGTATTGAGGATATGAAGGCATAGGGACCAAAGATAAAATGACATAACAGTAAATATGAAATTACTGTTCAAAAAACAAATCCTTTATTATTCGTTGCTGATTATAATTTAATATACCAATAAATGTTGGTATCAGCTTTAATGATTTAACATTACATCAATTACCACATTCCTGAGTATTGTAATGTTTGATACATGATCAAAGTTTTCAGGCAATTATATCTTGTGTACATAACACTAAAAGGAGATGCAACAATGTACATGACGAGAAGATAAAAAATATTCAAACACTTCCATCTGATATTAGATGATGAATATGTATTGGTCCAAAATGTCACCAAGATTCCTACTGCAAGATGACTATTTTGAGATGGCAAAAAGACCAAAATAAATATCTGTGAAGTATACAGCATAAATAATAATAATAATAATCCGTGGCGTAATAGCCCTCTGAGAGCAAAAGCCGACTAGCTGGCTTCTGGCCTCACGTTCACATGCCTAAGCAGAGGTGAACGATCATCCAACCAGATATAGAGTGACATGTGGTCAGCATGACGAACCCCCAGCCATTGCTAGCTTTCATGACAGGATTACGCTACTCATCGTAGCTCCCCAATTTCCTCACGATGCTGGGTTGGCACCGGTCCCATACACCGGTCGATAATCTCGTAAGAAATTTCTTTCCCTGAGACTCGAACTGGCGCGCATTCTGTATCACTGGTCTGAAGCATGATGCCTCAGACCGCGCAGCTATGGCGCGGGACCTACAGCATAAATATCAAACATATGTATATTATGTGGAAAGCATGACTTTAACTTGAGAGTTAATGGTTTGACAGTGCAATAATGCAATGTGCGGCCAGGAGGCCCACACTTAAGCTGTGATGTATGGTTGATAAAGGTTAATTTCATGAAAATAAAGTAGATAGGTATGACAATTTAGATGTGAAAAGTTTTGAACACATTCTCACCAATTTATGTTTTTGATACATATAGCTTTTACAAGGCTGTTAAAATGAAGTTCACTGTCTTTACAAAGAAGAAATTATCATGGACATATACATAATCAAACCACAGAAATGTATTTATAAACTCAAAATCTCTTGGTTTAAAACTTCTGAAGAGATCACCACGTCCTGCAACGGACTGTGTAACATGTTAGCAGTAGCCAACAAAGGAACTTGGAAGTCAAACCTAAAGTATAATTTATGTTAAAACTGTGAAATGAACAAATCTGATCCACAATTCATTCGAACAGCTGTCTACCCAGAAGAATATGCAGCACTAAAATTCAGAGCATTGCCCCAGTCTTTCAACCCAACTACACATCTCAACAAATGATTTTTGTTCTCATTCATATGAGACTAGGTAGGTGTAACCATTCTGGAGCCAAGCGCAGAACATTGTCTCCTGTAAATATATGACTGTGTTTTGACACACATTTAAAGTGCTGGATGACTTTCACATTAATTTCAAGCATACATCTGAACAGGAATCAAATCCTGGACCATCTAAAGGAGAGTCCAGTGTCTTATCTCAAATCCTCCCACCATTCTCTGGTAAACGAAGTGAAGGTTCGCCACTGTTAATATCAAAACCTGCCACTGAACATGAGGCTGAGCTAATGCCACCCACCTTCCATCTTCACAACCTATCTCTGCAGAGCCAACTTAAATTGTAACACATATGTGGATGCAGTGATGTGGGGATTGTGAGCATTGATTTTGATCCTCTACGCAGGACACAAGGAGTTATTCTTTCTTAAATCACAGTGGTTAAAATACCACTAACTTGGAAAAGGAAAACTCAAAGCAAAGGTAAGCCAGCCCATCCTAGCACAGCGTATTGTCATAATCCAAATTGGAAATGCAAACACAGGAACAAAGGTAAGAAGATCAACTTACAGTTATCCTTATATTCAACTCTTTTTAAGGACAAGGACTCCAATAGCTGTGGTGGCATCTATGACAGCTGGTAGCATACTGCAAAATGCAAACACCCACCAATACAAGCTGCAGTCCCATTCATCAAACAAGAAGTATGCAAGGAGGACAGAGGCACTGAAGTGAGCAGCAATAGCTGTAAAACTGTAGTCAAGGAACAACTCTGTCATAGAAACTTATTTCTGTATCCATTTTAGTGGTTTATTTAACAATGCCATCGGTAGCTCAGACTATATAAAGTCAAATGATTAATGAACAATGAATCTGAAAGGATATGGAATTCCATATAGCCTAATTAAAGGTACTGTCATGGCATTTTCCTGGAGATACTGAGAAAAACCTCACTCAGAACTCAGTCTTCAGGCCAAAGTTTTAATCTGAGACCAAACAAATATGAAGCTTGAGTGTTAACCACTCAGCTATGATCTGTATCTAGGAGCTGAATTTCTACAAGAGAGGATAACTGACAGAATCATTGAGAAGTTTGGCTTAAACACATGTTCAGATCGAAGCTTCATTTGTTTCCATAACTGTCTTATTGTTTTATATTTGAATGCATGTAGCATTTCCACAATTGTACTACAACCTTCAGCCACATCATATTGTACTGCTTCCTTTTTTATAGTGTGAAAGGATACAAATCATTGCTGCAGAAGGCATGAACATTGTTATTCCCAGTAAAAATGTCAACAACTCAAAGCCAATCAACATTATGGCTATTCCCAATCCAGTTTGTAACCTGAAACAGAATAACATATGTTAAGTAATTAAACTAAAACAAAAAAAGGGGGGGGGGAAGAGAAATCAACAAAAGGAAATATGAAAATGTAGCATTTCCTTTTATTAAGAACATGAACATTCAATTAATCACCGAGTACAATGTTACTGCTGCAATTGCGTAAGACTATGTCTCAATGGAACTGTTGTTGCTAATGGGCCCTATGTCCATCCACTAAATGACAGAAGTAAATATGGAGCAATGGTGGAATAATATCGACAGGAGAAAACCAACTTTCTTCTGAGCAGGGCTGTGGAGTCGGCACTAAAATCTCAGACTCCGACTCTTTCATAAAACCTCAAAATGTATTAATAACGGTAAACTTGCTAAAATGATAAATGGCACCATAAGAGATTTCATCACCAAAACGTGAATCATCAGCCTACTTTTTAGACTTATAACCTATATTTAAATATACGTCTAATGGTTATTGCAGAAATCGGTTGTTTTGTAGACAGTTTGTATTCTTAAGGTACTGAAGCCAAAGTTACAAAGCATTATTCTCACCCCATGTGGCTCAACGTGTCGTTGAATTTCCCTAAGTGTGAGGCTGCTGGCAGCTCACACGGTATAGAAATTGTTCTTAATATTTTATATCGAGGTTGGAGTCGGTACATTTTTACCGACTCCACAGCCCTGCTTCTGAGATAGTGAGCCATGTAATTTAGTAGAAACTGACTGATGTTTGAGAAGTACTTCCTGCCTTCATCATCAGATCCTAATGGTCAGTCAATTTCAACATGACACAACATCCCAGAAAAGAGTCATCTTCATACTTGCTGCTGAGAACCTGAAACCTCATCTGGAGAAAAACCTGTCCCAGTGCCACAATGTCCATCACAAATGTAACATGGACTGACTTGGGAGTGAACCTGGGCTGCTGCATTGAAAAGCCAGTGTCTAACAACCTGCGTTACAGCACATACTATTGTAAAACGTACTATCCATTTAAAAACAATCACAGGCTTCTGCAAATGGTCACAGAGGGAGTTTTAGAACTGCATATATCATTATTTTAATTAACAAACCTCTAATAAAACTATTTTCTTCATATCTGTACAAAGTATAAATTAAAAATAACTTACTCAATGTCCTTTCTTGAATAATCCTCAGTTGTGTATTCAAATGGTAAGCAGGCCTTTATATTTTCATCCTAAAATAATAAAAAAAGATACTTAAGATCACTTAAGTCATCTGTCATAATTATGACATACCATGCATGCAAGAAGCATATGTAACTAGTCATTGCATTATAGTTATTACACAACTTACTCTGGACCACAGTATTATGATGACAATTGTGAGGTGAGATATAAGAGTAAGAAATCTTGCAGGAATAAGACCTCCAGCAATAAAAACCATTGTTCCTGCAGAGGGAACATATATTTCATTAGAACCTGAGAAACTAATTTACTATGCAAGCAGTTCTGTGTTTTAAGAGCTGGGCTCATGCTCACTTTTTCTTATTGACTAACAGGCTGCCAAAATATAAAATTAATTTCCTTAAACTTCATGACAGTTTATTAAAAATGTTGTTACATTACTGTTGTGAACAGATTCACATATTACTCAATAAATTTCTTTAAGGGACCCACTGATTTGTTATTCAAATTATTCACTTAAAATTAAATACCATATCTAATTTAGGGGGCAAGTGTTTTCTTGTTTGTGTTTTCTCATGGTGACATAATGTTACATAAATGTACATAGACCAACAAATGACAACAGCAAACTGTGGGTTGATACTTCATATAATATAATATGTAATATGCCCAGAACTGTCCACAACTAAGTTTTTGTTCCATTTGCACCTGTGACAATTCAAAATGTAATTTTACATTAACCAAGTGATTTCACATTCTTGCATTTTTATGCTGTATAATTTAATGAAATAAGAACTAGAGGGAAAATATGTTGCAATAACAATCTATTACTGCTTCTCAGTTTTTATACTGCCCAAACTCCTACCTGTAAGGCCCAGTTTTCCTAGAACATAAATAATCCGCATGATTGGGGGTCACTGTCAACTAACAATGGGAACCAAGGTCAATGTTGGGACACAATGCCATGGTAAAAACCTTCAATCACATTAGTGGAATAATAACCTGACACTGTTGGGCAACAACTACTCAGGATCACGTTAATGTGTTGTGGCGTCAAAAACGTCTTTGGAATGTCAGTGTACCAAAGAGTTTTTGTTAGTTAGGTTGTGGAAATATACTACATTCTTAACTGAATGGGTAGGAGGCATCCCTCAAATTTGGAAATTATTATCACATTCCGGCACGTCAAAGTTTCGTTTTCAATAATCAAAACTGACCTGTTTAATGAGACTATAAGATTACTGCCAATGTTTATACTACCACCACTATTTCAAACTAGCGTCATCCCACGACATTTACAAACCCGAGCATAAACAATATACTGTACTGTAGATTTGTAACCACAATGCTACGTCAGGAAACCTAGCGCCAAGCACACTGTGGTCAGTATCAGTAAACACAACGGCGATGAGTGCTGTAAACAGTAGCCCAATCGGTAACAAAGTTAACAACTCTTCGACCATCAAGATGCCTTCAACACCTTCGCCAAAATACTACTATGCATAATTCTGAAACCCGATTATCCTATAGAAACTTGTCACACCTTCGGGAAAAATGAAAGCACATGTATAATTTGAACTCTACTTTCATCCATCAGATGCTTGTAACAGTTGGTCAAATTTTCTGCAATGCCTACTTGAGTACTAGTGCAATTTTACAGAGTAGGCAACTGCAAAGACCACCCTAATCACTGGTGTTTATGCTATTATGATTCAGATATAAAGAAATATGCAAGATGCTGCATGGCTATATTGTCAATAAGTAACATGGAGATGCACATGTAGTTGGTTAGCCATCCATTTCATTTGTTTTTAGAAATGCATATTACAAACTTATAAATTTCAGATTTGTTGAAAATTAGAAGCTAGAAGTCAAATCAGATCATTTCTGACCAGTAAATAAACCTGAAAGATCATATTAGCAAAAACATTACAAATCAAGGAACAAAGTTTTGGGAAGGAACTTATGTGGAGCAAGGCAAATCACTGAATATGGAATTCTGAAAAATTGAGGATGTTTTTGCTGATTAACAGCACTTTATAGTTGTAATTATAACAGTATTTTTAAAAAAGAATTTTATTTTAAATAGTACAATACTGTACATCACACTTGTATCCCAAAAGCTTGTCACTTAATTTTTACAATAGTACAAACCAGTTTGCACAACACTGAATACCACTACAAAGAAGGGGTTGTTTCAAATATGTAGAAGAAACTGGCCTTTATTACTGCTGGTGCAACTCTTTTGTTGCTTAATTTATGTTAGTACAAAATACCTTGGCCATGTAAATTAATTAATTTCTTTAAATTTTATTTGATTTTTTTGACTTCATACTGTCCTTACAGTAGCCCTACGATTCAGAATCTGCAAATAAGAGTTCACTAATTCTGTCTTCTGTAATTTGTTTAAGTCTAAAATGCCATGGAAATAACATAATAATGCTATCCACAAGTTGGTAGAAATTGTAAAACAACTTGAACATCTGATGGGAAAAAATACATTTAATAAAGCCAAATGCTTCTACACATTATCAACAAATGTTCCATCCTTCCAGGAAAAAGACTGCCGTATAAATGTGAGATCCACAGGATTGTGAAATTTGAACTCTCAAAAATGCAAGTTATGTGGAAACTGGATGCTAACATACCTCACATTATTGTGAATTTTGCAGCAAGAGTTAAAATTTTACACACTTAGATTTAATATTTTTGTTACTTTTACATATGCCAAAACTTCTCATTAAACTTTTAAGGAAACTGAAGATAGCAGCACTCCTCAAAATCGATGTTCAAAGTGCTACTAGAAAATACAGCAGGTGATCATGTGGAAGTGTGCACAACACATCAGCTGTCAACAATTAGCTGCACAGTGTAACAGACATGTAATAATGAGAAATGGAGGATTCTAACACAGATAAAAGTAAAGAATCTGTCTAAACAGGACCAAATAACTGTCACTCAGTTTCTTAGTACTCAGGTTTATCAACCATCATTGCACAGCACTGCTGTGGTCCAAGACCTTTGTACTGCAATTGAAAGAATGTGTCTCAGCATTCTCATAATTGGTGTCCTGGCTATGTAGTGGTTCCAGCAGCAGTCCTAGGAGTTCTTTGCAGAGAGGATCTATAGTCGGTGGGATGCCTGCCTCAGCAATGCTTATGGGGACTTTTTTAATGGCCTGTACTCCTTCACCCAGAAAAATCCCTAAATGGGCTTTATTTGAACAAGCTTCTTATACCTTGTAACAGGACCAAATCCAGTGTTATCTTTTATGTTATTAATCTTCAATTGTAATAAACAGCACAAAAATTTCACAAATGCTACCATAACACTTTATACACATCATTAATTAGATTACATGTATTCACATTTATATAAAATTAAACATGACTAAAATGAAGCAAAATGTGATGATTTTTACATCCCATTTTTATGGCTACCAGCTACAAAGCAGATTTAGTGCGAAGCATCTAATGCTGACATTAAGAACTCCAGCTTACAATCTTCAGGTATGGAGCCTGAGGTAGAGGCACAACTTTATATTTTACCTTTACTGAATGAATCTTGATTATGAAGCCAGTAAAAATGGGATCTCAGGAACACTTTCATGATTTCTTCAAACAAATCATATGAGAGTAAAAAGAACTGAGACCACAAGTTTTTCATGCATACAAAGATCATTACTGAGGCAGGTCTCCTTGGAAAAAAAATGTTTTGTAGACAAGTTACTACATGTTCAAATGTAAGAGGGCAGCTGTCATCCTCAGTTGCTGTTTGAAGTATGAAAAATTATGGCATAACATCTCTCCTAATATCACAGAATTAAAAAGAGGTTTAAAAATTAAATAAAGACAGAAGTATAATGAACTGTGGAATGTAGGATGTTTAAAGTAATATTCAGGCTAGGGTTGCCAATTCTTAGGAATGATAGCTTACAAAATGTAACATATTATGTTAAATATAAGTCAACAAGCAGTGTCAATATTTATGGTTAAGGTGAAATGATATGAACTGATATGATAGTATAACTTTTGTTTAGAAGCTCTCACAGAGATAAGTACATTATTTGTTCTTATACATTCATATTCTTCTCATGCTTTGTCACTCCTGTAGACTACTGGAACTGTTGACTTACATTTACAGCAAATAAAATACTATTATTGCACTACACCTTTTCTTATAATTTGAACATGGAATATTTCTGTTAAAGGCATGTGTATCTTTTTCATGTTGTCAAAATGCTCACATGAGCTTCTATAAGAGGTAGTCTCATGGCAACCCCAGCCAATGAAACAATTAAATACCCACCATTTATGTACAGTCTGATGTAGAAACCTGAAGGCCGCGAAGTTCATGATTAATTGTCTTAAGCAGTGGATGTATCCCACACCCACATCGGTTGGTGAAATCATCCAAATCAAGAGCCCAGATCATTCCTCCACCAAGATCCATTTCTTTTATGTATTGTGACTATAACAGCAAACACAATGACAATAGCTGTGAATAGAATATCAACTGCAGATCTATGAGCACACTTTATTAGGTATGTACCAGTCAAATCATATGAAGAGTTATAAATATTTAAAGGAAAGATATCACATTTATATAGACTGTACAAAGTAAGTATCTGTTTCTGAAAACTATTAATTTTCAAAATGTTACAATATGCTACAAATTATGTAGAATTTAAACAATATGTTTGAAATGTGATTTATAGCTTAAAATTTTGTTTAAAAACTATTTGAAACACACAACTTTTGTAAAAAGTATGGTACCTTACAAGGAATACTACTATAAATTAAATCCTCTATTATCCTTTTACAGAACTCAATGCCACTTTAAACTGAGAAATATATTGAATTAATGCTTTCAATAACCTTATTTTAAAAATTCACATACAAACATAACTTCCTGCACCAGATCATTCAGTATGACACCAGTGATTACACAAAGCTTCTTTTGAGGTTTGAGGTTCTCATGGCAGTGAAGACGTTGATGTTGGTCTTCTGACAATAATGCCATGTGAACTTATACTGCAAAATCAATGTTTCACAGAAACATATGAATCTACCAACAAGTTAACAAGGCAGTCATTGCTACCAGAAGACAAACATCAACACAAAACTTCTTCTTTGTGGAACAGCATGTGGTTGGCTACCATCAACAAAGGACAAATGTGATCTGAGGAAGCACTACTGGACATTCTAATTTATTCCAGGCACCTATGTGGCTGTTCATTACAGTGTTGTCACAGCTTGTGCTCCAATATAGTGGTATTCCATATTAGGAGTATATGGCACATTTCTTCTGTAATTTTTAGTACATTCTGACTTTTAACCTTTCTAATTTCATTTTATTACCAATACAACAAATAGAATGGAACCATTAGTCTGGTGATATGCAATCCATGGCCAACTAGACTTCCCAGTATGATCCATGGTTAATTCAATGAATGTGGTGACTCACAGCAATGTATATGTCTCAGAGTTAAAGGTGACTTTATCTGACTCATCCAAACAAATATCTAGTAACTGCCTTCTGGTAATTTTCTATTGAATCACCCATACACTATCTGGTAAAATAATACATTTAATTAGGCCAATAGGATTAGAACAACACATACCTTCCTTCTGATATCAGACACATCATCATAGGATACCCACTGACTGCCCTTATAAGCATATGGGCCAATCCTACCCTCTGGGTCTCGCACTGGTGTATATCCTTGTGATTTCACAGCATGACATATCTATCAGAAAATTATAAAACACAAATCTTTAAAGTAATGTACTGTGATAAGGATGTGCTATGCAGGTTATAAAGATGAAAGTACAGGTAAGATAAAGATGAAGCAACGATGATAAACCTGTGAATCTAACAGACACTGCAAGCCATCAATTAATAAAGGAACTTGGGATGACAGCTTCCAGTAAAGTGAACCCTGTTCCTCATTTTTAAGGAGTTCACACAAATAATTTTGGTAATTTCAGATCTATATTCATAAACTGCATAAGGATCAGGAATTGCTGATATGTTATTCATTACATAGGAAAGAAGTCAAATATGACATGAACAAACAAAGATTTTTACTGAAATTTGTGGTTCTCACAACAGTAAAGATATTGATTGTGGTCTTCAGAGTTGTCGTTTTGTAAGTGGTTACTACTATTTAAAAGCAACTTACTGCCTCCACAACTCAACCCAGAATACCACAATAAAAAAATTGTTTTCAGTTTATACACATATACACACAAATTATAGACTAAACTATTATTAAAAAATTAAAGGGCCCATTTGTACAAGGCACTTACCTCATAATAAGCTAAGAAACCTCCTGCTCTTGTAAATTCCCCAGCCTGCCCTGGGCCATATGTTTTAGCATTCAATCCATTTTCATTGGCATCAGCCAAACTGAATGACTGTCCATACATAGGCAAGCCCATTATAATCTTCTTTCTGTCTGCACCTTTTTGAAGCCAGTAATTGATTGAGAAATTCTGTAAACATATGTGAAAATACAATTCTTGAATTTTGTGCTATATTTATGTATACTGTACACACAAATCACTGAAGTATGCAACTGGAGCAAATGAATTTATGTATGGCCACTTTGCATTTGTATTAATTAAGAATATGTGCCAGTAACAGGGCTTTGAATTAAAACCATCCCTGGATACATTCTCAGATTACCATAAATATTGTTTCTGTTTGTTCATACATCCCTTGCAGACAACATTTCTTTTTTGTCTTGGTATGACTACAGACCATTGCACATGTAGCCACTTCAGGTGATGAATGGAAAGTACCAGCACCAGACTGAATGAAGAGACATATCAAGTGAGAGTTTGGAACATCCTACTTACTGCATTGAAGTAATCATAAGTGTCACCAGGATAATAATACAGCGGTGCCACATGACCTGTCTGCTTGTCCCAGTGACCATGGAAGTCATATGTCATCACTGATATCCAGTCAAAGTACTGTGTTAGTTTGGGCACATCATATCCTAAAAATCACGGATAATTCAGTTTAAGTAATTTTGTACTGGATGATGATAACAATTAACATAAGAGTTTTTATGACACTAATTTCTTATGCCTTTATCATACAACAATAAAGGATTTAAAAAGTTGCTAGATTGTACATATGCTGTAATGTATGGCTTAAAAAGGTCAATTCATTCATAGAACAGTCATATTAAAACAGAGTTTATAAATTTTTGATGTGTTCAGTACTAGTCAGTTGTCTTATATCTGTGCTCATGCCCCTCCACAATCATATAAACAGTCAAAACTGACCTGCCTATGCTTGCTGTCATTTGCATATAATCATGACAAGGATTGAACAAGAAGATATTGTGGTCAATGTTTTCATAAAATATAAGGTATCAGATTTTGTTCCAATTTTCACAGATGTGAAAGTCAATTGCTTGAAAACATGAAGTGGTGGATGTGAGCTGTTTTCTCATATAATGAATTTGACATCTTTCTGCTCAGTTGTACTTATTTATATACTTTAGGAATGTTACTTTAACATGAAGAATATAATTTTTTCTTACCAACATCAATTACTATTTTGCTGGGTGATACTGCAGAAGACAAGAGCAGTCCCTTTGCTTTGAAGGCTGTACTCAGCTCTTGAACTAATGCAGCAAAACCTTCCTTGTCAGAATCTGGGCCTGCATTGCAATCCACCTAGATAGAAGCAGGTAATGGTTTCTTTAAATAACGGCATTATGAAGTTTCAGATTTCTGCTTTACTATAAGTAAAATGTAATGTGATAAATGTGTTACCTATTATTTACTACCTTACACATTTATTGGTTGTTATTTAATTATTTATTAGGTGTTCTTCACACTCTAGCATGAGTGAAGAACACATTATCAGCACATCCATGTCTCTCTGTTGTGCTTTTTGCAATGGGACAACAGGTCTCATTCTGAGAACCTACTGTTGTGCAACAATGAGGTCCAGTTTGAAAATTGTGTGGCAGCAATATAGAGCATTACAAAGGAATATTTTGCAGCCTAGGTACAGACTCACCTGCCAGCATTTGGGATATTCCCAATCAAGATCAAGACCATCAAAGTTATATTTTTCAATAAACTCAATAACAGTCCTTACGAAGTTTACTCTCAATGATGGACTGTTTACCAGGCGGCTGTATTTGTCTCCCAGAGAATCATTCCAGCCTCCAATTGCAATTAGCACCTTTATACCTCGTGACCTGAGTTCTGTCACCTTGTGGTAGAAGTCTGCAAGAAATAACAATCCATGTTCCAAGCATGATTCAAACCTGTGACCAATGCACGTGCCAGATATAAAAAGCCATGTACGCCCTGAATTGAATGTCAGGGGTTAAGAGACATCAGGATTAGCTTAAATATGGATATTACTTTAATTAACTTTTATCAGCCCAATGTACACTGGTAGGAACGTAAACTCTATCTATCACTTAACAAATTTTTGTTCTGTGTGGCAGCATGCTGTATTGGGCTTAATATTCATATATTCCTGGTAAGAACTTATTGTTATTAGACAAACAAATGCTATCTTGAATAATTTTATGTGTCTGTTGAAATTGTAAATTCTGTAGTGCATTTTAGTGCATATACTAATGAAATGAATACCACATGGTTAAATGTCAGTCTTCTAGGTTGTAATGCTATGTGGACTTATAGGTAGTTATCAGACCTGAAAATTGAGGCAGTATGTTCCTCCAAAACATTGGTATTGCAACCCAGAACACCAATACTGAATTGAAAAACAGACAATAAATAATGGATGATACATTTAGAAAGTATGAACTATGAAAACATTCAATAAGAATTGAAAGAAGTTTTGAAGTCAACAGATCTGTAAGCTTGTACAGTGTGTGGCACAGGTTGAAGCTGATAATGAACTCACTATTGTCTATATCTGCCCAGGAGTCATGAGACTTGATAGTGAGAGTGCCCCCATCCATCACAGCAAAACCATATGTTATGTGTGTACACAGTGACCAGTCAATGTCTTCTGGGACATACCTTCCAATACCTTGCCTGCAAGAAAAAGGTCCATTTAGAATGGCTATGAAAAGCAGTTGCCAGTTTGGATGTGTACTAGACAGAGCTGCCTTGCTTCATATTTACAGACATTAAAAAGCTAGCAGTAAATGGACTGCTTATATTGATCACAGATTAACTTAATTTCTGACCTGTAAAATGCCCAGTTGGTAAAGTAGCAAACAACTTTGTATCCTGTGTCAGTTGGTTTGGGAGGCATTGTAACATCAGTACCAGGGGTGCTTGGTTTAACTGTAGTTGTAGGCTTAGTAGATGTAGAGGTTGGTGGATCTGTTGGCGGAGTGGTTGATGGTTCACTCCCAGCACTTTCAATTTCTCCTGAGTTGCATTTTGTATTCTCTGCCCAGTCACAGTGATCCTATAGATGTTTAGTATAATGCAAAATATAAGTCATCAGTTCAGAATTCTGACAGTGATTTTATATGTATTATTAAATTTTTATTAGATTATTATCAATGTAAAAATATGAACTGTGTTTATAAAATAGGGCATTCATCTTTCTAAAATGAAAATACTGTACTGGCACTAGACTGAAATGTTTTCAACTTTTTTTATAACTGCTTTTGTCTTGAGTTTTTAAGATGGCTTGGAAAATATTTATATGTATTGTATGTTGATTAATCTCCAGCAAAAGGGCACACACACACACACACACACATTTTTTTAAATAGTCACAGCTAGTTAGAAAAGCATTTAATTAAATACTTTTTCATAAGCATCTTATTTAATTTTACTCAGTATATTTCTGCTGAATGGTTAACATCCCTGATTCATATTTGGGTTAAATTTTTAGTCTTTAAGCCAACTACAATGAGGTCTTTTGTTGTTTTCTTTAATTACTACAGGTAAAGAGTACCCAAAATACACAATGACTGCTTCTTTCCGTTTGTACCTCTCTTCAGCTTATAAAGTTTCATTTACTAAACAAACAAAATGTTTTAGTTTTGCATCTTCTTCCAGTGCAGCCCAAATCTCCTCTCTTAGTACACCAACTGGCTGCAGCTTGCCAGTCAAAAAACAATGTGATATTATGATATTATATTCTTGAAGACATGGTTTTTGAGCACATTCTGCAACTGTGTGTAAGCAGGAGAATGCAGATTTTCTTCTTTGGTTTTCCACTATTCATGTATTTTTCTTATGCAATGCATTATCCCATATTTTGCATTGAAGAAGCAGAGTGGATTTATTAATGGTACATAGCTCACCCTTTTAAATAACAGTCACAATACAGTCAGTGTTAACTGATCCTAACAAACCTTTAGTCTATCACTCTATTACAGTAACTAAAACAGTTTATTTTAAATTATATTTGGGTTCACCTTGTTCCAGGAGAGTCCAGCAGGACATGTTTGTTCTGTAAGCATTCCAAACTGACACAGGTAATACTTGTGACAATCACTTGCATGCGGAGCAAAGATCTTTCCTCCACAGGTTGGATCTTTCATTGCTCCATCCGAGATAACTGGCTGGCTTGGGTACTGCACACGATTTTCAGATGCTATAAAATGACAAAAAGACAATATTATTAAAGACGTAGTATCATAAATAAGATTTCATATAAAAACCATTGAAATACTAATATCTGGTTTTAAATCTAATTTGAATCCCAACAGAGAAGTAAGTCTTAATCTAATAAAGCCAATGCAGTGTCATAGAAACACAAATTAAAAAATTTTGTACTGAATGTCATCATGCCTCCAGCTTTGTATTGAAAATGTTTCTGATTTATGTCTCACCAAGGTGACTAACTATCCTAACTCATATGTTAATGATTCTCATCAATCTTTCAAGGCAAATTCTGGACCAGTACCTTGTTATAATCTTGTAATTTTTTCTTTGGTGCTATATGACCTCACTGGTTAACACACTATCATTATTAAAATTATAACTTCATATTCCAATGCACCTAACTAATTTATCTTATTTGTGACAAGCTAGTAGGTCATACTTACAACAAACAAACAACTTATAATAAAAGCCATATTACAAGGTTGTAAGAGATGTCTAATAAATAACTATTCCAAATCAACTTTATACCATCCACAAAATAAAGTCTTCAGCTGAACTCATACTTTATATAACAATGGAATCTTCCTCTACATCACAGATATGGATGTCACAATAACAGGCATACTTTCGTTTCCTAATAAAATATGGACAATTCCCCTCTTGTTGACACTGAGACAGTCATATATGTACAAGGATATCTATTAGAATTCTGCTGATGATTTAAATCTCTTGTTTGTGAACAAAATGAGGGCCCTAAAGAAAAAGGAAAATACTGAAAATGGATACTAGTGCCACTTCTCATTTATAAGTGCAGTTGAAAATGTGGCATTCAATTTCTGTCATCAGATAGTATGTCCTTCCAGAAATTAAATCAGGGGATCAGCAGTAAGTAAGTACTTCTGAAACATCTCATAACCAAGGTATAGTCATCTAGACTTCCATGTGACTTCAGGGTACAAATTAAAATACAGTGCAGTGCAGTGTGATAGTTTCCTTCCATTTAAGGCAAAGAAATAGAGCATTTTAATTTTAAGATTAAAAAGAACATTATCACATGAACATATCCTATTTATGAGCAAATGTTATTCTCTTCAGAGAAGTCTCTGTATTTATCATATATTTCTGAACTGTTAAATAATATTGCTCATGATTTAAGTTAAGACAGCTAATATTACTGTTTGAATCATAGATAAACCATTAAAAGTTACAGCCTTATGTATGCAACAAATCATTAGTATCAGTAAAATATAAGATCAAAATGATACTTACTGTCTTCTTTGTGATTGTCAGCAGTGATATCACACTTAGGTCCTGGACCTGGGTAACTTCTGAGGACTCGATTGATGGTGCGGAGCAATGGATAGGATTCACATGAGCAAGTATTTCGAAAATCATCAAGATCGAGGGCCCAGATCATACCACCACCCAAGCCCATGTGGCGAATAAAGTTGGATTTGTATCGAATCATGCCTGCATCATCAAATGAGACCCACTGATCTCTTGAGTACGCATATGGCCCCATTCGACCCTCTGGGTCTTTTACCACCTTCCAACCTCTCTTCTGAATATTCATACAGATCTAGAGAAACATTAACAACAGAAATATGCATGTTGGTTAAGCATTCTAAGTTGTATTTTCTGAAATAACAGTTGCACCTGCAATTTCAGGAATTCATATTAATGCTTCTACTGTGTATGAATCAAACTGACAACATATGTGGAACCAACTAATGTAATGGGCAGTCTTTGTCTGTAAATAACTTGTCATGCTAGGCAAATTAATCGGTTACATACTTTATTAGTCTCTCACTTTATGATTTTTATATGAACATTATCATACTTAGATGAAATGTTAACTGATTTTTCGAAGATGATGGAGGCAGCAAGAACCTCTGAAATGTCGGCAAACTTCTACCAGACTACACGGTGTGACAATCCAGAAGACAGCCATCTTCACACTCACAATCGTAAAAACCTCAAATCCTATATAACTGATTTTTACTAATTCAAAATTACAAGAATTTAAAGAACTTATAAAATTCCAAATATAGTACTCAAAAGGTTAAAAAGAACATATTAAATGGAAAGAGTCAGTGTGGAAATGTATATTCACATGTTATTTATAATTAAAAATTTCAGTTTCTTATAAATGTAATTAACTTTTACTCAGATTCAGAACACTGTTTATTTAAATTAACTTACTTCATAGTAAGACAGAAATCCTCTAGCCCGAGTGGAGTCTCCAGCCTCTCCACCTCCATATGTTGGTGCATTGAGACCACGGTTGTTGTTATCTGCCAGACTGAATGACTGTCCATACATGGGCATGCCCATCACAATCTTCTTACGGTCTGCTCCTTGTTCAATCCAATAATTGATTGAGAAGTTCTAGACAATTACAAACAAAGTTAATATTTTACCAACTGGTGTGAATTCACAACTTGAATAAAATCTTGCATTTATAGCTGTAACTTCCTGCATCTGAGAATCTTAGTTTTGTATTCCATATGTTGTTATCATAAGAGTTAAATTTAAACAGTTTCTGTAAAGTTTCTTTGAAACACATTTTAGTCATGAAACTCTGTTGATAAGTAATGTATTTAAAATTCCACACTGGCTACATCTTCTTTGCAAAATTGTTATGAAGAAAGGACACTTTTTAAACTTAAATTTATTCTCCTTGTGTTACTTGTATCCATTCATCACAAGAATATTTTACATTCACGCTACAGGTGTCTCAGCTTAATAAAGGGAAGAGAACTGCTAGAAACTGTCCTATATGGACCAACATTGAATTCTGCAGAACTGTTTAATAAAAATCTTTAGTATCAAATTTAAAGCAAAATATAGTTTAACGTTGGTTTGTGCACGTGGGAACACAAATAAACATGATAACCTCAATAACTAAAACTTTTAAAACATTTCTCACAAAAAATGAGAACTACATTCAGTACATTGAAAAGAAAGGGGTAATTCAAAAGTAAATTCTCACATAAATGTGCAACGAAAAATATCACTGATAAAATAAATGAAGTAAAACATCTAGTAATGAAGTTATGGAGGGAGTACATTCTTTCACCTTCTTGAATTAAGTTAAATAGTTAAGTGATCAAAATAAATAAAGTGTCTGGTACTAGAAAAATGATGACTTACAGCATTAAAAGTGACATCTACATCATCAGGATGTGTGTACATGGGAGCCACATGACCTGTAATCTTGTCCCATTGTCCATGGTAATCATATGCCATAACTGCAATCCAGTCCAGGTTCTCTGACAGAGTGGGTACATCATAACCTAAAAAAATATTTATAATTTACTTATTTACTAAAATTAAGCATAATGTGAAAGCCAGTAATAAAAGAAAGAGACAAAACATTACATATTAGGTGAGAAATAGGATTTGACCTTTACTGTAAAGATAGGGGATTTAAATCCTCATACTATGGAGTTGCCAACTAGATTTTAACTGAGGTGTGGGGTACAAGTATGCTATTACAACACAAAGCCAGCTAAATAGTGTGTAAAACATAATACACAGCCAATGAAAGTTAATTAACATAATATATATTTTAACTTTTTTCTGAGAAGACATGGCACACATGTATAGTGTTAATATTAGCTGACAGTTTAAAAGTCTATTAGCCTGAACAATAAACTGAGGCAGTATACATATGGCACACACCTGCATCAATGACAACTTTGCTTGGTGATACAGCTGATGTCAGTAGATATCCTTTAGGCTTAAAAGCAGCCCTTAATTCCCTTACAAATGTTGCAAATGCTGCTTTGTCAGAGTCTGGACCCTTCTTACAATCCACCTAAAATAAAGATGGATGCCATTCAAATAAAAAATACTGAGATATTAAATTCCTCATAGCTACATTCCATTTGTATGTTATTGATTTTTTAAACTTTTATACCATTTAAAAACCAGAGGGAGGCAAATAATATAATTATTTTAAAAATATTACCTTCAAATGAAAAAAACATAAAACCAGGCAGGAAATTAAAGCATTGTGTAACAGTTCTGGAAAAATTGCCAGAATATGACCTTTCACCTTTGTGAATGGCTGGGAAATTCCCTGGATGGAGATTCCCCATGTAGGAATTCTCCACCCAGTCACTTCTATGTACTGAAATGTACATAAATTTAATGTGAAGAGCTCATTATTGTTGTCCGATTTCAACCAAAATTGGAATGTGAATGGAAACTATTCAATATCACATTGTCTAAACATATTCTTTGTGTTTCTTGAGTTGTTACATGCAGACAGATGGATAAACAGACAGACAGACAGAAATTGTGAAGCTAACATTGCATTTTTGCAATGAGGTTATCCAGTAATTTCTTCACTGTTGCTTGTTATGAGTGAATGCTTCAATAATAAACACAGAGAATAATGTCTATCATATTACTTGAAACAAATCAATACACACCTGCCAGCATTTAGGGTATTCCCAATCCAAATCTAAGCCATCAAAATTATGTTTCTCTATGAAGCCAGTGACATAGCTGATAAAGCGTGCTCTTGCTGCAGGGTTGTTTACTAGACGACTGTATTTGTCTCCGGCAGAATCATTCCAGCCCCCAATAGCCACCAGCACTTTCAGGCCCTTGGCTTTATATGCTGCCACCTTCTCATAAAACTCTGTAAAAATAGATGTATGTATCTGTAATCAAGTACTTTAAAAGGTAGTGAGATGATCTGTCCCTGATCTATCAGTGATATGAAATTATATGGAAATTCTAAAGAGCAATTGCATAAAAATACCAACACTGTTGTAATGGAGTTATGAACAGTGAAAATATATATCACTATTTTCAACAGGGGAAAACTTGCTGTTAATGACCATGTAACTGATGACTTGGTTGAACAACAGTTATAGTATGTGGTACTTATCAGTGTTCAAGATTAAATGATATACCAAACCAACTGACTCAGTGGTTCACTTGTCTAATCAACACATCTGTCAGCTAACATCCCAGCCTGGAAGTCAATTTTTTACTGTAGACAAAATGGATATGCTAGTCATGTGAAGTCTAAATTATTGGATTAAGAATGACAGCTAATTACTGAAAATACATACTGTTATCCAGGTCTGCCCAACTGTCATGTGGCTTGATGATCAGTTGATCACCATTTAGAACCGCAAATCCATAAACAATATGCGTGCACAGGTCAGCATCTATGTCACTAGGCAGGTATTTACCTACACCTTGCCTGTAAGAACAAATTAAACAAATGGTCCATTTTTAATAGCATTATAGATGTAGGTCAAAGTTAATTATTGTAACACAATATTTCACTATACCTGGTGAGACTCTTAGGTCACAGTATGGTATTTTGATGGCTAGATGGTGTAAAATAATGTAAAACTACCATTAAGGAAACTACAGAATTCTGTAATATCATATTTTATTTAAAAAAGTCCACAGAAAGAGGAATATTCCGCTGTTCTGTTTACCTGTACCAGGCCCAGTTTGTGAAGTAGCATACAACTTTAAAGTCACCACCAAGGGGAGAGGTACCACCCACAGTAGTTGGTCTAACTGTTGACTGTGTCACTGTTGCAGTTGAAGTCAAGTCAATTTCTGATGAACCGCCTAATAATGGTGTAACAGTACTGACTTGCTGCTGGCTCTCAGTTGAAAATGATGTTGTTGGTAGTTTGGATGGCTTTGGTTCTGTTTGAAGGAAGAAAATGTTTTCCCTGGATTAGACTTACAGACAGGAAATATTTATTCCCACAAAACAAGATCATTTTATTTTAATGAGGAAAAGAACACTACTGAATAATAAAAGCATAACAGTGATCATAAGTAAGCATTTAACATGGAGTATGATGCAATTCTGAAACTCTGTATCACAGCTGAGTAACTTTACAAGCACTTAAAATGAAATATTCAGAAGAAAAAGTGTATGAGTATAAAAATAATTTGTTTCAACATGTCCAATAAACAGAAAACTATGCTTCCAAAACAACATAAACTATTATCAAATAAGATAAACATGACATGGATGTCCATTTAAGTAAAATATAACTGCATGATTTGAACTCTGAGGTAACCCTTAATAGTCGTTGTGATGGTATGTGATGATAATCTGATCAAGTTTCATATTAAGCTTAAGGATTTGTATTAATTTATTTATGATTTATTTAATGGTCCTCTCAGTAACATAGGTTATATATCATAAAATAATAGATTGATTAATAAATAATGAATTGAAAATTATATGGAAGGAAGCAAATATGGCTAATTTTAAGGTACTATCCTATCATTTGCCTGGATGAAATGAGAAAAATAATGAAAAACCTCAGTCAGAATAATTCATCTCTGGACAGATTTTTGAATCTGGGACCTCCTAAATATGAATTAAAAATAGTAACCATTTGACTGTGACATTTAGTTTAAGCTAAAATAAATTTCAATGTACAAGCACCAATTGGTGCAATATTACAATACAGCTCATCCTAAGACATGGGAGTGTTGTTCACTCACACGCTTTAAAATCACAGGACTAATAAAAAGTTAGATAGATGGATTTTATCACCTATCATAATTAACTCTTACGATATTTTGAAGGTTATGAATCAGCAATCATAAGAATTTCTAATGAAAGAAAACAACATTAAAAAATGTTAAAATCTGTAACTGACATACTCACGTTCAAAGCCTTCAACTGTCTCTCCTCTGGGTGGGTCAGCTAGAACTTCTCTTATTGTATTGAGCAGAGGATGAACTCCTTCACCACAGCGATTACGAAAATCATCTAAATCCAGAGCCCACACCATACCTCCTCCAAGACCCATTTTGCGGATGTACTCAGACTGTAGCATAACATTAGAATAAACATGTTATACTTCAGGCAGAAACAACTGACAGGTTAAACAAGATTGTAAAAGTATACAGTGTAAACTTAACAGGAGAATTCATCAGAAGGAATTACAAATGATATACTGTCATTCATTCTCTTAAAATTACAATTAAGATAAGAAGTAAAAAATAAATAAATAAGTAAATAATGTTACAGTTTCACTGTACACTGTTATTACATATACTGCAAGTAAATTAAATACGTATAACTTTCATCATTTCGCAACAGTTTTCAATATTCACTTATATGACACTTGTAATATTTACACAAAACTTTCAGAGGGAAACAAATGCAAAGAATCAATTAACAACAACAACAATAATAATGTACAAAGTTCATACATTATGTAATGTTAATTACTGAATATATTTCAGTAGCTTAATACATTATGTTTGCTGATGTTGCAGACAAGTTAATACTAATGAAGATAGAAATTCTGAATTTCTTCATTCTGTAAGTGACACAGAGATTCTAGACCTATGTTTTAAAAATGAATCATCACTCTGTCCCTGTCCAAACAATTTAATGACAGTAATCTTGCTGTCTGCTCTCACCTTAAGCCGAATAGTTGCAGCATCATCATAACTGACCCACTGATTGCCATGGAATGCATATGGCCCCATTCGCCTCTCAGAGTCTTGTATGACTGTCCAACCATGATTCTTTACTCGATCACAGATCTTTAAGAAACAAGATTTTTTTTACACATCATAAACCAGTAACTCTAGTGAAAATACATCTCCTCTAAATTATTCATAGGTAAATTTTACTTGTATAAGAAATGTTATTAATTAGTATATTATATTGAAGTAAATCTAGATCACATTTAGGTGAAGAAACACTTTGCAACTGTATAAGAAAATGAATCTGTAAGAAGGAAATAAAATAAAGATGTGTGGTGAAATCAGAATACTTAAAGCATTATGCCCTTTTCCTTATCTACAGCGAGAAAAAACAGTTTTTTAGGTGATGTTATCTAAATGAAAGAACTGCACATGCATTATGAAAGACTGGAATGAAAAAGAATGAGAGTTGGTTAGAACCATTTTCTGCACAATACACAAGTTCTGTCTAGATAATATGAGGCTGTAGACATATAATATAAATGAACATTCTTAATGGATTCTTTAATTGATGACACTGGAATAGTAATAGCTGAGATTATTTTTCACAGAAATAACACCCACATCTGAGATTTACCAATGTATAGCCAGATCATTAACAAGACTCAAAACTATACTTCAAGGATGACAAGTGATAGTGATAAATCTGAAATATAATGAACTTTTCAAGATATACAGGCATTTAAGATGCATGATACATCATACAGACCAACCCCTGCAATGCTGTGGAATTAAACTCCATCTTGATGATAAAAGATTGATAATTTATTAACCCATTAAAATCAAAACACTTACTTAATTTCAGCAACAAAAAAGAATTGTCAGGTGTGGAAAACTAATAAAGTACCAGCATTGCTTCTAAGCAGCTACATCCATACCTCATAGTAAGCAAGAAATCCTGCGGCACGAGTAAACTCCCCGGCCTGTCCTGGTCCTGGTGCACGAGCATTTAGCCCATTTGTGGAAGGTTCAGCTAACTGGAATGACTGCCCATACAAGGGCATTCCCATCACAATTTTTCGACGTGGGACTCCTTCAGAGATCCAGTAGTTGATGGAGTAGTTCTGAAAGAGAAAGTATATTTTTTTATCTTCAACATCACCTGGCTTTAAAATCAAATTATTTACAAGATAATTTAATAGATTAAGCAGATATACCACATAGGCATAAACAGGGGTTATAGAAGAGGGATAATTTGTAAATGTACTACAAAATTCAAACTCAAACTAATGTGGCAGTGTTTACATTAACCTAATTAATAGTGGATTATAAGACATTGAGCAGTTCATGAACCTTAAATGCACCCACTGTACCATTCATATAGATAAAAGACTATTGATAGACCATACATCATATAAAGAGATTAGTTACTGATAATGATTTTAGAGGAAATAAGAGAACCTTGCAATGAGAGTTAGGGGAGATGAATACTGAAACTTTATTCAGTACAAATCATACACAGACTGTCAAATATTGTACAAGCTGGTTGCAGGCTCATTATCAGCCACAATGTCAGCTTGTCACATGACCTTTACACTTCTGCACATGATTCATTACATTATATAAATGCTGTTAGGCTCAGTCACGTTTGTGGGTGTTTTTGTGACAACAATTTTACTGCCCCCAATAGTAGAAAATTATGATATTTAAACTGTACACATTTCTGAAATAATGATTAGTTTTCCTCACAACTACTTAAGAAAAAATATTTTGATATTTATTTTATGTGATATTAATATTTAAAATATACATCACATCTTTGTTTATATCATGAGAACATCTGTTGATCACTAGATTGCAAAAATGCATAACTATGATCAAAAATAAAACCAAACAACAGTTACAAAATGAGAACACTTTCCTTCTTCAATAACGTGCTTATCACATAATACATCATGTGTTAAAACTATCTCTGACATACATTAATTCTTCAGGACTTGGAAATTATGCTTCAGAAAATAAAAATAAAATTCAAACACTTTGTGACTGAGTGAAAAAAGTTTTCACCATTTTTATATGTGTATGAGCCATTATAGAATTAATATTTTGTGTTTAGTGCTCAAAAACATGTTTAAAACCACTGGTTTTGTTTGTGGATTTGGTCTCACACTTTTAATATTTATTTGAGTACGACTATGCATAAACATTTCAGTTAATTTGGGTTACGAGTTTTTTATGAGCAAAGATTTGGTACTGGTAGAAAAATCTCAGTGTGTATGAGAATGAATGTGATCTATTATAAACAAAGAATAATTCATGGAAGTCATGCTTTTTATCACATGGCTTTTAGAACCATAATTCATTGCAAATGTTTATAATAGCTACAGTTGAATAACTGAAAGTTGGCTGCAAATTATTATTCAGTGTGTTCTTCCAAATAATTTCCAAAATGATTAACACCCATGTTTAAACACATACACATGAAGACCAGTTAAGGGTGAAATGAGAATAACTCACTGCATTGAAGAAGAAGAAATCATCATCAGAGTGGAAGTACAATGGTGCTACATGACCAGTCTTCTTATCCCACTGACCATGGAAGTCATAGGTCATAACTGCAACCCAATCCAGGTTCTCACCAAGAGCCTTTACATCATAACCTGGGAAACAATTATAATGAGAAGTGCTACCACTACAGAACTTCTGTTTAATTTTAAGAGAGTTAAATACAACAGAAAATTAACATTCATTTCTGTTAATGTGGATAAATTCATGAATAATAAACTTGTACAAATGATGGGAAAATATACAGCAGATTGATATATAACAATGACTGATTGTGCTGAAAATGTCTACTGTGCACACATGATGTTTGTTGTGGCTCTTTCTTGCACATTTGTCAGCCCATTTGTCCTATTCACTTTTCATTTAGGTGAGAAAACAATGCATCAGTGCTTATTAACTTCACCAAGTATATTCCCTGTCCCATACAGCCCAGTACCTTCACCAGCAGGTACAGAGACAGGTAATAAACAAAGATTACGGAATACTAACCTGCATCAATAACAGTTTTGCTGGGAGAAACAGCAGATGATAATAACAGGCCCTTGGGGTTAAAAGCTTGCCTTAGTTCTTGAATCAATGCAGCAAATGCAGCCTTGTCTGAATCAGGGCCCTTGTTACAGTCCACCTATTAAATTAATAAAAAACGTACAATTCGTAAATCCTAATTTTTCATAATATTACACAGTTTAATCCTGTCCACAATTTATATTGAGATCATATTTATTTACAAAATGGCACCTAAAAGTGTTTCTCACACAAAAATAGATTATTCAATAGCAGGGCTCTGCCAACAGACATTTCACTCAAAATATACTTTAAATTGTTGAGTGAATTTAAGAAATGTTCTATAAGTGTTTAGTGTTAGAGTATTTAGTGAAACAAAATTAATGATATGCATAACAACTGGATGTTAGTTCACACAGCATAAGAACATATATTTGCCATTAACAGGTTGAAAAAGAAATTCCCATGACTTTACCTACTTTAATTATAATGTTCAGTCAAGAAAAAGGACATGTTTTGTACTATGAATATTCATATATTTATTTAAAAAATATTTTCTAAATGTGTTATTTGAGTTATCCTAGTCTGTGTTCTTTTTCCATAGAAGCATTTTAGTAATTACTATGTTATTCCCACAACTGCATCTTTAACCTGTCAGTGACAGCCTCCATATATGGTACAGATTTCAGTTTGTCACATGATGCCTGTCTCCACACTTGGTATAAACCAGGTATGAGGGGTTTAAACCTCCTATATCCACAGGCTAGGACACATTTGAATAGAATCACTGAAGGTTTAATTATAACACCCAGATAACTTAAAGCCCTGGCACAGCAAATTTAAGAAGCCTTCATAAGTATTTTCAGGCTCAGACTTCAGTGTCAAACAATTTGGGACAAATGAGTACACGTCTCACTTCAGTTAGCTTCCAACAACAATATTCAAATCTGACAACATGGCAGAACTGACAGCTCAGAATTTGTTGTTGTGAACATTTAACATGGCTGAAGAGATATATGAGTACATATTCTTCACACATGCACTCACCTGCCAACACTTCGGATACTCCCAGTCAAGATCAAGTCCATCAAAGCCATGCTTCTCTAGGAACTCAATAACATGTTTGACAAATCTTCGGCGTGCAGATGGGCTGTTAACCAGACGACTGTACTTGTCACCTGCAGAGTCATTCCATCCTCCAAGAGCAAGTGATACTTTCAGTCCCTTCTTCTTATACTCCACCACTCGTTCATAGAACTCTGAATACCACAGCAATAATTCCTTAGATTACTATTTTGAATAGTCAACTTAAAGTTTAAGTTGCTACTATATATTGCTACGACACTGTCCTAATACTAAATAAATCCATAGAACAGTCCTATTTGGGAAACTAATAGCCACTCAGACAGTCAAGAAATTATCCACCTTTCATGGAACCTACAACTTCACTATAATATTCATAAGAATAAACCACTGGACCTTATACTGAACTAGTTCAATCAAGCCCACATACTCTCATAACATTTATTTAAGATCCATTTTAATGTTACCTCCCATGTAGGCCTAGGTTTCCCAAGGGGTCTCCTCCCTTCAGCTTTCCAAACTAAAATTTTGTATGCATTTCTTATTTCTTCCATGCATGCCACATATACTGCCCATCTTATACTCCTTCCTACAGTTATAAACACCAAACATGAGGCAAATATGCTAAGGATAAAAAAAGAACCAAAATTACATTTTGGTGTTGTCAAGAACTATTTTAATCATAATACTTACTCTAAAATATGTGCATGAAAAAGTAAAATTAGTAACATTTTTACATTTACACTTACTGTTATCATAATCAGCCCATGAATCATGAGCTTTCACAATCAGGTTTTCATAATCCAGCACTGCAAAACCATATACAATGTGGGTGCAGAGTCGTTCATCTATTGTCTCAGGAAGATACCTTCCTATTCCTTGACGATACCAGGCCCAGTTTGTGAAGTAGCATACTACCTTAAAATAGCCTGCAATAGGAACATAACCTGTTGAAGTTTTACCAATGCCAGTAAAAGCATCATCAGTTGAAAATTTGTGATTCTGCTTAATCTTTCCCATTGCATACGAAGTCCCCCTAAAACCTGTGGAACTAACTGCTTGTTTCTCTTCATACAGCTTTATTGTCATATCAATTTAGAAATAACCCAACTATGAATTTATGAACATTTCTGTTATTCACCAACACATGATATCCCACAAACTGGTTGTATAAGTAAGATGAATACATAATTACCAGATAATGTACCACCTTGTGGAGGTCTTGTGGTCTCCACTGTAGGAAGACTAGGAGTGGAACTTATCACTTCACCACTACTAGACAGTGTGCTCTGAGCTGACCATGTAGGTGGAAGTGTTGGTTTTGTTGGTGGAGAACTTGGTCTCACAGTTGGTAAATCATCTGGTTTTAAACCACCATCTCCAGATTTGCAATGGGTATTCTGAGGCCAGTCACAGATACGTGCAGCCTTAAACAAACCAGAAATAAAACATACATTACATAACATAAACATATGCAGAGATATTACCTAAAGGATTCCTGATAAGAAAAAGAATATCAACAGCTGCTATTAGATAAACAAAACTTCAGGGCAGACAAAGTCTCAGCTATCTAAAGTACTCTGTGCTACCAATACAAAACAAATTTTAAGGCCCTTGAATGTACTTCATATATGGACCACACTGAACAGCCAATATTTTCCAAATACACATATGTAGTCACCTGAATATCCATGCTATGACCATAAATACACACTTACCTCTGTCCAGTATTCTGATGAATACAGATAAAACTGGTTAATAAAATAATTATTTCAACACTGTGGTCTTCAGGCACATTTACAATCCTCATATTCAGTTCACAGAGATAGCTTGGCCTACACTATTTTCAACATAACTGGGTCCTATCACAAACACGAGACTGATATTAATAAATACTGATTAGCCGCAGCAATAAATAAAAACTAACACCTATAAATATCTGTAGCAGTGTGCTAGCTGTTACAATTTTTGTGGTTTTATATCCTTTTATGTAATCTTACTTACATTATTCCAATGCAGTCCTGACCCACAGGAGAACTCTTGGTATGTGCCCCATATGCAGACAAGATACTTAGTACAGTCACGGGCTGAACTAAACTCTCCGTCATTACAAGAACTGCCTTTTTTAATCTTCAGAAACTCTGTATCACAAGAAAATCAAAGTGTTTTATTGATGTTATCATAACTGTCAGATGGTTTAAAAAATATCAAAACTTTAAAACACTTCTGCTGGAAACAGTGATTCTGACTTTATTCTTTTAAATTTGGACTTATAAAAAAAAGACAGATATAGCGTATTAAGTTAAAAATGCTTCCATACAGCAGAAACCTCAGGAGTAAAACTCATACTGTACTGGCAGAGTATCTGATATAGGACTTACGTGGATATTCATATGAGAGTGACAAGGAATTTGCACATTGTACATTAAAGGTCCAGTCACACATTGTCTGTGCTTGGTTCCACACTAGGCCTGGAGCACATGTCTGCTTTAATGGAATGCCATTAACACAAATGTAGAAAGTTGTGCAGGATACAGGATCTGGGTAATACTGACCACTAGAACATCCCTCAGCTACTACTGCAACCTGTAAGCAATTGATGTACTTCAAATCACTGAAGGACATTTATCTTTCAAGTGTTTTGTATATATTTTCATTTATTCTGCAATCCTACTCTAAGGGTTGTGGCTTATGCCTTCAGACATGCTCTCAGACCAACTGGCTAGGTCAAACAGTTTTGATTGGAGCATCCAGCTTGTAAAATTTTCAATTTCCTCTTCAAGAGGTGGCTGGCATGGAGGGCTTGCAGCTTAACATGGGTACAGTATTCTTCACATGACAGAGTTTTGATTCTATCAAAGGTGAAAAAAGAGGAAGGCATGCAGAAAAATAAAATATTCTCTAGATTCAGCTGGTCTTAAACCTGGGATCTTCTGGTTGCCTTTCTCCTAGACACCCAAATTTAGTTGCATCTATAATTTAGCATCCAATTCTTTTGCTGGTAGGTGGAGCGATGGCTAAGCTAACATGATAAATTGAACAATTAATTACTGATTTTAAATGAAAATGTTTAGAGTTCAGTTTCCTGCATATAAATATGTGTGTTAACAATAATCCACTTAATGGAGGATCTTATTTGTGTTTAGAAAACAGTATGAATCATGTGGAAAGAGCCACAGACCAAGGACTGTAACTACTAATTTATAATCACAAAATACTAAAGGTTTTTTGGAAAGAAATGCATTTATACAGCATTAAATAGTTTCAATACATAAACTGTAAACATAAATGGTTGACATATAGACATACATACTTCTATTAATATTAATAATTTTAAGTATTATAATTCTTCATTGAATATTTACTTACACTTTACAAAATTTCAAACTTATTTTCCATTTCAACTAAGCCAAAAATATGATGCAAATACCTCTGTACTTGGTTCAATTGTAGTGGCTGGTTTCTTGGATGGTGTCCACCACCCATCTGGTCTATGTGTTGTTGTTGTTGTTGTACTTGTGCTTGTGCTTGTCCACCAGTGGTCCCATCCTGCTGTACTTGTTGACTGTACTGTAGTCCACCATGGAGAAGTTTTTGTAGTTGAAAATGTTGTAGATTCTGCAGCAGTGTAAAATCAGTTAATGGAAAATTAGCATATTTTCCTTCCTCTAATTCACTTTTTCATTTCAGTGTTACAATGATAGACATGTTACACAAGTGTAATCATTGTGTTCTATTCAGAGAAATTCCATATTTATGATCTTTGGGCAAGCATTATCAATTTGTTTCACATTTCAAGATAAATTGATATTTCTATGAATTGAAAATCTTTCATTGCTATTAAAATTTAATGGCTAGAGAGACAGGTAAGACAATAGGAAGTACAGCAGTAAATATATATTCTTGATTATAAAGTTTTCTTACTTTAAATCAATTACACTGGGCATAAATATGATAGTTCTCAATTTTGGAAATCTCTGGCCAGAGCTACACAACTCCAGGTTTAAAATCCCTTACCTACAATGGAAAGAATGCAGCACCAGTACCTAACACAAATTGAGAAATCATTATTTCTTTAGTATATATACATAAAAAGTGGACACGCTTCATTTACAATATGCCTATAATGCCTATATTCCAATTTAGAAGTAAATTTTATGGTTGAACTCCTATGTAAAGTCTGCATAAGCTACTCACGTTTTTCACATTTGGCTTCATTTGGCCAATCACAGACTTTGCTCTGAGTATTCCAGTGCAACCCACCAGCACAGTATTCTTTTCTCAACTCTCCCAGAATGCAGCGGTAGTATGCATTACAGTTTGAAGGATCAGGAAGATATTCTCCTGCATTGCAAGGTGTTCCTGGCAGAGGAGCATCAGGTGCAGATGTGGTGGGTGGCTTTGTTATAGCAACAGTCGTGGTAGAGGGACGATGGGTAGTAGTTGGTGTTGTGGTAGGTTGTGGAGTAGTGGTTGTGGTAGGCTGAGGAGTGGTAGATGTGGTAGTTGTGGTAGTTGGGGGTTGCCACCATGGTGGTAATGTAGTGGTTGGCCTGGAGGTGGTAGTCGTAGCAGTTGGTGGTTGCCACCAAGGTGTTGTTGTTGTTGTTGTTGTTGTTGTTGTTGTTGTTGTTGTGTTTGATGTTGTAGGTCTTGTAGTAGTGGTAGAACTTGAACTAGTCCAGTCTGGCCAAGTTGAAGGTGAAGAAGTAGGTGGTTCATATGATGGTGTTGAGCTGATTTCACCTACATTTTAAAATAATTTAAAATCACATCAGTGAAATCTAGGAGTCCATTTTGTCAATTTTATGTGTATTATATATATATATATATATATATATTTTTCAAAGAACTTACTAATGTGATAATTATATTTTGTTACCAGATATTAAATAAACCTAATGCAGTTGTCAGCAGCAGCTTGTCATTAAGGGCAAGTGCCTCATTAAAACACAAGTACCATTTTAAATGCCAAAAAAGAATGATCAATTTATTCACAATAGCAATGCTTCTTAATAGGGTTTCTTTAGTGCATTTACCTATCCTGGTTCCACCTTATAAGTTGCCACTAGTAATCATCTAAGTACACAAAAACCTATCACATCAACAAAATAATTACAACTTGCCTGTATCTATACCAGTAGTAAGGGTGGGTGGTTGTGGTGTGACAGGTGCAGGTGGTTTGGTGCAGTCTGTTCTGCTGGGCTCCCGCTCTGGTAAGTTGCCCAACAGACGGTTGATGGTTCGCAACAAAGGGAAAGGTTCTCTGCAGCAAAGGTTGTTAAAGTCATCCAAGTCGACTGTATATGCCACTGCTCCACCAAAACCCATATTTTTAATGTATTTTACCTGCAGATAAAATAAATGTTTAGTCTTTTGGAATAATCCAAATTACACTTCATTTATAATAAATAATAATCAGTATGAAAGACCCAATCCTCCAGCTTCCATTTTATGAACACAGTTAAAAGTTAGAGTAGGTTTCTAATGTTTATACATGTAGTTCTCTTAGAAGAAACAGAGTAAGTGAAATTATTAATTTTACAAGGGTTTGAGGACCTTGTTCACATTATCTAGAATATTCTATAACATAACACCACTATTCAGTATCTGAAAGCATGGTTCATTTCTGCTACAGTGTTATCTTTAAGAAAGCTGATATTTTATATTTATATTAACACAGTAGTTACTCAGCTGTACAACAAATTATTGGTGCATAATAAAACAGTGTTTGCTATTTATTAGGTTGATAGGTTAAAGCTAGCATTTGCTATTTTGTTTCACCCATGCATACGTAAAGTGCCAAAGCTGTTATATTTTAAGCAGTATATTTCAATCTTGATATCTTTTCACTGTTAGCTTCTAAACATACCTTCTCTTTGACAGACTCAACATCCTCATAGCCAACCCACTGGTCATCTGAATATGTGTATGGACCTGTGGCTCCATAACGGTCATGTTTCACTGTCCAGCGCTGGTTACGAACTGCAAAATTGTTACAAATTATCTAATTGACCTTTTCATTGCTACAGATAAGAAATTTCCGTTTTTCAGAAATGCTCATTATCAGCTTACCTGTGTCACAAATCTCATAGTATGCCAGCATGCCGGGTTGATTGGTAAACTTGCCAGGTCTACCTGGACCATTCGATGGTGCTCCTGGATCAGTGTCTGTCATAGATGCCAATGTGAAGCTCTGTCCATAGAATGGAATTCCAACCAGCAGCTTGTGACGAGGGGCTCCCAAACTTACTAAGTACTCCATGGTATAATTCTATTTGGCAACAGAAAACTGATTATTTTCCAGGAACTGAATCTGGGAAGAAAAGGTTGTGACCTATTTCAAGGTACTATAGTCTAGAGGAATTAAGGAATATCATCAAAAGCTTCAATCAGAATAGTTGGTTTCCCATTCAACATTCAAACTGAATTCATTCCGAATATTTGTCAGAACCATGACTACTTGAACCAACTTACTCAGACATATAATATGGCTAAAAATATTTTAACTCTACACAGTTCCAACACTGTCTGCACTGTTTCCAAGTATAAGTCTTGTCTAGACTCAAAACTGTTTTAATATGGGCAGAATTTAATATAGTGCAATTATTTTATACTGTAAATCTTGACATTCTAATACCACTAGCATCACCTAAAATAGTCATATAAAATAAAAATACTATAGTAACAAAATTATCACTTTATTTCATCAAAGTTAAAAAATTAGACTGACATACCAACTTCATCCAATAGAAGATATTGAGCAGGTTATCACATAACTTAGTAATACATGACTGAGGAAGTATTTCTAACATTAGATGATGTGTAAACATACCGTGTTGTATTGAGGGACTTGATCGCCACTACGGTAGTACAAAGGACTGACATGTCCCAAAATCTTCTCCCAAGCTCCATGATAATCATAACTCATAACAGACATAAACTCAACATAACGCCCAATTGCAGGTAAGTCATATGCTTGGTCTATCACCTCCTTGTAGCCTGACAGTGCAACTGCCAACACTAATGGGGGCTGTTGTCTCTGGAACTCCTTGCTCAGTTCCTGTGGCAAACATTTCTTATGTGTATATTATTTACCAAAACGAAAAGAAACAAAGATAAGGCAAACAGACAAAGAAAAACAGGCAAAAGCCAGCCACTTAATCAGCAGCATAAATTGTAAACATTTGTTTCAAAAAATAAATAAAAAATAGGCTATATTCTTTATGTGCAAAGTAAGAGTCACTAACCCTTTAAAGCCAAATAGTAATTATATGTACCTCTCAATGACTGCATTTTGTCCATAGAGTGTATTTATGATTTTAATGATGATTCTCAGAGCAAACAGTGATTATATCCTCAAAAAAGCATCAACCAATTGATCTTTGTAATGGAGAAGAGTGTTTTTATTTTTAGGTATGAACTGAGATTTTAAATATTATTTAGATGAGTTCTGGCTTGAAAGGATTAAAAGATAATATAAATTTACATACTGCAAGGTTTTTCATAACTGCTTAGGCTACCGCATGACATTTCAAAAAGGATGGCCAATTTTAAAATTATTTTACTTTCTGATGAGCTGTATTTACAATGTTGAAAATTCTATCTAGTTATCTTAATTCAATTTAGAACTTGCCTGGATCAATTTAACAAAGTTAGCTTTATCTGAAGCAGGTCCTTTGTTACAATTAGACTGCCAACATTTTGGATAGTTCCAGTCAAGATGAAGCCCCTTGAAATTATGTTGTCTTAGATAACTGACCACACTAGCCACAAACTTTCTTCTTGTAGCACCATCACTCACTAAACGGGAATATTTATCTCCCGTTGAGTCAGTCCAGCCACCAAGAGCTAATAGGACCTTCACATCAGCCCCATGTATCCTGGGACCATGAAGAGAGGTCAGACGCTGGTAGAAATCTAAACAAAATGAGATAGAAACAATTTTATTATCAACAGGTGCATTGCATTACAAAAAAGCATGAGAAATGGTGTACAAAACAGGAATATGTATTAGGAAAGCTATTTTTAAATTTAACTAAAACTGGGGTATATTTGCATACTGAGGCAAAACGGAGGAGAAGACTGAGGTTCCACAATATACTAGCACACTTCAAGAAAAGCTCCAAAAGATCTTAAATTTCATTCCATGAGCCACTGGAGATCCCAACTGTACACAGGTAAGTAAAAATACAGAAAAATTATTGCACAAACTGCATGACACTCTGGTGGCTCTCATAAACTTCATGCATCTTTCCTGTTTCATCTGTGGTGTTCAAAATTATTTATCTCCCCACCCCCTTAAAGACTGAGCCTCCACTTAAACGATATACTCTCGTGACTCACCATTGCAGTAGTGAAATTTATTCTCAGGATACCTACTGGTAATGCTAATGGGAGTCATTTAAGTAGAAATCTATGATAATCAAAATAATATTCATGCTTTACTTGCAGCAAAATTGCACTTTAAGACCTTCCAAAATTAGATCTAAAATTACTCACTGTTTTCTAAATCTGCCCAGCTATCAAAAGGCTTCACAACAAGTTCTTCAGGATCAAGGGAAGCATATGCATAGACAATGTGAGTGCAGAGTCTGGAGTCTACATGCTCAGGGACAAATTTGGCATCACCCTTCCGATAAAATGCCCAGCTTGTGAAATAGCATACAATCTTGTAGTCTTCCTCTGAAATCAGGAGAGAGACCATAAACTCACAGTGCAGCATGGAAAATTATTTGAGTTTTATTTTTAAATAAATATGAAGGCAGAAAAATTGAGGAAGGGAGGTGTCCATATTACTGTGTGTTATTCTATTTCATACATTCACATGTATAAAATTATTACATTTATTTTGAAATAATTAATGAATCTGACTCCAAACAGATAAGAGAACTATGGATATACATGTGAAAGAAAATAAAGAACTATTGGCATGAACATGGCTGCAAAAAGAAAAATCCCTACTATATTATAGAAGCACTCCAATTAAAACTTTTGATAGTACAGTCTGGCACTTGGAAAATCCTAATGTATGCTTACCTGGAAGGAATTGCTTATTGTTAAGCTTGACACTGTATCTGCTGAAACCAACATTATTATTGTCCTCGCTAATAATGGTTTCTGGATACAAGAAACTGCTCACAGCATGATTTAAGTCTTCTACTGCCTTTACAGCTGCACTGGGTGGTTCAGTGCAACGTGTTGAAGTGCCATAGTAACAAAGCCCCATTGCAGGATCAAAAAACTGACCCATTCCACAGGCAAAACGATATGCTTTTCCATCCTGTGAGAAAAATAAATGATAAAGATGGGACACTTAAAAGATAAATTAATTTCAAATTTATGATGTCATCATGTCAGTTTAAATCAAGAGACAAATTTTTCACCACAGAACTTGATTCTAAAGATACTGCATATATTTACCTGACACCAGTAATAGTTTCGACAATTTTCATGGTCTTCATAAAGTCCATTATTGATGCAAATATCCTTAGATATGTTATCTGTTACTGAAGTAACTGTAAAATAAACATATGAAGAATATTGGTAATATTTAGATGAAAGAACCTTTAATCCAGAAGCATGATTAATAATACAATGCTGGGAGGATATAAAGTAAGCTGTTAAAATATATGAGTACATTAGAAAAATAAAGAATACTATCCATTCCTCTTTTATCAGCACTGCCAAACAAGACAGCCAATTGGTTAGCTCTCCTATTTCATATTCAGGAGGCTCTGCTTCAAATCTCAGCCTGGAGATCAGTTATCCCATCTGAGGTTTTTGTGGTTTTACTCAGTCCCTTCAGGCAAATGCCAGTATAGTACCTTAAATGAGGCCATGAATGCTTTCTCCCACATCTTTTCTAGTTTGTTATTCACTCATCATCCTACATCATTTGAGCTATACGGTCTGAGCTACTAAAAATGAGCATAAAATAAACCAAAAATAAACAAAATCAACATACCTGCTTGTAATTCCTTGCCTGTTTGTGAACCAGGCGTGTTATCACAGCCAGCAATATGTGGCCAGTTACACGAATTCAAAGATGAGTCATAATGGAGACCATCAGGGCAGAGATAGGTGTGCTTCATGCCCCATTCGCACAGATAGTAGACTGCACAGTTATTGGGATCTCTCACAAAGCCCTGACCAGTACAGTTCACCTGGTCTGCTTCAACTGACACTGGTGAGCCAGGTATTGGTGGTGGGTTGAATACTGGCCACTGTGAGATTGGCTGCTTATCCCCATCAACTGCAACACAGTTTCCCATTACCATTAATCTTCATCAGCCATATGCTTTGGTTTCTACTGGTCATGTGTAACCATATAATATTTCTAAATCATTAAACTACAGAGTTAAGTCCAGCCAAGAGCCCTGTAGTGTAAGGGTTTAAATCCCTGTTCCCATATAATAAAGGTTAAAGAACATAAATAAAACATAAATAATACTTTACCAAGCAGAGAATTTCTCACAGTGGATAATAATGGCCATTTTTCCCCATACAGGCCTTCAAAATCATCCAGGTCTGCAGCCCATACCATGGCTCCTCCGAGACGATTCTTTTTAATGTAAGCCATCTAAATGAACAAAGAATAAGAAGAAACCATTAAATTACTGTCATTCCCAACAGATGTGACATAAGTATTAGTTGTATAACAAACTGATATAATGTAATGGCTTTAAGATGTCTTTTACAGTATCATCTGCTTTGATGGGGGTGAAACAGCATGGATGAAAGTCAAAATAGTTCAGAATTATAAAATGTAAAATTTCTACACATGTTACAAGACCAGCACCAAGCTTAATAATGAAACAACACAAAAGTTATCTGGTTGAATCAATTTCATTCAAGATATAAAGAACATCTGAATTTGGTTTTTCTTTTAACATATTATATCAAATATATAAGGTTTACATGCATTAATTTGAATAGGTATAAATGCAGTGCCTGTTTCAAAGAAGAGCACATTTTCTTATTCAGTCTACAGCTCAGCAATGAAGGACTAATCTACTTGTGAGATGGAAAGCATAAGAAGAACTGCAGCTTTCTGTCAAATTTGTGTTGTGCATTAGGAGATTAAAATCATAATTACAGGCACAGCTGATAGCATCATTATGTCTAATGGTAATCATCATTAAGTCCACAATGCAATAAAGACTTCTGATCCCTATTATCTGCACCAATTACTTCTTTCCCAGCATGCAGACTTTGCATGTGTGCACTACATATTACTCACTAATTACATCACAACTGTAAACATATTTTTAATTAAATATAAGTGTCTAAGAGTGATGGCGCCAATTTACCAGTGAAAAATATCACAAAGAGAAATTTTCAGTTACACATCATTTTTGTACATGTTGAAAACACCTGTTAAGCACTACTCAGAGTTTCAAGTGCTTTCTTTTCATTGAACTTCATTTTTCTTTATCTGTGTAAGTTTCAATAGATTATTTAAGTAAAGTTACCTTAGTAGCAAGACTGTCACGGTTATCATAACCAATCCACTGATCTCCTTTAACAATGTAAGGACTGCCCACATCATCTGTCTCCCTCTTCCAGTTTTTATCTTCCAGAAGCTCACAGATTTCAAAGTAAGCCAGAAATCCCTGCTCCTGAGTGTAGTAGCCTTCCCTTCCAAAGCCTTTAATTGGGGCAGGAGGTGTTGTAATACTGGAGTTTGTCAATGTGAAGGATCTACCATAGAATGGTACACCAACAATCAGCTTCTCTCGTGGAATGCCTTTCTTCAGCCAGTAACGAACTGAATAGTCCTGTCATTGTAAAATTCAAAGTTTATTTTAAACTTGAATTGTTGACTAAATGCTGCTGTAATTGTACATTTCACTAGAAGTGAAATGTACAAATGTACAAATAGGAAACAAACTATGGATATCTGTCATTACTTTATTGTTATGAACTAAGTCAAGAGGTATGCAATGTGTTGAGAAAGACACTAGAATGAGGCATGAGGTGAATATAAATTAGCTAAGATTATAATAAAAAATGTTTATATGACATTGATCCATGAATTATAAATTCAGTACATATAAACAAATCTGCTGGGTACCAGAGTAAAGGTAGTTTTTTATATTAATATTTCAATAAGTTTCAATATATTCTTCCTGAACTGTTCTCTAGTTTGTTTAAATATATATTGTTCTCTAGTTATAATGTGTTTAAGAACCATCTACCAACTGTGACATTAACCACAAGAATATATGCTAAACCTTGTTCCACACTGGAAATTTCTTACAGCAGGCATGTAACACAGGAAAAGTTACATCAGATGTTTCTGAAGAAAAAACATTTCATATGGCCTAATTGTATACTTACAACACTGTAAAAGACATTGAGGCCTGTGTCATGTTTCCTCTGAAGAAGAGGAGCATGGTGGTCAGCTGAATGATCTCTTTCTGCATGCATATCAAATGTCATCAAGTTGATAAAATCCAAGTTGCGGGCCAGGCGATGTACATCATATGCATCCTCTAGTCTGAACCTTGAAGGTGACACAGCTGCGGAGAGAAGCCATCCTCGAGGAGCAAACACTTCAGACAACTCTTCTGTTAGAAGTGAAAAGTGTTCCTTATCTGATGGCCTCCCTCCAAGGTCCTCAGCTCCTGTAATACACCCATTCAAGCATACATTATACTTCATAGAACAAATAAACGCTCAACTTGTTAAATTATAGGATAATGATCTGCCATTTGTGTATTTATACATGGCAATAAAATAGGATTTTGTCTTGTTTTATATCGAAAATGTACTTCACCTTTCAGACATATGTAGCATGTCTTCCCATAGCAGTCTAACTAAGCACATGCAATGTCTAACTGCATTAAATAAATAATTGGGAAAGGTGATTGAACTCCTAAATGCATGTTAGTGGAAGCTGAGGTTACAAATTATGAACATTCCATTTGCTTCTCTTATTATATAATACTGCAAAATTAAATTAGACAAAAATTCACTGCTAAATTAAACAAAATGTACAGAAATTGAACATGAAGTGTAATTACTTTACACAGGGATCCCTCATTTAGCAGTCTTTAAGCAAGAAGTAATTTGTTTTTAAAATGTCTTAATTCTTTCATTTAATATGTTTTATTTAGCTCATGTGCAGTATGATATATAAAATTAGTGACATGCATCACATACAGAACCATGTGGCTATAGTATTGCATTCAGTGTGAAAACCATCACACAACTATATTATCACAAACACAGAATCTCACTATGTAAAATGTCACTATTCTGAGTAAGTGTTAACTTAAATTTTCAAACCCAGATAATTTTTAGTTGGGAACACATGTCCTAATTATATATATTCATATAGAAATGTAAATTTATTCCATCCATTTTAATTTGTTATGGCTTTTTAATAATGTATTAATGATGATGTTTGAGAAAACCAAGTAGTCACAAGTAGAAACAGAACAGTCCAATATTTGTTGTTACTCTGGTTATTAACTATGGAAATGTGTGTGCCTGCTAAAAGCTCCTTCAACACTTCTGTTTCCTTTTATTACGAAGAGCATTTTCCTAGCATTCATAATTTGTTCATAACTACTACAACAAAAGCCTTCAAAATAACTGCCAGTTTCTCAGCAACCTTTTTATAAGACAACTTACAGTGTTATTTTAAATATTTTCTTTCATGTCTTTTCTAGGCAAATGTTCCTTATTGGCTTACTGTCTTGCAGTATTTTGTTATTCACATTAAACTGTTATTTAAATTTTATGAACTTCTGTTTTACAGAGTATATCTGTCACACTCTACCACACTATGAAAGATTCATAGATGATTTCTGTTATAGGATTAAAATTTACTGTAAAACATTTACAAGATGAAGTTGGACAAAACAAGTTCCACTGAGTATCACGTGTTCGTATGTAACAAAATTCTACCTGGATATTCCCAATCAAGGTCAAGACCATCAAAACCATGAACATCAAGAAAATGAATTACAGAGCGGATGAATTCTCGACGCAAAAAGGCACTGCTGGCCATCTGTGAGAACTTGTGACTTCCTTCTATCCAGCCGCCAACAGAGATGAGGACTTTGAGTTGTGGATTCACACGCTTCAGTCCCACCATTGCCCGGTACCCTCCTGCACAAATTAAATTGTACTAATGAATTAGTAAAACCGATACATTATTTCATTAGTTTTTAATTGTGACATTTTAAACAAATTTCAAAATTTATTTTACCTTTTACAATATCATACTCCTCATCCTGAGGCAAAATGGTAAAAGAGTGAGGATCCAAAGTAGCAAATGCATACACCACATGCGTGCAAGCAAATGGGTCCAAATCCAGAGAATTGAATCTCATAGGTTCCTTGCGATATACAGCCCATCCTTCTACGTAGCACACCACATGATATGGTTGATTCCCTGTTAACAGGCACAAACTAATCTTTAGAACTGTATAAATAAATTTTATAAATTAAAGTAGAAAAATTCAGGGGCTAAATTTACTGAAAACTTTGAATAGCAGTTTACTTTCCCATTACTAAAAATGTGTACAAGATATAAATTATCCAGCAGCTGGTATTAAGATACTATTCCTTTCCTAATATACTGAGGGTAAATGAACTTCAGAAGCAACAGATGGTGACCTGAAATGTTGGCAGACAGCCAAAATACTATAAAGTACAACAATCCAGACCACCATCTATATTCACATCACAATGAAAACCACATCTTAAAACTTCAAAAGCCTCAAAACAGGTTTTATCATTGAAAAAACACTGAAGCAGAATAAACCCAGACAACAACCATATTTATAGGAACTTATTTATCTGTGTCACTTATGAAGCTAAACAAAAAGAGAAATAGTGTGAATTCTTTAAGTAGAAAGTAATGCATTTTATTAAACAAGAATTTTGGAAATCTTATGGAAGTTGTTGAAAGAGAGCTCAGGATTCAACAAGTAAATCATTTTCTTTCTTCACTTAATGGTAAATACTACCACAGCTGGGAAAAAACTGACTTGCAATAACTATCGAAAACAAAATGTGGAAATAAAATGTAATGGAAAACCTGAACAAACAAATTTAACCAGACAGAATTTATGCCTGTTGCTGTAAGAATCATTGGTACAAGGAAATACTGGACACCAGAAGAAAATGCAGAGAGACCAACTGACCCTAAAGGGTTTAGGGATAGGAAATAAAGCCTAATCCTACATAGTTCATAATCATATTAAACTTTAAGAACAAAGACAGTTATTACTCTTATATTATTGCACCAGGACTCTGTCAAGTGAGAAATTTTTCTGCATAATTATTTTATTATGCACACTGGAATTTTGTTTATTACCTGTGACCTTATTTCCATAATAATGTGCTGCCTTAAAGCTGGCACCTGATTCTGTAGTTTCTCCAGTAACAGACGAGATATACTTCTGTTTTGAGAGAAGCTTCTCTCTCCACCAGGCAAAAGTTGACCCAAACTGACCAACACTGGGTAAAACTTCAGACCACCCAATATCAAATGGATTGACACTAACGTCAGGGTAAGGTCTGTGCTCAACTGCATCTCTCAGTGGTACTCGGTGATCTGACCTGATGGAATAATATAATCTGTTATTTTAACATTATTACCATTAAAAATAACATCATACTTACTGGAAAAGTATAAGAAATATAATATATGTTTGGGGGAATTAACCTCTCACTACATGCAAGACAAATTTATGGGTTAAATGCAGGTCTGACATTCCTGTCACATACAATCTGGACATCCTCAAACACAATGTACAGTTATTTTACTAAAATGTAATTTATCTGCAAAATATTTTAATCCTAATGTGTTGGAATTGTTAGTCTTTGTATAAAAAACCTGCATGACCACTTTTTACTAAACTTCTACATTACCATTATTTGTTAGACTTCTTAGCATCAAAAGAGTGTTTGAAGAAAGATTATCAACCTAACAATGTATTTCTGCTACTGGAGTATTTACCTATAACTTGAAGTATGCCTTGGAACACTTTCAACAGCTTCTCTTAGAGGAAGAGATTGTGTTCCAAACACATACCCCACGAAGGACGAACGGTGAGAACTCCTTTGATTAGGTTTCTCATAGGAAGGGATCCATTCAACAGAATCCCTCTGGAATGTCTGAACATCTTCTGGTGGATAATGATGACTTGATGCCCCTCTCTTTTGGAGAAGTGTCGACAGTATAAATATCAGCACCACAATAAGGTCATACGTTTGGAACCTCATTTCTCTCTGTAAGGAATAATGCCAGCTCAATCTGATTAAATTTGTATACAATAAAATAAGTTGAAAGTAAAGATGACAGATGCTGGTATTATACAACACCACTGAATTTTAGAGAAATAAAAATTTTATCTATTACATGACAATGCTGGAGGACAAGAACAGAATAAGCAATATACCTTTTTTTGAGAAAGAAATTGGTTTTTTTGTGTATTCATGGAGCACTGACACTAATTAATCATTAATTACGATTTAAATGTTAACATTATTGATGCTAGATAATGAAGAAATTCAAATGTGAAAGAGACTCCAGTGGTATTGTATTCATGAGTCTAATAACAATTGACAATTGTGTCAGAAGTTATTATAGACAGACACAGTGATAAAATAAGCTTATCTTTCATTATGCAGCATTGGACACCTAAGAGTAGATATGATATTATTAAAATGGATCTTGAAGAAACAGGATTGAGGATGTGGATTAGATCCATCTGCCTCAAGAAAGGTGGGCCTCTCTGTAATTGTAACAAACCTATGAGTTCCAAATAAGGCAGGGTATTTCTTGACAAGCTGAATGACTACTAGTTTCCCTAGAAAAGGCTTCTCTGTGCAGTTATCTTTCCTCATAAGACCAAGGGAAGAGACCAATATGTGGAGAGAATCATTTTTATGAAGAATGCCAACTGGTCTCTTTTTCATCAGCAGCTTCTGAAAGGTCACTGCCATAGTCTCCTTGATCTTGATACAACACTAGCATCAGACGCAACAACTTGTCACTGATCTTCAATGACAGACGTTTTGAAGCAAGGGCAAGATGACAAGTAAGAATTTATTTTAGCAGAGTCATTGTAATCTTAATTCATTTGCATGTTTCATGCTGATGTATCACAGTGTCAATGTATGGATGAAACCTGGAGCCACTGCAGGAATATAAATGGCAGATACATTGAATGTAGCGTACGTTGAAGTTAAAGATTGCACTTTGTTCCATGAATAGTCTGTTGTCACATTATCAAACGCAAGTTCCAAAATGAAGAAGCAGATATATTAATAAACCACATACGACCCAGAAGACCGAGAATGAAATGGGAGAACAAAAAATAGTTCAAAGAAATATGTTGCAAGAATTGGAGGAGGGTCATATTCATATTATGGTATAAGTACTCTCAGTATTTGCCTGGATGAACAAATGAAAACACGAGACACCTGTCAGCAACAAAACAAATCGTGCAGAAATCCCAAGATAAGAATTAGTGGAATTAGATTCTGAACTAACTTAATCATCAAATGATTAGAATTACTGCTTTGTAGTCCAGAAACACTGCTTTGAATCTCACCCAATCCACAGCATATTCTGATATATTTGTGGATTTACTCAGTCTCTCCAGAAATGATAAATGGACATGCATTTTCTCCTTTTATTTAATGACTTTTTTCAGTGTTTGCAAGAGCGGTCTCATGGTGGAAAGAGTCATATGCTCCTCCGGTGAAGCCTTGTAATGCATCAAGTTCGCTTCACGGTTGTGCTGTCTAGAAAACTCTGCGTGTATCATCCAATGACAGGACAATTGAGAATATAGGGTGGGAACACATGGAAGGGAGTGATCTTAATCTAATTTTTGAAGTATCATCCAAGGTTTTCACCATCACGAGTAGAGTGAGGACCTACGTATCTGAATATTATGCTTTCATGTTTTCATTAATTTCACAGTAAAAGTGTTTTGCACACAACTCAAGAGAAAGAAGCCGCAGACACAGAGACATGGCTGTCTAAACCTGTCTTACCTAAGTCCAATGTACAAGAATATAATTAAGCAAATTGTTCTGTCATGGATAGTAGCTTGGAAACGACAGACATAACTTAGGATTATCTGCTTCACAGTTGCTGCTGTTTGCCACTGGAAGCATCAGCTAAACATATTTACGAAACTAGTGGCATATGCTCGTTAGCAGGGATGGTAATACTGCAGCTATCGATGGCTAAAAGCAAGGTCGTTAATAAGACATTAATATTCGTTTAACTAACGACGTTCAAGGAGAAGAATGCATTAAATTGTGTATTATACAATGGGGTGTTTTTAATTTCAAGACAGCGAGGGTTTTTGCTAATACGGAACCGTGTAATATGTTAGAAACACAAGTAAATATTTAGTATAATATACAATACCCGGCAATGTTTCTTCGTTTATATTGTATGTAAAGCGATAAAATACTCTCATTGTATCCATAGTCATTCTAAAGACGGCATACGCATTTTAAACTAAAATGGGCCTTATTTTTAAATCAGTAAATCTTTAAGTTTGGCAATGACACAATAAAATGTTTATAATGAATAGAAACCATATCGAATGTCATGTGCCCAGATACAATTCTCGTCTCAATTTTAATAAAATTCCTTAGTGCTAAGCGCACCTAACAAATACGTATTAATGGACGGACAGACAGACGGATGGATTACTGCTGTCCATCTGAATGGATAACTAGATGAGAGGTTGAAAGAATGGTTGGTTGGCTAGTTAGCTGGATGAAATGACAGAATAGATGGATGGATGTTTGACTGACAAGATGAATGGGTTAACGGATGGTTGGATGAACTGGTAATTGACTGAATGAACGGATGAATGCTAGAATGGAAGGATACATGAATAACTGGTTGGATGTATGGATGCATAACTGACCGGCCGCAACTATATGTAACAGCACAGAGCAAAGCCCTTCTTCAAAAGCTAATAACCGCTTACCTAGTCAACAAACTGAGAGCTTCTAAAAAAAATCCGAAGGTTCATTGCCGTGTCAACGACAAAGCGCCAAAGGACAATATTTTGAGCTAACCGAACACAGCCCACATCCTCACAACCTATGCTTTCAAAATTCACTTAAATATTATCCATCCATCTACGCAGAGGTCCTCAGAATCACTCAGTCAATAGATAAATCAAGCATTTTGATCACGAAAAATTAAAATAATTTTCAGAAATTGTAAGTATACCTGGCAGTTAAAAGTGTTCCCTCGTAACTTACACTTTTTTGAGTTTTGCAGTAGAGGTGCTTATTATTTTCAAGGTACATAATTCAGTACGCAATTAATCACCTAAGACCCCGCGGCTATACACACGCAAGCGGTACTGAAATCACGAAGATGAAGAGGGTGAATGTGATCTACCGCAGAACCTGCAGCTACAAGTAAACTTCTGACCTTTACTACATAAAATAACTTTACCCTAATAACACCTTCCGCATCACTGAATGCTTTCGCGGATAGTAATCCTCGCGTCCACCCACACGCTCGTCTTCGTTTAATTATTGTAATTTTTTGTGTTTTAGCGTACAGTGACCCGATGTGTTCACTGGACCTTACAGAAGAGAGGGTCAACAATCTTCATGTTTATACCTCACCAGGCAACATGAGATGAAGAAAAAAAGATCCAAGTCGTAGGATCCAAAGCTGGAGATTGGAAATATCAAAGCCGCTAAACGTCAAAGAATGACATGACAACCGAAAGACAATTTGCAAACCTGACAAGTTGCGGATGATACACTTCCACATTTAAGATGAGATAATCATAGAAGTGACGAAGCAAAACACACACCTTCTTAATTAAAATGGAATTACGGAAGAGAGATTAGATCCTAGATAATTCAACATTACGGCTTGTTTAGGTGCTTGACCCTTTGATCTACCTTAAGCACATATTGGTGTGAGGATGTGGACTGGATTAATCTGGCTCAGGATAAGGACCAATGATGGGCTCTTGTGAACAAGATAATAAACTTTCGGGATTCATAAAAGGCGACCATGAGCTTCTCAAGAAGGGCGCTGCTCCACAGAGTTAATTGTTAAATGCGAATGATAAAAGTTAAGTGTAAGTGTAAGAAATGCTGTCCGTCTGTGACCTCGGTGCCGCCCCAAGCAATGAGAAACTGAACAAACAGCTCAACTTTATCAAAACTTCCTCAAAATTAAAACCACGAAATTCCCTGACGTGACGAAAACCGTCTTTGGTATATAAATCTTAAAACAAGAAGCAGCGATTAAACAAGGCGTCACCCAGTCATAGAAATATCGAGGTTGTAGAGGAACTGGAAGCAGAATACTGGACGATATTCGTACAAATATTTGAATTATGTTCTTAATCACAGGTCCTCACATTCGTAGCGTAATAGTCAGCGGCACAGCAAGATGTAAAGAGTGTGGCTCCTGGAGGCCGCTTGTTTTACATGTACCCGCCTCTGGACATGCATGTAGTCCTGTAGACACAGCACTTTCACGATAATTTTTAACGGTGATTTAATACAATGAACTGCATCACAGAATAGGTATGGATATTAAGAAACGGTAACTTAGGTCTTTGTGGAAACGGGTTGTATCATGCCCTAAGCATCACTGAAAGTTCAATGGTCGGACAGGATTCTTCAGACTTCCCTTTTGATTCTAAACAAGCACTTTACAGGTTCTAGAAGATTAGTTGAGTATCTGTCAATTAGCGAAGCACGTCTTAGATCAATTCGAGAAGCTAAGGGACCGAATCATTACTAAGCTGAACTTTTTCAATATAGAGCTCTAAACATTTCAGCGTAGAAGACCGAACAGAAGAAAACAGAGAAACAGAAACAGTGGGGGGGGGGGGGGGGGGGGGGGTTACACCCATCAAATAACATGAGGACCCTCTTGATATCTTTAACATTTTTCCACGTGACAAATTTAGGTCACCATTGATGAAATATTAATAATTAATAGAATTTACCAATTACTCATAAACTCCCAAATATTTGCGTGACTGTCTTTATCATAAGAACTCCCTGGATCGATGCATAGCCTATATTTAACTTCTTCGCAAGCAGGGAATTCAGATTACCACATAATTTACAGAACGTTTTGTCCGGTAAATACAACGATAAATGTTTAAAGCGTATTGTGTGTATTTACCAGTCGCATAAATGAAAGTGAGACGCCATATCCGAACAGAGAGAACATGAGGCGGTCTGTAGCTTATGAAATGATGCGCACGTGTTACTTTCAGTTTCTCATGTGTCGCTGTTGATATAGGCATTTAATATAATATATTTTATAACTATTTATTAACTGTTTTTACATATATCACGGGCTTATGTTTATGAGACACAATGCGTCATCATTACAACGATCAACTGGCTAATGCTGTTCAAAGAAATCGCTGTTTATTCTTACGAAACCCACAAACACAATGTCCTCAGTTTCTCATTATTAGGGCAGGTGGTACACGTAACAGTAGAATTTAAAAAGTTAACCCTTTGAAGCACGAAACTACTCTAAATAATATTTAAAAATCCAGTTCCTACCTCAAAGAAAACACGTGTCTCCATTACAAAAACCAGTTAGTCAGAGAGGCTTGGCGGCAAAAAAAATCGCTGCTCATTGTGAAAATCATGCGAAACACATAAATACACCTCTGTGAGCAAAAATGCAGTGTTACTGATGTTTAATGCAGCTGGTACATACAATTACCATTGGATTTTAAATGGTTAACTCTCATTTATATCTTAGTTTTATCTGCGTTTACTTTCAGATCAACATCCTCACTAGCGTCTATTACTGATTCTCTGAATTTCTTTATGGTAATTACGTTTTCGCACATAAACTAAATAAGCATCGACGAGAATCTAATGCGTCCCATTCGGTTCCAACACTTTCCGATTTTCTCGGACAGTCCTAATCGCGTATTTTAAAGTGAAGTTGGAAAGAAATGATGATAAAGCATCTCCTTGTTTGAGGCCATTCTGGATATAAAATGTATCATAGCAATTTTTATGTGATAATGAAGTTATGAAAAAAGTATTGTGGCCCATATCAAGAATTTGTCCGGAAAGAATGAGGAAACCACAAGAAAAAACCCTGCCAGGATAGCTGATAACACCGATGGCACTTGAACTGTATTCCCCGAATACAAGCCTAAAGCGTTCCAGCTACACGGCATATTTGTGACGAATAAATATAAATAAACTAATGTAATGAATACCGCGAAAACCAGACTAACTCCAAGACAATGGTTCCCGATGTAGCTCTGTCTATCCGAAATCCGAAACAGAACTCTGACTGGGGATCGAACTCAAGTCTTGACGGAAGCTACGCATACTCTAGCCAAACGGGATTCAAAGGTAACATTTACCTTAGCATGAACTACTGTCTGTACATGTCTCGAGGCATAATATACAGTAATATAAACAAAAAATACATGATTTGTATGCTTAGACCTACATTTATGTACTTATATATTAACGCAAATGTAATCTGTGCTAGTGTTGCTTAGGATAGCTTCTTGAATAATGGACTATAACGGAATTTACAATCTGTCACCTATCTGGTGTAATAAACAAACAAACAAACAAACAAAGTCAATGATCAAGTGAAAGAAAACTAGTTAGTTCCTTCACCTGATGCATTTAACGTCAGTTAATACATGTGTACAGATTACAAGTTGATAGCAGGAGAATTTGGGGACGAGACAAGCTGCAAAAGACAAAAGACAAAAGATGGTGTGAGGGGCAACTGTACCCCAACGTAATTTCGACGTCTCTGAACTGTTATCTTATCATCTGTCATCCACTAGACACTTACCAGTGTCACAGTGTTCTGAGAAACACTTTCCCCCCACCAACAGCTTATAAGGAATCCATTCTGAGAACAAAACTCTAGTTCAAGTGAAAGGAGATAATGACTGTAATTATTAGGAGGCAATACTTCAAGTGGAAATTGGACTGTCAGAAGCAAAGTACAAGAATTAGGCGGACCGAAAGGGGCTTTCCTCACACAACAGAGAGATTATTAACATGTAAGACTTGAGGTTCTCACAGCGGTGAGTATGAAGATTTCCGTCTTCTGGGTTTTTGCGTTGTGTAGTCTGGTCGATGTTAACCAACGCCCTGATGACGGAGGCAGTATGACCTCAGAAACGTTGGTAAACATCGATCAGACTACACAACGCAAAAACCCAGAAGACGGAAATCTTCAGATTATTAACAATTTAGCGACGTCCATACATTTTATCGCTAAGGTTAACATTATGATAATATTTAGTCGAGGCATTTTACATTGTCCATTGACACAGGTGCTTAATATTTTACTACGTGGGAAGTACATCAGAGGAATAATCCTCTATCTTATTTACTCTCTTTACAATTAATTTTGAGTCTCTTAACTAGATGAGCGTACTATGAGCTCCACAAAAAGAACCCTGCTCCATGGATTTAGTTTACTGTTATAAGTTAACAGGTGGTTTGAAATTCAAGTTACACTGTACTAATCAGGGTAGTGTAGTTGTTTTGGTTTATACCCATAAATGCATCTTTACGGAATATATCGGATATCGGGAAAAGAACTGGTTTTTCGTACCACCGACAGTTAGCAAGACTAGTTACACAACATGCCAATACAAAAAGATGCCCAAGCATGTGATCAGAACTCAGGAACAACCAACATCGTGACATGCGGTATCCTCTGAGAGACAGTCGGAAGGACATTTAATGCGTAGTTATTCTGGGAGACGAATTTTCAGTCTGAAACTCTGAAATGAAGAGGCCACTCTGACGAGCTAGATGAGAGGATAACACTAAAATACATAGTAAAAAAAAAACAGGATGTAAACGTCTCTCTGCACATACTAGCAGTTGTCTTTGTAATCATTTGTGAAACGCAAACAATACAAAAGCTAGAGAAACAAATCCGTCTTCATGGCGTGACATTTACATAGAGGAATAAATTTGCTATCTTACCTTAACTGTCCCCTATACGTGCCACATTCCCGTCCTACTCATCCTCTACAGCTTCATTGACAATCTCGTGGGTTTGGCGGTATAAAAATAACGAATTCACTACTCACCAAGTTTCTGTGGACCGGATCTCAGAAAGTTACTACAGCCCTGATGACTAGAAGCAGATGGCAATCTTGAGGAACTTTTTGGGCATCTTTCACGAAAGTAACTGAAGTAGAATCATTCTTCGCCACAATTTTTCAAGTCCAATTCTTTAAAAATGTACTTCAATGTCTATAATGCGAATAAATAATAACAATCAGTAACACTTCTTTCTTGGGCCTGGAAAGAAAACAAGACATACAGCTGCCAGTACAGGTAACACATGTGAATAGTGTGTTTAAGATTTATTTGTACAAGCGTTAACTTAGACCGTTAACCGCCTACAGTAGTACTGAGATCAACACACCACAGCACTATAACCTTCTTCTTCTTCTTATCTTCTATTCATTCGTTTTACGAATCATTTGGCCATGAGTCAACACACCTTAGTCACAACTTCGGACTTAACAATTATGTTCCAAAGAAGTACCTTTCCTGTTTGAGAAGGTTCTATTACAAGCAATGGAAACAATTGACTTGGCAATGAAACCAGCAAAACAAGACGTATTTACCAACCTTATCTGATATAAGATTTGAATGTTATAATTTTAAAATTATTTTCACGTTCTTTCCGGATTGGCAGAACTTTTAGTGAATAACTAACACAAATTCATGCCAGAGCTAAAAGAACTGTGTGAAGGCTGAATCTGAAATAACCATCAATGACACAGCTACTTAGTTTTATAAATGAGTGAAGACTGGAACACTGTAATTGGTAGGCTTATGCATTTGGGAGATACTACGACGCCCCACCTGATAATGGAAGTAAGCTAATTGATGTCTGAGGGTCTGTCTCGCTTAGCTGTTGGGTAGCCACGGTCTGGAGCGTAAAGGATCGTCTGACAGGCCCTCTAAAGTGACTATATTATACCAATAATATTTTGGAATGAGAAATGCGTACAACATATTCGATGGAAAGCCGGAAAGGGAGAGACCACTCGAAGGCATAGGCATATATGAGAAGACGTGGACTGGATTAAACTTGCCCAGGACGGAGCCAAGAGACAGGCTATTACAAAGACGACAAATGACCTGCACAACTCATGAAATCCGGCACCAACTGACAGACTATCAAATTCCCAAGAACTCTGTTTTATGGGGTGAGTTTGTGATTTGAGTTAGTGATGCTATATACTCGTCAGAAAGTGGCGACTGCAAATGGTAACCATAACCCTTTGATGAAGATTACCCGAGTTTGTAAACTGACGTCTTCCTAGAAATGTTCATTCGCGGCAGACCGACTCAACAAAGACTTGACTAGAACTGAGATACTTTTTCAGTCATTACTCGGTATTAAAATAATGTGGGTTGTTGGGATTTTACATCGAATAAACCACGCATTAATGGGGACAGAATACTGCCGTGACTTAGTTACTATGCCGCGTGGACTTGTAGGCAGATACCGACATTTTGGATGAACACGCTTCCTCTATGAAGACAGAGGCACCATGTTCCTCCGAAACGTTGGATACAGTATCGACGTCAATAAGATACATCAAATCGCAACAGAGTTAATTTAAAAAAAAGGTGTGTTATGAATACGGTACGTAACACACATCAATGTTATTTCAACGTTTTGACCACAGGTCTCAGGATTGACTGCACAGCTGTTTAAAACGGGCGGTGACCGCGTGATTAAGAATCCCGGCCTGTTTGCATTCCATTGTAGCAGAAGTCAGTCAGTCGACTCCGATACAAGTCTCAGCAAATAAGGAACGACAGTGCACAATAAAAATCACAACACAGGACAAAATAAATCATAGAAATGAAACTGAGTAAAGCGAGAAAGTACGTACGTAAACATAAAGGAACTTTAGCACCTGTTTCATCTTTCTCGACCACTGAACTCAACTTTTTCTTATGTACAAATTAATACACTCACCTCCTAACTTCTGCGTGTAGGCATCCCGAGACTGTGTCGATTTGTGCGAAATTTATCAAACGGAACGTGTTTTAAAAACGGGGAGGGGGATCAAAAGAATGTAAAAAAATAAATAAATAAGAAAGCCACCCCATGATCTCAGACGGTAAGTTGTAAATAAAAATCTCATACAATGACCTTGAACTTGACCACCAATCAGGGATAGGTACAAAGAGGGAAGAAGGAGGGGCAAGCTGAGGGATATGAAGTGGGAGAGAGTTGCCAAACCTGCTCCCGTTCAAGATCTGCGACTGAAGATGAGATGGAAATCGCATTCTACTTGGTATGACCGAGGGTGCTACCCTTACTCCCTCTACTGGTACGTTTTCACGCCCCAAATTATTCTCAAATGCGATGTACATAGACGGGAGAAGACGCAGTGTCCAAAGTCGAAAGAAAGCCTTCTTTTGGGTTACTGATGTTCAAATACACGGCATAATTTCATCGAACAACAGAATTTACGAAACCTCCACTCAGACAATTACGCCTTTACTGACTGACTGGACAACGCAATCATACTGCTTCAGAGATTACAGAGATTAAAATTTATGTGAACTGGTAATCCGGTTCTAAAGGCCCCTCCTTGGAATGTCACCGCCCAAGTATGACTACGCCACTAGAAGTAACAATATGGGTGGAGTGGTATAGCATTCTCCAAGATCTTGGGGTCGTATCTCTTCACCCCTTACAAGATCCTTCACCGAAGAAGTATGCATTAGTTAATGGATACCACGTTATAGCTTGTCACAGGCGGGCTGTGGATTGTAGCATGTATTGTACATCACTAAAACTATTTTACGTCAATAAACATTTAATTTATAAAGCTACATCTTTCATAAAACATTTTGTGCGTAACTCTGATGTTAATTTCTAAAACTAAATTAGTAAAGTATTTTAATTCCTAAGTTTCAAGACGTTTTCTGATTGGATTTTAAACCGTCCATTCAGCAGGCCTATTTTTAAGGGTTTTTTTTGTAACGATTTTAAATCATGAAGGAAGGTACCGGAAATATCTTCTAGATTCCTGTAAAATACTATTTTATTCGGAGGTTGAACCATCAATTCGATTCGTGACGAGCTGACCATAAAGCAGAATTCGCTGCAGATACATTGGCACATCTCGTCCCGAACAATTGAATGGCAATGACGGAATGCCTTGCGACAACGATTAGCGAACAAAGAGTGAGCGGCTGCTTCATTATTCGTGATTCGAAAATACGGCGGCAGCCATCATTTAAGTTTACATTCTGCAATGCAGAATCACATTAACGCAGATCAAGTTTAATGCCTTATAACTTCATACAATTGTTTTAAAACATAATCCAGACCTCAAAGCAAGAATAAGAAAGCGAGAATTCCAGGAGTATGAAGAGATCAATGTTATTCTGTCTCCATTTCCTACCAACAGAACCCACGGCAACAAGTTTAAATAAACTTGGTTTCAATTATAAGTTGGAGAACACGGTGCTGTGGAGAATATTTGGATCTAAAAGAGAGGAATACCAGGAAGATGGACATATTTGCATTATTAGGAGCTCAATTATTTGTACTACTCATCAAATATTATTGGCGTGATCAAATCAAGTAGAGTAAAGAGACAAGAAATGCGTACACAATTATGGCCGGAAAGTTCAAACGATAGAGACCATTAGCGAGACCTCATTGTAGATAGATCAATATTAAATGGATTTTAATAAATTAGGGCGTGAGGATATGGACTAAATTCTTGTGGCTCAGGAATGGACCAGGTGGCGGGCTCTATGAACAAGGTAATAAACAATCGGGTTGTTTAAAAAAGCAATTTCTGGGCGATTAGGTTCTAAAACAGACCTTTGTTCCGCGGAGTTTGTTTCTTTGTTTGCTTCAATAATACTCATCCGAACATACCGAATTTTGAGATTTCCCTTTCCATGAACAAGCTTCAGTTTATATGATAGGAGTATAATGCCGCAATGTGAACAGTGAAACAAACCTTTCGCAACGCCGAGATTTCTTCTGGGAGATGTAATGGTTTCCGCAGTACAAAACTTTCAATGCAGTCGAGCGCACGTTGTTCCTTCCGTCACGTCTGCGTAACGCATTGCCTGTCTGCGTATACCGTAAACGCACTTCTGGAGGTCAGTAGTTTATTCTGCCGTGCATATAAACTACGTGCGTAAATTATAAAATTCTCCGAAAGGCATACACTGAGGTCAGTAATCCGCACAAGTATGACAGATGAATAACAATAATAAACAAAATATTTATAATATCCCTTCAAACTAGGCTTACCTGTAGGCTATATAAGATATCACATAAGTAAAATAACAATAATACCATGAAGTGCTAATAAATTGCGTTTACATTAGTGAAATCATGTGATTATTCCGCTTAGTTTATGCTACCAAATTATTCGCAAACAGGATTCTACGGAAGACTAAAATTAACTCCACGGAGCAAACGTCTTTTTGAAAAGCTGATAGTCAGCCAGATAGCTAAGAAATTACCCGCCGTTTATGGAACACGAAGGTTCATTACCACGTTCACAAGATTTGGCTACTACTAAGCCAGCTCAATGCAGTTCACACATTTCCTTAAATTATATTAATATATAAAATTTCCTTAAGTTTCATGAAAACATCAGCCTCCCATTTACACCAAGTTCTTCCAAGATATCTCTTTCCTTCATGTTTCAGACTCAGAATTTGTTTGCACTTTTCATCTTTCGTCTGTCCTGCACATGCTACATACCTCACGCTCGTTGAGTTGACCACTCTTACAATACTGTTTATTTTGTTTTTGCTAAGAATGGATGGTTAGAAACATACGAACTACGCGTTATTGTGCATCATCACCGTCATACAGCAACGGAAATACCTGACTGTCGAATTCCACACTTGGGAAACATCAAGGAATAGGTGTGGAGGAATGTTTTCGCTTTGTATTTGGCGCTCATTAAAACAGTTCTAGCAAACTGCTTTAAACAAAGAAACGAGGAACACAAGTCACGAAAGCCACATCGATAATCAGAAAATGTTTAGAAACAGCAGAGGAAAGTGTCCGAATAGCAATTACACTTCTTAATAAGAGGTGTAACAGGAAACAGTACCGTGACTCAATATCACTATCGGCATCTTAAAGGTGTAGGTAACAGTGGATAACGATGTTTCATCATGTAGCTGGAAATTCATACACCAAAACTGGATATCGTGCAACACATACGGGATTCCTGAATATCTGGCAGGAAACTCAAACGTATACACAGCATTAACTAACTGTAACTCTCACTACCATTTTCAATCTTTTCCAAATTGGTTAGTATAAATATATGTACGTGCTATTAAATACAGATTTCATCAGGCTTTATAAAACTTGTTTAAACCTGAAGAACACACAGGATTATAGATTAAGATTGCAAAAACGCATCTGGAACCTCTATGCAATAGAGCTCATAACAGTTCTACAAATTTTCACTCTTTGTTCAGAGGCTCACACCAGAGAGTTTTGATCCGAGATTCAAGAATACTGTTGCATGACTTAGGATTTCGGGTGAGATTCGAAGTTATGCATTGAACTCCAGCCGCGAAAATCTAAGTACAAGAACACTGTTGTTCGTTCCAGGAATACATTTGCTCCCCACTGAGTGCATTGCATCTCTGGTGACAGATTGCAATCTACAAGAAGGCTTACCATTCTACTGGACGGAGCATCATCATTTGTCACTGTCTTAATTAAAATTAAATGGCGATCGGCGCCATCTTGTCCCATCTCACATCATATGAGCATACCTGTCTCATAGAGTCATACCACTGAAACGTTCGTAACTTTTCATAATAATCAAAAAGCACCATCGAGTAAATTAGATCAGCGTGCGGCATCTGTAATTTATTTGGGGGACGGGGGTGTCCGGTTTGAATCTCATTCCAGGCATCAGTTATCCTGACTGGTTTCTGAAGGGTTTAGCCAGTCACTACCAGCAAACGTCCGACACATCACCGCCTAAGACAGCTCTCTTCCAAAACCACTTGTCAACCTCACAATTCATTCGGCGCTACACTTTTCATTTGATAAAACGCCTTTAAACAACCCGTGATTGAGTGATTAATCAATCAGTTATATGCACTACAGACACTTAACCTGAATGCTAAAATTCAAATGGATAGACGATTTCCAGTCCACTGGCAGTCTCCTTAATAACGTTTGATACAACTACGTTATTATTTTACTCATAGTTTAAATTATCGATGTATTTTCAACTGAATGGGTTATTTAGAGTGATGAAATTTCGGGTTCCATAAAATCAAATACTTTTATATAAATAGCTACACAACTTTTCAAGAAAGTAATAAGATAAAACTGAGATACTGAAACCAATAAATCAGAAGCTGAGGACGTTTCAGAGATGCTTCCTGCCACCATCATCAGGGAATTAAGCACTTGAGAAACGTTAATTTCTACCAGAATATATGGCGCAATGTCCAGAAGACAGTTATCTTCATACTCGCCGCAATGATAGCCCAAAATCTCAGACAATTTAAAAGTTCTTGTGAGGCAAAACACAGAAAACATGTATTTTTATAGGCCACAGATTGCATTTATATCTAGGATATCTTTTATATGTAACGAAAGGGTCCAGACGTATTGAAAGCTGTTACAGACACACACGAGAAAAAAGAAGGAAATTGCCCAACATGAAAGCCACATTATTCAGCTCTTAAAATGACGCTGAAATAACTTAAGCACAAATATTAAATGTCAAAGGTAGCAGATTATGCCAAAGTGCCTTCGCGTCTTTTTAATCTCTACTTCCATTTGAATGTGCATAACCATTAAGAAGGCTTAAGTACCATAAACTTCCATTACTTGTACATAAACAATTTTGAGAAAGACAGATAAGTATTGCTACTTGGAAACAGAAGATCGTTGGAAGACACACTGTTGTATATGCTTTTCGTCTGCCATTTTCTAAGAAATCGATTTATCGCACAAAACATTGTACGTAACATAAATTACAGATCTTATTAACAATTAAAACTCTTACGTGAAATAGTTTCCTATGTGGTGAATATTTAACAAATACAATAAATAATTATTTCCGGCTATATGTCGTGTGATTATCTTCGCAACAATGGGTTTCGATTTTCCTTGAACAAATGGATGTGATAGCTTTTTGTCATACGATGGAATTTAGGTTAAATAAAAATATGAAATTTATTTACCAGTTGAATAACGATGCTCGAAAAATACCCTGTAAATTATGCCTTAATACTGAGTGGAGTACACGCCATACCACTGTTCACAGTGTTCTTCAGTCTTCCGCAAAGAACTCATTGCCGCCCAAATTCCTTAAAGCGCGAAATCAATTTATTTTAAACAGTTTCAATAAATTTCGCCTTTCTTTTCGGTAATAAGAAACATCATACGACCATCAACTACAAGAAACATTCTTTAACTGTGACATTTCAAGTTCTTATGACGACGAGTATGAAGACAATCATCTTCATACTTCATCCGTCTAACAATAACGGCAATTAATTACTTGTGTAATTAATCCAGTCGAAGAGCGAAGTGTGAACTATGCAGTCATCAGCGCACATCTTGAAGATAGAAAACTTGTCTCCATAGTCTGAGACCCATCTTATAAAGACGTAATCCTCCATTATCTCCATTGTACAGGCGTGTGTATACACACAAGACAACAATAATCTATTAGTTTCCCTTTGCTTTGGAATAATGTTCAAATAAGTTCATATAACACAGATCTAAGAAACAATAAAATACGTTGTCTAACAAACAACTGTTATTTTACTGAATATTATAAACGGAATGGGCTTCTTCGTCTTCAGTACGTGGCCGTACCTAGGACAATGAGTTATCGCAACGTTAACCCCAAACGACCCCGAACATTATTACGACAACAAGCGGGAAAGAACCACATTTAAATATCTAACTCAATGGAGCCCAGTCCTTATCAGAATTTACCAATCGCTAAGGTGTTCAAGAAATTCCCACTCTTTCACGGAAACCAAAGTTTCATTACTGTGTTAAAAAAAATACCGCCGCTGGAATCTATTCTGAGTCGGATGAAGCCGGCTCACACCTTCATATTTTGCTTATTTAATGAATTTTAATATTAAACTATTCTCCCATCTAACGCATGTCTCCGATGTGATCTCTTTGTTCAAGTTTTCCGATCAAAATTTTATACGCATTTCTCATCTTTTCCATCTTCTTTGATTTGCTTGTCTTAGCAATATTTGGTGAAGATAATAAATTATAAAAGCCATTATGCCTTCTGTTACTTCCTCCCTCTTAGGTCCAAATATTATCTACAGCACTTTGTTCTCAAATACCAGCAACATATATTCTTGTATCTACATGTTTTGTTGTCGATTTTAGTCTTTTGTGTATTTATGCTGTACGGACTTGTAGGTAGATACCAACGTTACGAAAAAAATATACCTCTGCCATTTTTAACCCTGAAGGCAGTGTGTTCCTTCTTTTCGTTGCTATATAACTAAAAGTTCACATGGCGTCACTACCCAGAAGACAAATAACATCTTCCAGAGCCCAACATTATTTTAGAACTGCATTACTTGAAAAACAAAATTTGTATCATATTTAATGGAAAAAGTTAATATACCAAAAATCAAATACGAAGTGCTGTTCAATATCCTAAAAATCATTCAATAGATGGCAGTGTCTGATCCAACCCAAATGTCACTCATCTCGTTCCTCCTGCAGAGTGATATTTAATCTCACTATAATTTCATTAAAAGGGAAATGAACCTATCACGTTTAAGTTCAAGGTCGTGTTTCAATTGTAACATGTGGACTGACCAGTCGACTGAACCGGTTCAGAAAGTCACTGACCGCCCGCCCAGAGTTTCGTGTTCTATCTCCGAGACATGTGTTGTCCACTGTCTGGCACGTTGCTTGGTATTTAGTTCCAAATTAAGAAGGACGGTCCAGAATTGCCCTAGACATACTGGATTTATAACTGAAGATACGCACATGTAGTTACAAAGCGTCCACTAGGAGCGCAAGCAAACATCAAACTGATTTTTGTGTAAATACAAGTAAAATATCCTATAAAATTGTACCGCAAACGCCACTCGGGTTATTTAATACGTTACTAATTCTTACTATGCCAACGTTTAAAGGACTCGGTAACAGCATTGGAAAGGTGTACATTTTAAGTAAAATGGCATTCCAGAGGTGTTCTTCACCTCAGACAGACGGTCATGGACTAGCCCATAAAGTGCTACGATCACGCTAGAGCATGAAGAATACTTTAACCCGCCTAAAGGTGGAAGAGAGATAGTAGGCGAATATTATATGTTTCCCTTGAATATGTTGAGATACAATTTATAAAACGAATTACATATAAAGAGTTGTCAATCAGTCCGTGTACACATACGAGCAACAGCCTTAAGACAGTGACTCTATAGTGCATGGGAGGAGAAAATATGGACCACGGCCCTTCGTCAAATCTTTCCTTCTCGTACATAAGTGACAGAGAAATTGTTGTAATAGCTAAAGCGAATGGACATTCGGACGGAACTGCAAGTTTTTCGTGCAAAGGCGCGTCTTCAGTTTGGGGATGGAGAAGGCTTCTACATATGGAAGGCGGCTGCGAATATACTGAATACGACGACAAGGGGTAGTTCTCAAGGCTGGATGCTAGGCGGGGTGCTAACAACGCCTTACCGTAAGGAACAGCATATTGTAAAATGCTGCACGGGGCCTCAGACTTCGCGGGCTCTTGTAAATACGGAATCCAATGACAGGCGAAGAATTTAATTATCAGAGTGACTATTAGATTTCAGAAATACTTCCATCAGTGGAGTTAATTAGTTAAAGTCTTTTTATAACTGGGGAAAATAAAGTAAGATACACACATTCGATTCAACGCCAGCCTTAAAACCTTTAGAATACCGAGTGGATTTTACGATGTTACCTAATTAATGTGTAATAAAAAATAGATTTCTTAATATGTATGGACTATGCTGAGTCGGTGCAAATAACTGATAACTATTAAGTAATAGTTACAGTTATAGGCCGTAAAAGATCCTTCTTGCGAGGTTGTCCGACCCGCGACTCTTCGAAAGAAGCCCCGCCGACTTCACAGTAAAGAGTTACTGATTACCCATAGACTGGATTGGCTACCCTTATATGAACCCCACCGCGTATCTGCAGAACACGAAACGCAATAACTACGGGCGAATTTCTCTAATGTATATAAATTTTTAAAAAAAATTGCCTCCCATTCCTCAGGTGACATTTTCAACGGAGGATGTAACCACCTGCAACTGGTACAGTTACTGCACACACACACACACAAGACGTCTTGCTCAGCTTGAAATTGACGACTAGTTATTGCATTAATACATGTAAATGACAGCTATCATCCTGAGAACAAGGCAACCGTACAGACATGGCTTACTCAGCTTCATTAATCTTGACATACACGACATTCTGAAAACGGAATAAATAATCTGATGCTTCTGTCTCAAAGTTCTCATAATAAGGGTTCTACGTCTGTAACCACGGTTTTGGGGGCGTTTTTAATTTACTAAATGCCATTAACTCTTATAACAGTTATATTGTACTGCCTTTTGTATGAAACTTGTAGTACAGTATAAGGAAAAATAAAGATAACCAACCACCAAAAATTTCCCGATAAACACAAAGGAATTAAAAAACTAAAGCAAATGATGTTTCCTCGTAAGAACAAACGGAAATTTACGTTTTCATTGCCTACGCCCGTACTGAGAGGTCATTCCCGGAAAAAAAATCATTATCGTCGCAAAGGGGCAAGCCTGGTGCCGAATATGATGTAATCATGGCGAAAGAAATTCTTAGGACATAGAAGGTTTTGATCTCAAAGGGTTAATGCAAACTATGTTTCACAAGGATTGCTCCTGTGTTCACAAAAGTCAATCAGCGGCCAGAATACTGTTATAAATTAAATGAACACAAATTAAGTTAGTGATAAGCTGTACGTATGGCCAATCTTATTCATAATAATTGTTTGCCATGAAATATTTATGAAAAGATTGGAAAGGTGTATGCTAATGACGCACATAATAGGTTACATTTTCCAATACAGACTGCGAAAGGTGCCATCTATTAAGAATGTTCTCAGCATTATCTGGAAGGAGTGAACGGAATTAATTTTAGGTTTGTACCTATCGATAAAGCCACTGAAAACTGGGATTTAAATAGCTCTTTATAAGATTATTTACCAGACAGCTTGCGGATTTGCATTTTTTATAAATATGCAGATTTATTCATACTGTTTTTTTTAGACAGCACATTATTTCCATAGATAAGGATAAACTACGTCGCTCATCGACTAATACGGTTCGAATACTCGGATCGTGGATTATTTTTACACATTCTTCTGTGCTCCCTCGGACAGGCACCTCTTTCAAAGGCCCTATCTCTCACCAGTAGAGCACTACCGCATGTCTAACTAGTTGAGCGAAATATAAAGGAATCTACTCTGTTAGTTAAAACAGAAGAGGATGAACAATACAAAAAAGAAACATGTATACTAATGCTCAAAATTGCTGCATAGTTGTTTGTATTTAGGTCACATTGTATTGCTCTGGAACCTGTTATGTTTACCATGCGTACGGTAAGATTGCCAGATGGCTAAATTTTGTAATTACATAATTTTATCTATTCACTCTTTTATGGCCCGCGGAATCAATATTACAACAGCAACACTGAAATACGAAAGAAAAGAAAGTCAACAGAAGTTCATGCTTTGGAATGTTCTCTACAAGCAGCTCTGGACCTTCAGATAGTGTAGACGACCTTGTTTTCGGGAAGACCACATCTGCTGACAACTACCACTATCAAGCCATCTTACATAGACCCCTCCCTCACGTCAATTTTAATATATGAGTAGCGAAGTGTATAATTTTGCAATTGACAAGGGAATGGCCTTCTTACAGGTTCAAAAGAAAACAAGAGGTCAAAGAACTCCTGAAAAATACCTATTATAATCATATTTCGAAATATTAAAAGCCAACGCACTTTAATGACCAAAGAAAGGTATGAGTATAAACAGAAGTTCAGTGACATACACTAGCTGTAAAATTAATGACTACCTCAATAGAACCAGGGGTGAGGACAGATTCAAGTTATCAGCTTATTAACTTATGAAGACAGAAGGAAACGAATAACCTTTCTGTACAAAGCATTAACAAATTCTGATCCTTATTACATTAAAGAGCTATTCTAATATATGGGATACTTCAAATTTTCTGAAAATTCATTGTTAGCTTCATTTAATTTAATTTAAATAAGAAAGGACTCTGAGAAAACATTATTAAGGGCATAACATTATTTATACTTACTGAAGGTGAAGATAAAAAAGAATGTTTACTATAAAACATACAGTTAACAGTATGTGTAGTTAACATTTTTAAATCAAATTTCATGCATTTTAACATGTGAACAAATTTGGTTATAAAATGATTTACTAAAGGATTTCTACTGTAGACATTATTAAATGGTAATTAATAAACAATTCTAAATTTAAGAAATAAAGAGAATCACATCCTGCTAACCCATCCACAGATAATTAAATTTGTTTCATAAATTTCATATGCTGTTTTTTTAGTATGAATCCAGTAATATTTACTATCTCCTATAATATTTCATAGCAAATTCCATTATATGGCTGCAAAAAGTCTACAAAATGGATGAATAATACTATCTTTGTAATTCTACTTAGTATGTAAAATATCTGGCTAGTGGCCTAAACCAAGGTTCAATTCCAAGTAGGGGATGGAGATTTCGTTTTGTCACCATGTCCACACCAACTGTGGGCCCAACAGCTTCCTAGGAGATGAATGCCGTTGATTTTTCTCCAGGTTAAAGTGACAAGAATATGAAGCTGACAACTTTCAAGGTTAAGAATGTATGAAAGTTTACCTTCACTTCACTTAGCCATGAAGATAATTTCCTCTTCAGTCAACAAAATTATGTGCTGGAGAAAATTTTAAAGTCTTTAATTCTAAACTGATGTGTCACAGTAATATACATTAAAAAATAATGAGTAAAATTCAGAGCATGTTATATAGCCCCTTCTTGATTAAACCAAATCAATTGATTTTCTGTCTGCGACAATACAAAACCTCTAGGAAATACAAGGGATGGGGTGGAAACGGACCACATGCTGATCTGCTTATAACCCACTACAACTCCTGCATCTGATGGCATCAACGCATAACAGATTACTCAGATAACCCCACCAGCTTATTTTAAATAAAAGCAAATATACCGTATGTACCCCTTCTCCCACTTCTTCCTCATGTCTTTCTGAGATGGTGGAAGGGACGAGAGAGGATGTACGTCAAAGTATTTAAGGCATGCAGTATGTAATCATCATCACAGTTTGAGAAATTTTGTTCTGGTTGGCAGTCTTCTCATTTCTAATTCCTTTAGTAAGTGAGATTATGGTTTAATGTACTGAATTTGTTCTGAAATGTGTTTTCTTTCCTAAGCGAGTGACAAGTGACAAAGGCTAAGTTGTGTGTCTGAGCTCATTTTCTACAGCTACAAATCATGAAAAATACAATCAGAAACATAAAACTTTAACTACTATACTTTGGAACATACATGCAAGAAAATACTAATCCACATATATTAACGCTCAATACTACACTTCAACATTCAGTAAATATAAACAGTACATTAGATCAGTTCTAAAGGTTTCTGATGATGGTATATTACAGTTGGTTTTCATGGACCTGAGTAGATACTCCCCACCTTTTCATCTCAGTTCAGAAACGTGTTCCGTTCAGAATACTAGACAATGGAGAAAGTTCAGAAACCCAGTAAAATTAATAATACATGTTACGGACTTATCACAGTTCATTACGATAAGTAGCTACGACTCTATTTCTCTTATGTAAGGTTGGGGCCTGATCCCTGGTGAAGAGGAAGGAGTTTTATACCTTTCCTTGTCTCTTGTTCAGTCAAGTATCAAAAGTAAATGTAGTCAGTGTGATGCTATGTGCCTCATGTCACACTGAAATCGTAATTTTTTCTTATGCCTTCATTGTTTATGTCTCTAGAATACCTTTCATTTAATTTCAAGATCACACTGTTTTGAATCCTTGGATGTCACTATATAATGCACTTTTAAGTCAATGTATAAGAAATTTCAGTTTCATATGGTTTGATATTACTTTTATAATATGTACCATTCAGGTTCTTAAAATGAAAGGATGTATTGCTATACACCTTTCTATTATTTACTGTCATGGCACCACACAATTACAAAGTTGTTAAATACCAGACCAGCTACGACCACCGGACCATCTGATCAATAGCTAAGTGCTGAGTTCAACCCTTGTGAATAACAACATCCAGTGCAGTGTCACTTGAAATACTTTTGTTAAATACCCTATTCATTATTTATTTTCTAAATCCAGTTTAAACCATTTGATCAAATAAATTAATTTCCCTGATGCCACTGATGATGACCTCTTGAGGTTGAAACGCGTATGGCAATAGAGTCTTTTTTATAGTGTTAATAGTTGTTTGTGGCTTATTTTATATACCAAGTAATTTGTTTTATGTACTAGAACATACATGGCCTCCTAGTTATGATGAGATGCAGAAGACAAGGAAATGGGAAAACAGGAGGATTCTATATTACTGATTATCTTACAAGTCTTTAAGTCTCTTAATGACCCTGATACTGTTTCAGCAATGAAACAATTGGGAGCTGTCATTCTGTTTTTCTACCTACTAACAACTGAATTTACATCAGCTGCCATCCAACTGGAAGATAACCGATACCTAGATAAAGAGGTAATTGTGACTAGAACAAGACTGCAAAGGTAACTCCAATGTAGTATGTGTATGTTACAAATAACATATTCTTTGTGAATTTGAATTCCTCTATTTTTATGATGAATTACTGCAGATAACAAATCATTTTCATCTTCTTAATTCTATCTGCTTCTGCCAAACTTACATGGCAAATATCGGTAATGAGTGAAATGTAATGTCTATTGACGATAAAGATTATTAGAAATAGAGGACTGTATTAATTTGCTTCCACTATATTCTTTAGCATGCTCATGTTCATTCTCATCAAAGAAGTTATTATCCACATACAAACCATTAATTTGTAAAGGCCATATTTTAGTATCTTCATAACATTCCTCTTTCTTGCCTTGTCATGATTCTACCATAATGCAGTTCATAATCAATACTGTTATTTCTGAACTATAAGACACATACAGATTTTATAGAGGGAATTTGGGGGGTGGGGTGGGGTGGGGGAGAAATTTTGATCTGTAAGACTCATACAGATATTAGGCATCACTTTAATGTAGAAAATTGGTGCCTTATATTCTGGAACACATGGTATACTTCTAGAAATACTAGTAATAGTTCGAAAGGAAGTACTGTAAAATAAGATATGTATAGGCAAATTTGGCAATACATTAATTTTGTAGAATTTTATGACTGTATTAATTGTGACACATAATTTATGCTGTACTTTTCTTACTGTGTTTTCCTATCAATATCAAGTTACAAACAAAGTACAATGGCAGAGAAGGTAATAAATCTTATGTAAATAACTGTGTGTTGTTTTATATGTATGTTTCAAATGTGTTACAACTGTATGTTGGTATCAAAAGAAGTGACGTGTTACAGGAGTTATCACAAATTTTCCATTCTTACTAGAAAATACTGAATAAGAAGACAGTGTATATAAGGTAGTGAAGATAACATGCAGGTATTTAATTTGAAATGACTGACATAAATCAGATGTTTTATATTCTTTCATCACTGTCTGTGGACCATTCCTCTGGCTAGTCCTATACAATAAGTGTAATTAAATCATACATATTTTATAATCAGCTTGTAAAGAAATTGAGTGCTGCTTATCCTTTAAAGTAATTAATTAATTTACTGCTTCACATGGAAAGTTTCAGACAAATGCAGTGAATGTCAGAGAATTAGCCACCTGGATAATGCAACTACTTTTACACAAGGGACAACAAACTATATGCACTCACAAGCGTAATTCAGAACTTATAAACACTCTGCTTGGACTGCCAAAAATACTGAATGAAGCTGGAAGGAAATGATATGGGTAAGAATATAATCATCTACATGAAACTCATTATCATGCATTTATCTTGTAAAAAAGAGTGGTAAGATGTATTCCAAACTGAGGTAAAAGTGCAAAAATCTTAATTTTGGTATAGTGGTTAGTACATCTGTTTCATGGTTCCAAATGCCAACATGGATCACAATGTGGGGACACATAGTTTGAATATGAACAGAGCCATTATCCTGGTACAGTACACTCAATGAGCTACAACTGATTTTTCTGCATTCTTCATAGTGGATAGAAAAATAAACTTAATCATTGTGCCATTTCTTATTTAAACACTATATAATGAATGCACTTGACTATACTGTGTTAAACTTCATAATTTCCTATGTATTGTACTGTTTGACTGTTTTTTAATCTTTCCTGTTTGTCCTCAGAGTGTAAATTGAGACACATGCATCATCCTGTTTACAATAAAATGTGATATTAATTTAATTTTTTTTATTTTCAGGTGTCAGATAAAAAGCACGTTGTTACTTATGTTTGACAACACAGAATTAATTTCTCTAAGAATACTTGACTCGTAAAGTTTTGCTTAAATAATTTTTTTATTATGGCTTGTGTGCATGAATGAAAAATAAAATTGTGTAAATAAAGGTGAATACTGAGTTTAATTTAATTTTTACAGCAATTCATTACTATCCTATGACATCATATGGTATTAAAAAACTGAGTAAGTATGGAGAGGTGTATGCTGAGTTTATGTTCTAAATCACATAAATATGTATTGTTCAAGACCCTTTTCTCCTGTAAATGTAGTGATGAGCTCTATACATTTTATTTTTACTTAGTATTGTTGGGTGATTGAAGTTAACAAGCGCACACACACACACACACAGGGGAAAGAAGAAATCCTTATAAAATATTCCTGTAAAAAGAAATAAATGTGAGAAATTAATAGCGTTAGAAATATAACATTATTCCATGTTGTGAGAGTGACTTACGTACAGCTAAATGGTACTTCTGTGATACTGGTGTTAAAACTTTAAGGAATTTCCTGAACAGTCAGATTGCCAAGGGAAAGAAGAAGAGGAAGTGAACCAGCTCTGTATGATACAGCGTACTTTGGCTGGGCAAAGTAATTACTGCATTAGATAATGTTATAAGTTCTTTATGGATGTACTGACAGTTAAGAAATGTGAAGAACTGATGAGCTCTGAATTTCAACTGAAGAGTGATTTACTGGAAACTGTAATTTCAGAGAGTAACCAAATAGAAATGGCTTGACACATAAACTGTTTCTATGAACTTCTGTTTCTACAACAGAAACTGGAGTTTTAAAAAAAAAGTATCTTTGCAATGCAGAAAATGCATGTGGAAACTGTGTATTCTAGTATGGATTATACCTTTGCAGTATTGCTTGAAAACGTATTTGAGTTTATCTCAGAATACATAAATAAATACAAATATTTAAAATAAATAATTCATAACTATTATATAACTTTTCTCTAAGTCTACCATGTCCCTTAACAAAGATGTAAAGTACTTTGACCTTCAACAAATGACAGAAATCAAACAGGCAAGAAAGTATGACAATGGGTTAAAACTGAAGTTCATACAGATGGGCAAGTTATGTCCTATGAAATAATGCAAACATTTTATGTAGAATTGGGACCCATTCTTAACAAAAGACATAAGCAGAATCCAGCTTTTGAAATGTTGTAATTTTTTAATTGGATAAAGGACAAAGTAAAAAAGAGCAAAGAATCACAATTTAACATATCATCAGAAACCTCCAAACTTTGACTAAGCAAACAGTTTGTACTCACCCAGATGGCTGAAGGTAAAGTTCTTCAAAGGAGTCTCCTCGTACAGAACAGCAGATTTAGTGGCCCACTGAAAGGAAACGAGTGATGGTATGGGATAGGTAAAACCAAGGAAAGAATTACGTAAAGTAAAATATACAAACACTAGTACAAAAACAAATTCCACTGATGGCTAATCTGAACAAAGCTTTCCTAGACTGTCCTCTAATAATCTATCCAGAGTGGTAGATTATCTCTGACACAAGACACTAAATTATTATACCTGAGCGTATTATTAATGTAGAAGTCACTTACTGATAGAAATAAATTTATGAAGAGTAATGCAGTTTAATTACATACAATGGTAACTATGTGTATCACCTGCCTTAACATTTAATAATTCTGTATTTTATTCACAGAAACAATCAGTTATTTTATGGTGGATAATTCTGGGAATGATGTGATACCAAGATCTTTGGAAGAAGTATAAAGAGAAGCTTTTGCGGTGACTGAAGTTGATGAAAGATGTTATTTTATTGAAGGAATGAAAAGGTTAAAAGAATTTAAACACCTAAAAAATCCCCTATAATAACTGAAATAAACACAGTTTTGTTATCAAAATAAAAAAATATCTGTACAATTTATTAACCATAAATAAAATTAAAAACACCAGTTTCTTTATGTCTACTATACTAGTGCAGGATAAGAGAAAAATGATAAGAGCTAATGGCTACAGCATTAAATGTTTTACCAGTAGAATCATAAACAAAAATATGAATGCAATTATGCACACATGACAAACAAACACACGTAACATGAAAACCTGAAAATAACTGACATTAGGAAATGGAAGGGAAGTTAGAATAAGAAGTTAGGACTCTAATTAAGTTGATGCATAGATAACTGAAGAATAAAAAAGTTTATTTTCTTTTTGGCTTAAGTCAGTGACAGATTTTTTTTAGTTATCAATCCTAGGATTGGTTGGCAGCCCCATTACGGGGCTTTTCCTTGCGAAGGTACCACAGTGGTTTTTCCTTGTCTTCCGTGGCCAGTCTTTATCCAACAGACTGGAAGAGAAAGGACGCAGACAAACATCCATGCCTTGAGCGGGACTCGAACCCACAGTCCCAGCGGCCAGGTGCAAGAGGTCCATGACTGACAGATTATGATACAACAATCATCATGGATATGTGATACTACAAATAGGGGATGTGTACAAACCAATTAAATTCTACTAAAGAATAAAGTAACCCCCCCAAATTGTTTTATTATCCCTGTAGAAAAAAATTACAAATGATGTCTATTCGCGAATTTTGTATTGGCCACTGTCATACTTGGTATTATAATTATTACAAGAAGCAGATGCCATATTATTTATATATAGAAATAAAATTTAAATTATTATAATTCTGGTCTTTGCTATATTTCAACATATTTCTGCAAACACATAAAAAAGTTTTTTGCCTTTTGATGCTAAGAAGATTCAAAGGTGGAACTTGATGTTGCAACTCACACTGCACATTATCACTGGACTGCACTGGGTGATGACACCTCTAAATGACATGTTCTCTCAGCATAGTATGCATGCAAAAATTATAGGCACTGAATAACCAATTCAATATGGATTTAAATTCTTATGTAATATACAACACAATGGTAAAAGAGTTCACTTATTCGATATTTACCAACATTATATATGAACCAGCACATCAGGTCAAAACTTCAGACTGAAACCGGGACCACTTGTAGATCGTCCCTTCTCCAGAAGACCCATATGAAACCCTCCTGCAGGAACATCTTCATCTGTATCACCCTGTAAGTTAAACATGGCAGCCATAATTTTTTAAAGGGAACTCTAATTTGTCTATTCATCTGCCAATGCACGTTCCATCTACAAAAAAGCTACTGAACAAATATCATTTAAATTTGGTATTAGAAAGAAGACTAAACAAAAAGCTTATTTGTAAATTTAATTTTAGTTCAATGAGCCGACTATAACCCATTCTTTATACAGTGCACAAATCAAAATTTATAACTTTCCTTGAATATAAAACTGACACATGACATAAGAAGTAAATCATATTAAAAACCCAAGGTTTTTACTTGAAAATATTTTTACATATGATGTGAATGACTTTGCAATATTTGCAATAAATGAACACCAGTGCTAAATGAGACATACAAAATCACAGAGAATAAGTCTGGAAAAAACACACACTCCAAACTGAAGTACACCTTTACAATCTTGTGTCACGCTTTACCCCTGGGAAAGAACCCTGGCACCCATTACATAGGAGGCTGGGTGGGCCTCAGAGCCAATCTGGATGCAGAAGCTAGAAGAAAAAGCCTTTGCTCCCATCAAACCTTGGTCATGCAGTCTGCATTCAGTCACTATACTGCATGAGCTACTTGGCTCATTAGATTTTCAGATATAGCAGTAATAAAGTTAATTCTAAATAAAGTTTTGTGCTAAATATACAGAATGGCTCAAGAGTATGTATGAACTGAGAGCAGTTGTAGCAGGATAGTAAAACAACAACTACTTACCAGCTGTTTGTATTCATGTCCACCAGGTGGAGGTTTAGGGCTAGCAGCTGCAGCTTTCCTGTGACCCAATTCACTCTTGGCTGGCCAAGTTGGGAACATTGCTGGGTCAATGGGTAGAGGAGCTTCATTGAAGTAGTCATGTTTCAGAGCATCCTCTGCAGTTATACGCTGAGCAGGGTCATATGTAAGGAACCTGGAAAACAGGAAATAACTATTTTCAGTACTGATAAAATGCAGTGGCTCAGTTTTCATGACAGATTTTGACACACAACAGCAAGAAAGATAATGTACACTTACATTACTCATACTCAAGGAATATTAAATAAAAGAGACATAAAATGATTTCATGTTAGTACCAGTGATAAAAGCAAAGGATGAAGCAAATTACTTTCTGGACATTATCCATTGTCCCACATTTAATAAAACATGACATTTCGGAGATTGGAATCTATCTCCATCTTTAGGTAAAACCTACTCTGTTGAGCCTCTGTCATACTATGTATTTTCTACTTGATCTTCAATTTTTTCATTCCTTGGTATTTCAGTTTCTTGGACTTTGGACAGAATGTTAGCTTGGTCAGAGGTACCAAATCCTATCTATGTTGTGCAATTTTGGAAAATGATTTTCCTTTCTTATCCCCCACGGATATGTGCTGCCCCGCTTAGCTCATATGCCATGACTTTTGCTACTGCTGTGTCTAGAGATGGGGAATAGCTCTATCAATTGGGCCCAACAGGGTAGGCTTTACCTGAAGACAGAGATAGACTCCAATCTCTGAAATGTTGTGTTTTATTAAATCTGGGTGGATAGACAATGTCCAGAAAGTAGTTTGCTTCAACAACGCACCATCGACACAAACCTTCAGAATTAAGTTAAAAGCAAAGTATGTCAACAAGATAATTTGAATAGTTCTATTTCTGTGTGTAAATATCATATGCAGAAATTAACACTTGTTATCTCAGTGTCACTGTTTGAGACTTTTCAGTAAGACTGGTACCTTAACTACATCCAAATCATCACAAACAAATTAGCTTGATTTAATTTTAAGGGTATTTTTTCATAACATGCAAAAACAAATGACCATTTTACATTAATATAATCAATTAGATAATTACAAAAGAAATCTCAGTACTTATTGTTGTTTTGTGGGAATATGCATAAAGGAATGGAGATAAATTCCCTCTTTTCACATGGTATTAATAAGCAAAACTTATATTTTCAACAGTGTCAATTTCTAATTACATTAAAATGACCAAAGAATGGTGTATTTTTATGGAAGATATTATACACCAATACTGAACAATCAGAGCAGCTGGATACATTTTCACATATTATGTATGCTACTTTCTTTGTAACCTTAACTAATTTTCTGTGAAAATCACAGTTATGAAGTTAAATTAAATAAATGAATAAATTTCCCTATGCTATTTTAAACAAGTGATGGTTCCTTCTCAATCTGAATAATTAATGAAAGGGGGAAGCACTTCTTCCACAGAGCATTGAATTTATTAACTTACAAACTGTAAGTTTCTACCTGTTCATGAGATCCATACCAACATCGGTAATCATGGTTCCAAACCGAGATCGTAACTGGCTTACAGGGTACTCCGTGAATGTCATTTTCTGAACAGCTGGTAGTTTACTGTAACCAGGCCAAATCTTTTCATTTGGAGTCCCCAGATCCTGCAAGTCATAAAGTGTGTTTAACATTATTTCTATGAACACTTATTTGTGCTTTCATAAAAATTAATAAGTTGAGTAAATTACCACTGGAGAGAGAACCAAGTGAGAGAAGCTATAAAAAAGAAAGGACACAGATATATGAGGAATGATTGTGGGAGGAGAGAAAAGAATGGAAAAGGCTTCACCATAAGATAACCCATGCTGGTGGAAATGCCAATGGATAAATATTGTTTCTACTACTACTAATACTGCTATGTTTATAAAGCAAGCCATTATAATGTTAATTCCTGTGTTTTGAATAAATCAAATACTGTTAAAACTAAATGTTCAATAATTTTATTGCTGTGGAATTCTTTCAAACTCAGTACTAGTAGCAAAAATTTCTATCAAATAACATTCAGCATAATCTGTGGAAAGTTTAGAAATAACTATTACTACTTTTCTAAACTTTCCTTCAATAATAAATGATACCTTAAATACTCGGTTAAGTTGGTCCACTTCAGATTTTCCTGGAAATAAAGCTTCCATGGAAAGAAATTCACCAAAGATGCATCCAACAGACCACATGTCAACTGGAGTAGAATATTCCTGTAATCAGATCATGGTGAACTTAAACTGAAAGGAAAACAAACATGGTGCTTCTTCATTCAACTAATATTTCATTTGCGTTTGTTGTTTAGCAGTAAGAGGAGTCACATTCCAATAACTCTGAGACTTCAGAAAACTCAGAATGTTATAAAACATTCAAGTGCATGATATAAACTATCACTTACCTTAGTGCAGAGCAATAATTCTGGTGCACGGTACCAGAGTGTCACCACTATAGGGGTATATGGTTTCAGTGGAGATCCATACTCTCTTGCCAGTCCAAAGTCTCCTACTTTTAGAATGCCTTTATGGCTCAACAATAAGTTGGATGTTTTTAGATCTCTATGCAGAATCCAGTTGTCATGGAGATGTGCCACAGCTCGAAGAAGTTGTTGCATGAGACATTTCACTTCTCCTAAAGGTAATTGAAAAAGCAGTGGTAAGAACTGCATCTATTCTAAGCTAGCGATATGTATAAGGTAAAGATGTGAGAATATATACACTTCATAACAAAAACTGCAGTGTCAATTTAAATGTGCTTTGTATGTTACTTTTATCTAATTATGAATATATTTCTTCTTGTGCTAAAATAAAGATCAGGATTTTTTTTATTTTAACCATCACAGAGATCAAGAAAAGCAAGTCTGAAAACTAATAATGTTCCTTAAAAATATGAATGAGTGCTAACACTACAACAAAATGTACGTGTGTATTACACAATGTAGTTTTTACTTTCTGATACACTCTGATGGAATATATGTATGCAATATGTTATACTACAAGGCTTTAAATTAAAAGACAACTGGCAAGATCAGTTCATAAAGAATTCAAAGTAATTAACTGAAAATTCTGTTACCTGGGATGAAGACCTGCTTCTTCTGCTTCATTGTTTCCATAAGTGACTTCAGATCATGCTCAACATAATCCATAACAATGAAGATCTTGTCCATGTTACTGCCCACAACAATTTCCCTTACAGTAACAATGTTTGGGTGCTGAGCCTGAAGCAACAACACTATTATGCTACAGAGATAAAGTTCATGGTCATGTACTGAAGAAACTAGACATAGTACGGCGCAGTTTGAGAATAACAGATATATCCTTTTCATGTACATGAGGATTTACTATAATTAAAAGTACAGAAAGATGTGTTTCCATTTCAAACACAGTTTCCAAGTACATTCTAGTTTCGATGTTAATTTATTGCAGATTTGCTTTCCTGACTGACATAAACAATGATAGAAATATTGTGCTACACACAAATATACATTACTTTTTCTTGTAGTCTGTTAAATGTACAGAATATTAAGACATGTTTGAAATGAACACTATTTAACTTAAAAAGTTTTATATTTTACATTATGTCATGATAACAGTAATACAGGATTACTCTACCAGAATGTAACAGACAGCAGAGGCTGCATAGAGATTAAATGGATTCTGGCTTAATTAATGTACACAAGTGAAAACGTTGGGTCAAATGAATTTAACAGTACAATGGTGAGATGAAAAAGATATGAAAGAAAACATATGTTTCTCTATGTTGCTCTGTTTTAAGGTGTACCCAAGCATTTGCCTGAAGAGACAGGATAATAACATAAAATATGTCACAAGTGACCATGATCCAGTTGAAAATTAAATGAGGTATCAAGTAATGTTTGTGAATCTGGAACATTCTGGGAAAGATTAAACTTTCTGAATCTTAAGAAGTATAACTGGATTTCTACAAAAATCATACTTACCTTCAGTAGTGTGTTGATTTCTCGCAATGATGTGATTGGAAAACCTTCTTTTTCCTTCTCCATCTTTAATCTTTTAAGAGCAACAACTTCTTCTGTGCGCTTATCTCTGGCTCGATATACTACACCATATGTACCTTCTTCAATCCTGTAAAAAATATCCAAAAGAGCAATCATACCAACAATCGTTAATACTCTGCTATTTCATACATATAATTCAGGTATCAATCTTTCAGTACTCTTTGTTAAGTATGGAAAGGTAGCTATATATAAAAACCTAAAAAAAACATAGATGCAGTATTAAGGAGAATCATAATGCAAGTGGGACTTCAGAAATGTGCAAACATATGCCAAATTTTACGCAGTGCTGACTTACTCATTCTTTTTTCAGTTGCTTCAGCAACTAGCTTACCCTTTATTTTGGACAGTTTCAAGACACAAATGACTTGTATACATAACTGGGGTATATTCCTAACAATAAAAGCAAGTATATATAGAAATGTTCAAATTGAAGATGTGTATATCATGACATATATATATTATATAAAGAATTGCCTAATTAAAAAGTACTGATAGCTTATGATTTGAGAAAGAATATCTGCCCCAACTCAAGACATCCTACCCATAAAATAACAATGCAGTAACAACTAACAGACACAAGCTAACCAATCCTGCTTCACCTCAAAACATGCATTAATAATTTACCTATTAAGACACTGAAACTCTTCCACACTTCTGCATCCCTGGATAGCTGGTAGATATGGTGGAAGTTCCTCTTTCAACACAATATCTGACTTTGGAGACTCATCATTGATGAATGGAATTCCATTCTCCTCCTCCTCGTCATCATCTGAGCATTTATCTATTGGCTTTGTGGTGGAAGCTAGTTTCTTGCTTTCATCTCCACTGCCATCTGATCCTGTATGTTCTTTCACTGAAGTAGGTGAATGGTTCTGGCTATTGTAACCAGTTTCATCATCTGTGTGATGGCCGCCAGAATCAGTATCAACTGAAAACCCACGGTATCCATTTTCATAATATTCAAATATAAGATATATTTCACATTTTAAGGGGGGAGAAAGAGTATATCCAAATACGCTTTCCATGACTCTTTCTAAAAAAGTTGTTTAATTATTTATTGCTTACTGGCAGAGGTTAAAAAAATGAGAAAGGTGAAGCATGGAAGAAAAAAATTATTAACATATGAATGACAAACCAGCATCATCTTCCTCAGACTCTGTGCTACTGTCACTGTCTTCCTCCTCCTCTTCTTCTTCTTCCTCTTCTTCCTCTTCTGCCTCACTGGAAGCTTCCTCCTCTTCTTCAGCTGGACTTTGACTGTCTCTAGTATCTACACCCCCACCTCCAGACTGTTGTTTTACCTCTTCTCCAGCATGGAGTTCCTCTTCTGAGTCATCTGACACTGTCACAACATTGATGGCATCATCAACATTCTCTTGACCCTCTGCTGTGAAAACAATAATAAAATGCAACTCATCTGAAATGTGCAATGTACTGTTATGTAAATAATTTGTGTAACTGCTAAATTTGATGTAAATTAAATTACATGAATTGCAGGGATATATAATTCAGTCATGGGCTTAAATAATAACTGACACATATGAGTTAATCTTCAGCCAGCACTATGACAAAGGCTATAAATTAGTGTTGACTTCCACATGAGCTTTCATATCTCTAACACTCATATGAGCCAGATTTTAATATATGGTAGAGTAAACACAGAAGAATCAATACATATACCTCAATAACAAAATACCTAGTACGATTTAAGGTTCCCATGGTAGTGAGTACGAAGATGGCTATCATCTGGGTTGTAGTGCCATGTAGTCTGGTAGATGTTTATCAGTGTTTGTGAAGTCTTTGTTGTCTCCATCATCATTACCCTAATCATGGAGGCAGCAAGAACTTCTCAAAATGTATGTAAATATGTACCAGAATAAACAGTGCTACAACCCAGAAGGCAGCCAACTTCAAACAAGAACCTGCTTATACCACTAATAAGTAACTACCACACAGAAACAGTGTTGTTGAAACTTAGTGGAGGGAATAAAGTTTGACTTCAGTCACAGTGAGTCAAAAGCCACATACTTTATAAAACAGACAATATGATAGCAAAATATGTTCACTATGTCAATACTGTAACTGGAAATAAAAATGCCAATATGCAATCTGGCAATCACTCCAGTACCAGAAAAACTACATAAATCCCTCCTAACAACTGGGAAAAATAAACAATGTGCAAGATTCAAAGCCAGTAACATCAAAGGAGATGAAAAAGCAGTTTCTGGGTTGGAAGTTCTTCAGGGTGTATCTGACCATTTAAATGCATGACAGTATGTTCATATCAAATCCTTCAGACACCAAGCTTCCGTCTTGTTTTAAGGTGCGAAACTCTCTTTCAACACTTATTCTTCTTCTAGTCAAGTTTATCTTGTGTGTTTCTGTTACAAGTAACCATCTTCTGAAGTATTGAAGGCATGTAACATTCCAAATTTAATAAAACTACCATGCTACTGGCATAATTACAATTATAAGCATATAAAGTATAGCTAAAGTTGCCCCTGTGCTTAATTCAGAACTATAAATTATAACACATACATGTTATATAACATAAAATGTACACATACAACACATGTGAATTGCTTGAGGCCAGTATGAAATTTCTAGACTGTCTGAAATATCCAACATTTGTTTAAGACACTTTTATACAATTCTGATGTATCACTGTCTTCACACTGGCATAAACCTTCAATGATCAAGAAGGTAATAATGCAAAATTATGATTAAATTTTCCCCCTTTACAATGAGTTTCTTACTTTTCCTTACTTACCATTTCTTTCTGTACTACTCTTGTTTGGATCACTTTCCTCTTCTATTCTACGTTTCTTCCTCTCTCTGCTGCGACTGCGTTCTCTTTTCTTAGCAATTTCCCTGAGTGTACGTTCTTTCTCCTTTTCAAGGTGCCGACGTTCACGTCTTGCTTCCAACTCACGTCGGTACACCTCTTTCTGACGCACCATTTCCCTGTCTGACGTGCCAAAAATAACACAAGATCCACAACATTTTAATTAAATTTTATATCTCTAAGCACAAAGAAAATGTAAATAAAGTAAAACAGAAACATAAGCATAGTTTATCATAGATAAAACAACAAATTCTTCAAATAGAGATCAAAAGTGTTGCTTAGTATCATTAGACTAACTGAACTTTCAAGTAAAGCAATTCAGATCATGTATAGTACGCAGCATTTGAATCCACAACGTGTGTGAATATATATGAGCTCAGCTTTTAGTTCACTATAATACTGTTAGATACATGTAAAGCAGAAACCAGCATAGCTCATCTGTGTGTGATAAAACTGTGCAGATGTACCTTGAATGTACATAAAAGTTATATATTATTACACTTGTGCATCCTTAAAAAGACCAAGTTGGTTGGTGTAACAGGAATTCCATGGAACAGATACCATCTTGAGAAGATAATATTTGCTAAGCTAGTCATGAAATTGACCACCTTTTATTGAACTGTGTTCACACACACTAGTCCCTATCCTGTACTAGATGAATCCAGTCCATATACACACAAGCCAATTCTTTCAGATCAATTTTAATACTATCGTCCCACCTATGCCTAGTCTCCAAGTGGTTTCATATCAAATTTGTGTATGCTAAATGACCTACTCATCATATCTTCCTTAATTTGATAATTCTAATAATATTATAAGACTCCTGATTATGCAATAATTTGGAAAGGACAGTAACACTCCGCCTCTTAGAGACAAGAATTTGGGAGAAGTCTAGTTTGAATCATGAATGTGCTACTGGCAAGCCTAACTGAGATCTCTGTCCTTTGTCAGTTTCTCCATGTGAATACTGGGAGAGTACCTAGTACCTTCAGAGGTACATTGGCTGACATCTTCTAAATCCTTAATTACTAGTCATTCATGATCATGAATTATTTAATTCACTAGACAGAAGTTGTATAAGCAACAATATTAAAGCATCAAAAACATGACACTGACAGAACAACTGATAACAAAGACTGGATGACTATGGCTATGAATGGAAGATGAAAGAAACAAACAGAAGGGAAAGGATAAAAATATTGTAGATGTGCATGTATGTTCAACAGTAGCAATAATTCATCTGCTTTCAGCAATTCCCAAATTACTATTAAATTGTAACAGACTGTATTTCAAAATCAGTATACATGAATTACAGTTATCTGCATATGAGGAAATTCCTAACTACAGGGCTTGAAAGTGAAGAAAAAAATCCCACTTTACCAGGAAACAAACACTGGTCATCTTGTCCATAGTCTTATCACTACTGACATATTATACTGAAATGTTAAATTTAAGTACACTTTTACTAAGTTCTTACTAATATTTTATACTTTTGTAAGATGGTAGGTAGTCTGTAAAGTGCGGAGTTGTCATCAGCAACACAAATATTCATCACCATACAAGGAAAGAGCATGAAAAACATCTATTTCTTGATTGTATGATAAAACACATGCATAGTGAATATAAGAACAAAATGGTCTGACTTCATGGGTGGAAGAATGGAAAATGTCACCAGGAACAAAAGTTTTGTTTCACTTTCACAGCCAGGAAAACTAAGAAAATCAGTTACAGAAGGCACTATCACACACTTACAATTAGGATGATACTATTTACTTACACAGGAGGGAAATTTAAAAGGAAAATGTAATGCAAACATGTGGAAAAAGGGCATTCATTATAAAGAAATGTCCTGCTGCTAATGTAAGATAAATGTTGTGTGCCATTTCAGATTTCAACTGGTACTGGCCATAAAATGAACTAAGATGGAAAACAATGGATTCTGTTAAAATAAATACTGGAAATAAATGCCCACAATATAGGGGATCATACATTAATCCTGGGGCAATTTATAATTATAACGATGATCCCAAAGAATTCAATAGAAATATAAGAATTGTGTCTTTCAGCTTACAAGGACTTCCATATTTGAACTTCCATTCATCGCCACTGTCGTCCAGTTGGTTTGATTCTGGAACAACAACAAACACATTCACCTGAAGTTCCTGGCAAATTTCCTTCCTGAATTACTATAGTTGTGTGTAGGCTTTTTCTGTTACTTCAGCAAATTACCATATAAATGTCCTAAAAATGACCTGACCATCAAACTTTCATAAATATGCCACTATGTACATAAATAAAATGCAGGCAAGAAGTACATAACATTTTATAAATTTATATGGAATTTCAATTCAGAAGACTGGAAGAAATCAGAAGTATGTTCCGTTAACTTCTACTTCAATTTCTATACATGTTATATGTGGTACTGTGATCATGGATGTGAGATTTAACATAATACTTTGAACTGAAGAAATGGTTTTTGAAATGCTGAATGTATCTTTACATCACTGGTTCACCAATTTCCTTTACAATCAACATTTAATAGTGCTTATTTGGGATCAAAAATGTCAGCACAGTTCACCAGTCAGACACAAATTCTACTCACCATACATTTCCTCTACAAAAGAAGCTGTCACAAACAACTGACTACAACTAACTTCTACAGTGAATGGATCACTAGCTATCAGTTGCTCTTATCATCTCAGATGTGTCAAAACAACCAAAAATGAAACACATCAACCCACCACTCACAGAGTGATGAATAAAAACAACCAGCAAATTGTATTTTGCTCATATCTTTTTCCAGATCCTATATTCAAACATGCCAGTATCATGTTAAGGCCTCTATACCTATTCCTCTTACAGATTTACCATTCAACTTCTGTGAAGAAACAAAAAAGTGTGTGTGTGGGAATATTAATGTAGAAATCAAAATGTATTCACTCAATGACCTTAATTTTTCACTCATTTGACCTTGATTTTTTACTTGCCATGGATGAGAAGATTAGTGAGTTTGTTGAGCCTTGGTGTTTATGTCCTATGAAGGTAATCTATGAATACAAACAAAATAACTGAAAACCTAAGAGTACCTTACACACTATATATTTAATGTGGCATTTTATAAAAAATACAATATTTCACAGACATGTGCTATATGACTTTCAAAATCAAATAAAGCTTCAGTTGGGAAAAATAATTTCCAAGTCCATACTTCTCATGTAGGAAGTCTGAAATGAGCAAGATATATAATTTACCTAGATGTGTAAAAATGTTCTTTTACATTATTTTCATATCTGATGAATGCAGAACACTGAAGGTCTATTATATGCTAGCAAGAAAATAGTTCCATAAGTAAACAGAGAAAAAAAATCAAGTATGTGTTCCTGTACTGTCACCAGACTATAGGACAAAATAATATAAAAGCAGCTAACAATCCTATCAAAACGTTGCAAATTTTAAATATTTAGGAATTATGGCAACATACCAAAATTGCATTCATTAATAAAGAAATTAAGAGCAAATTAAATCTGGGGAATGTTTGCTATCATGCAGTTCAAAATAATTATCTTCCCAGTTATCTAAAATTGTATAGATTAAAATACTTAATTTTATCAGTTATTTAGTATGGGTGTGAAACTTGGTCCCTCACATCAAGAAAATAAAGTGTTTGAGGATAGAGTGTTGAGGAGAATATTTGGACCCAAGAGAGATGAAGTGACAGGAAACTGGAGAAAACTGCTTAATGAAGAACTTCATTATTTATACTCTTCACAAAATATTAATGAGAGGACCAAATAACGGAGAACAAGATGAGAAAAGCATGTAGTACACTTCAGAAAGATCAGAAATGGATACAAAATGTAGGATGGAAAGCCTGAAGGAAAAAGCAACTCAGAAGACCTCCATATGGATGGGAGGCCAATATTAATATTAATGTTATGGAAATTGGGTGGGAATGTGTGGACTAGATTCATACTTCTCAGGAATTCCACTGGTTGCATATCCCAGTGAACACAATAACAAACCTCCATGAAAGGCCAAAACATTTTGACTAGCAGAGTGATTATTAGCTTCTCAAGAATAACTCAAATCAATCACAGCTCCAGTTTCCACCTACACTGTGCACAAAGATTCACATTATTTTTGCTTTTAAAGAAGATCAGTATAACTGAGAAAAAATGATATACAAATTACCTACAAAAAAGGACATATTTTTTTAGAAATTAGTATTAGTACTTCTTTCTCCAAATTTAGTCAATAATGAAGAAAATGTGTATTTTTAAAACAATTCATGAAATGACTGTCCAGTGATATCCAGCAAACACATTAAAATCTTCTGGTTCCACTCTAAAACAAAAACCATAGTGACCGAATCCTTCACCCAGTACAAGCAACATACCTGCTTCTAGAAGACGTTCCCTTCTCATCTCCTTCTCTAAACGCTCAGCTTTCTCACGAGATGACTCTCTTGGTGCAGTAACCGTAATGATGTCTTCTTCTACTACTCTTCTTTCACGATCACGTTCTCTGTCTCTTTCTCTTCGTTCTACTTTTACTCTGCGGTCTGTTCCTCCACCACTAGCACTGCCACCACCAGCAACTCCAGCACTGGGAAATAATACATGCAAATGAATTAAATTACTGTGCATGTGCTCATGTAAGCCACACCTAAATTTTTTAAAAAAAAAAAAATCATTTATAAGCCACATAAAAGTTTTTAAATTAATTTTCCTTCAAATACTACCAAATTTACAATTATAGGTGATTTATTATAAGAACTTCAGCTGCCAATGTTTCAACATATCAGAGGTTTTATTTCAGCATTGTGAGGAGAATCAATATTCCATCTGCACCCATGCAACTAAATAAGGATTTCAAGGTTTGCAGAATTACATGACTAGAAACAGAAACATAGTACGGACCCTAACTGAGAAATCAAATATTTTATCTGCAGTACTCTTTCTGGATCAGGAATTGATAAAAATCCATATTCAAAGACATTACTTCTTTTACAGCAGAATCATTAAATCTATTATTAACTCATGTAGGCAAATCTTTCTTAATGTATTACTTTACCTATTGCCTCTTTCTGTGTCACCAATACCACCACCACCACCACCACCTCCACTTCGTCCCTCATTCCGTCGTTTGTCGAGCAGGCGCTCCCTCAGATCTTCCAACACACGTTCGCCACGCTCATTTGACATTTTGTCCTTACTTCTGCTTCTCCCACCAGCATCTGATATTCCTCTAGAATCACGCTCACGACCACTTCCACTGCTATTTATAACATCACGTTCACGATCTCGTTCACGTTCCCTCTCACGTTTATTCTCCCTGGCTGCTGCAGCAGCTGCTTCACGCCGCTCCCTAGTAGTAAAAATCATTCAATGTATACAAATCTACGAGAGTACATTTTACTTAACCCAGCTACTTTATCACATAAGTATATACAGGAAAAGGTTATCTATAATGGCACAGTATTAAACAAATTCCAAGGTGCAGGGTCCTTTCTGAAATGCTGGTAGTCACTCCCACTGCCAATAAATTCATAGTATTTTAACCCAAAAGTTGACTACTATCTTAACTGGATGGTATCCCAAACCATCTAAATCCAGTACACACCCTATTAATTTATGTTTCCCCAATATATAACATCAATATGCAAAGTCTCCCAAATGGTCTTTTTTTTCCAGTTTTATGACCAAAATTTTGTGGGAATTTCTCAACTTCTCCATGTGTGCCTCCATGCTCTTCTCATCTCATCCTCCTTGATCTAATCACTAATATTATATGAACAGAACAAATCTAAAGTCCTCATTATATTTTTTCTGCTGTGCTGTTAATTCCTCTCTCTTTGGCCCAAAGATTAGCCTCAGCACTTCCTTCTGAAACATCCTTCCCTAAGAGTGATCTTTCCACTGAGTGAGAGACAGTGTTTCAGACTCATATAAAACAAACAAATATCTTTCAGAAAGTAGATAGGTAGATAAACACTTCTGAATAGGAACTTTTAGAATTCTAAATTTAGTGTTTTATACTCACCGATGATGTCTTTTCTCCCTTAATCGTTCTTCTCTGTGCTCTCTATGTTCTCGAGTTCGATGGTGGCTTTTTCTATGAGATGAATCTGGTTTCCCATGTATCTATGCAAAAAAATATTATAGCATTTTCTATGAATTGAAAGAATTTTGAGCTCTTCATCAAAAGCTCTCATAAATCTCCCATAGTCCTGTAAGTCACTCAATGGGAATCAATAATGCTGATTGTTATGATACAGAATATTGTCTTGATGTCTGCAGGGCAACTAAAGGAATGCATATCGAAATCTACTGAACAGGTAAGATTCTTGGAGAGTTTCTCTTTATTTTGATGTTTATTTCATGTCTCTATCATGCTTTGTTCCAAAACTATGACTGTTTGTTACCCCACCATTATTTTACAGACACACTGTACAGTGACTACAAAGGGCTTTTCCACATTCACAGCCAGAAGGTGATTGATACCTCTATATATAGCTGCGGTTTATGATGCATGCAGTTTTACCTCCACTTTCTTTACAAGCCTTCATGACATGGTACTTACTGTCCATGTCATATACCTTGGCATCTTATAGAAGGGAGCAATGTTTATATGACATGCTCTGCTTTATATGATTGTCATTCATAGATATTTAACTGTTCAAGACACTCATTTCACTCATGATATCAGAAGGTTCATCACTGCCATCACAAGGCATATTACCGGACCTTCCAATCCAAATCAAAACTTCACATAATCAATTTATCTATGATACATATTAACCTTTATCATATGGGAACTGAGGATTTAATTTCTGTACTAGAGGTCTGCTGGCCAGACTATAATTCCTGGTTTATGGTTCAGTAGTACATTACTATGACTGAATGTATGCCATGATGCAGGGCCGATACATGTTTATAGTATCCTCCCAGTGAAACTTACCTCTAATTGCTATGGAACTTTAAATAAATAAACTTACATGCTCACGTCTGCCACTGTCCCTATCTGAATGTTTATCTCGCTTATTGCTACTACTGCGAGATGAATTAGTCTTGTGGTGATGTATAACAGATGCTTGGGGAGGTTTTATGTCCAGTGAATCTGCCGTATCATCTGCATCTTCCTCTTCCTCTGACATACTATAAAAATCACATAAATAATCTTCATCCATCATGTTTACTCTTACAAATATAAAGCGTTCACAGGTACAGTTGAACGCAAATGCAACTTCCCGGCTAGACCGAATGACTTACCACCAAGCCTACAATGTTTTCCGATACAAGTCAACAATCTGCTCCATTTAAAACAATACAATCAATGTACATTTTTTGTAACAGTTCCTGCCAAGAGTCAGGAGGTAAGAGTCACAACTTTATTTGTGAATGCACTGTAATACGAAAATTAACCAAACGCACCTGAATGCTGTATCATCTTTTGAAAGTTGCATCGGTGATTGCTTATGTGGACTCTTCGTTATTTCACCATCCTCACTCTGATCTTCTACTTCCATTTCCGAAACATCATATTCTGACATGGTTCCAAATTCGTATGCTTACCAGTAACACAAAAAACATCTCGCATTAGCATGTCCACAATTAGACATTGCTTCCGCATAATATAACCATCCATGAAGCCATGGATGTGTAATTCAGTTGTGAAAGTTATTACTTCTGCTATTGAATGTGTTATCGAATCTGATGTGAGACGAAAAAGAAAAATTTAATTCGAAACTGAAAATGATGTTAAATTTCCGAGAAATATGTCGGTTATGTATGGTAAAAGAGGAAACTCTATCACCTCTATTCTGCGAACAAGTTCCAGATACAGTAACCTCACTTTCTGCTAAAATAATGAGTTTTGTTCCAGTTCTTAAGGTTTGTTGGATTTAAGAACATATTGTCTGCATAAGAGGAGACGGTTTTTTTAGGTGAAATATACATTCTGAAATGAATTTCCAGCCATAGCTGGAATGTATTTGTTGTTTGTATATTTAGAATGGGCCTAACGATCTTGATTGTGAAAGCTGTATCTTATTTAATATGAACTAAATCCAAAATGTTTAGTCTCACTAAATAGACTTCTGGATACAGGTTTTGTAAAGTTCTGTAGGAGGCAAGTTTTCTTTCAGCTTTGTGCAGATGATGGTCTGCCAGGCCAGGTGTGTCAGCGATGTTCTCAACTGGTAGACTTATCATATAAATTCAAACTGCAGTGCGAAAGTTCAGATGCCAAATTACGACAGCATCTGACGTCTCATTCAATTCAGGTAATTTTAATATGACACGTAAGTGACCAATTTTATATAGCTATGAATGTGTGGATAATATAATTTTTCTCTTTCTAGGACAGCAAGGATGAATTCATGCATTCTGTCTTCACAGATGACAATGAAAGTGACTGGTGTTACACAACTGTGAAAATTGAAGTAACCGAGGACATTTATGGTGATGACTGTGTCAACCAGTCAGAAAATGACAGGGAAAGCAGGTTGGCATGTACTGATTATAAATACTAGTTTGTCTTCTTTAAACTTTGTTTGCTTTAATTCAAAGTCCTGGGTGTTGTCATGGCTTTACCCAGTCCCTCTAGGCAAATGCTAGGATAGATAAATAAGCAAAGAGAAATATAAAAAAATATTCATTACAGTTTGTGGCCTGTGGTTCCTGCCCAGGGAGACTCTGACAATGAGTGGAAAAATATTGAACCTGATTCTTCAGTAAAAACAGAAAAGATTTCTTCAGAAGATGAGACAAAAATATGTGTAAATCATACAGCTGCCAAGAAGAGTATTAAAAATAGCCCGAAAAGGGATTCATTTGAAAAAGTAAGAAGGAAATGTAAAGGTGTGCTTTCTTCAAATAAAAGTGATACAAACAATGTTGAAACTATGAAACTGAAGAATTCTGGTAGAAATGGAAAATCTTCAGTGATGACTGATTCTGTGCAAGATGAAGTAAAAGAAAAGGGACCTCTGAAAAGGACAAAGCCAAGGGCAGGAGGAGAAAAGAAAGGATATCTTTGTCAGGATTGTGGTAAAAATTTTTCTTATGAGCAACATTTATTATTGCATCGTAGGACCCACACCGGTGAGAAACCGTTCTCATGTTCTGTGTGTGGTGAATGCTTTAGTGTGAACAGTAATCTCAATAAACATATGAGAACACACACAGGAGAAAAACCATTTCTTTGCACTGTTTGTGGTAAGAAATTCAGTAGAAGTGATACATTGACAAAACACATGAGATCTCACACAGGAGAAAAGCCATTTCATTGCGCCGTCTGTGGGAATAATTTTGGTCGCAGGAGTGTTCTTACAAATCATATGAGAACTCATTCAGGGGAGAAGCCATATTTATGTACAGAATGCGGACAAAGGTTTGCGCAAAGTTACGATCTTACCAAACACACGAGGTCACATACCGGAGAGAAACCATACCGGTGTACGATGTGTAGAATGAACTTTGGTCAAAGGAACAGTCTAACAAAACATATGAAGAGTCACCCAGAAGTGCCGTTTCCTTGCATAGATTTTTCCAAAGGGCTGTCATACAAGATAGAAACAACTAGTATGTTGCCCCATTCACAACAAATAAAGCTGTTGACACATTCATATAAATATTAGTGTTTATGGGGCAGATAACATATATCAGCTATGCATCATGGCTTACACATGGTCTAGCTGGCTGTGCACCATAGTAATATACTGCTAAACCTGGAATTGCAGCCTGACTGTCAATCCATTGTATACTGTTTAAATCCCCTATGTCTGTACACTGAAGGTTCATTTGTGTGGTGATTTCACTGTGTGTTTATAATTTTCATAATATTGTAAAAACTTGTGAACTTTAATTATTCTGATTATCAGCCTGAACCTAAGCAATCTTATGTAAACATTATTTCTGTATTCAGGTCTGTGGCCTCAGAATGTGCTTACAGTATATTAATACATTGTTGGGCAGTACAAATTCTGCATCTTGGTATGACAATTAAACCTTTATCAGTGTTGTCACAATTTATGCATAGTGCAGTTGGGCATGTGTTGCAGCACCTTACTGCTAAATGTTAAACATATTTATGTTATCACTATGAATCTAGGGGGAAGGGAAGAGGAAGCAGACAGAACTGGGATTCTGCAGTACATTGTAAGGTAATGTCATATATATACTTCACTAGGGAATAAAAAATTGATTTTTTGAATGGAATATAAAGGACACACTCAAACCTGCTGAAATTGTATATACTGTTGAGTAACAACATTCCTGGGTGATTTTACAGCAAATACTTTGTTCATTCCCAGATTAAACTGAGAATTATTCTGGTGACTTGTGCAATTCAAACTGTAAAATCAGATGTAAGAGAAGGCTGTATGTATGTGATGCTGATTCTCCAGTTTCTAAACACATTTCACAGATCATTTAAATGCTTATTTTTTTGTTAAGTTGGCACATTTGGACCTATTATACAGATTTCCTAAGATAATGCAATATTTTCCTTGTTATCACTGAATAAATAGGCACTGTGTTAAGACATCCAGTATAATTTTATAATATAGTCCATGTCTTTCAAAATGTCAGCATTTCATAGTGTATATGGTGTACAAATATTCAAAAATTCAAGATGGAATGTTTATACAACAGAAAATTCACTAATAGAAACAATCATACCACAAAAATACATGTGTGTGAACTCTTACTATTTGGCAAGCATACAGTAACAGTATTACTATTCTTAGAAGTAATGGCCTACAAGCCAACTTTCAAATATATATTTGGTTGTTAAATTATCAAACAAAAACTTACATAAAAGATATAATAATTCATTCACCGTCCATACACAAACTTAAAATGTTGTTAAAATTTACTTAAAATTACATAAAATTACAACATTTTTTTAGAATTAGATCTTGATACATTTCACATTTGACGACATGTTTCGGTGTATTACACCATCATCAGGTCAATCAATTTAAAAACTGTTTTAAAAACTGTTGTACATCCTGCTCCGCGTATATTGATACGTTTGACTGTTTTGATTTTCTTCCTTTTTAATGCTTGGATGTTTATATCTGTAAAATTAATTTTCAAATCATGATTTTTGGAATTGACATAGGAAATATAATAATTTACAAATTTAAAACTTAATATTTAAAGGGTTATTACCGTAATATAACGTAATACAATGTAGAAGAATCATAATATAGTAGTAGAAGGTAGTAAACATACCGGGTTGTAAGTGATGCGTTGTACGTCCGATATTATGGGGCTGTAGATTGCAACTGAGCTGTGTGTGTTGTGTGTGGCTATATATATTGAGTGAAAGTTGTTCAGGTGGTTGGGTCGATGGACTGTAGAATATTAAATATTGGGTTGTTTGCGTAGATGTTGCTGTTGTTTAATGCTATATTTTGTTTATGTGTTCTTTGTATATGATATTTCTCTATTGTGTCTCTGTGTCGTTTGTTTTGTACTATTTTTATAATGTCCATTGTTTGTTCTATTTTGTTGTATGCATGTCCCGTGTTTTTAAAACAGTTTTTAAATTGATTGACCTGATGATGGTGTAATACACCGAAACATGTCGTCAAATGTGAAATGTATCAAGATCTAATTCTAAAAAATGTTGTAATTTTATGTAATTTTAAGTAAATTTTAACAACATTTTAAGTTTGTGTATGGACGGTGAATGAATTATTATATTGATTAAACACAAACATGACGCAGTTAAGATATAAATTACATAAAAGAAATTAATGGAACACATCAAAATACATGTGCAAAACTTCACGTTGTGTCCCCGAGATTAAATATGCATTCAGCTCTTAAAAACCAAACTACAGTGATTTATATAGGGATTTTTTGCCTTACACTCTTCACCATATGTTCTTACTGCTGGTAACTCAACATATTTTGATCTGCTGTAACTGGAATTATCTTCTTCCTGGAACCAATAAAATAATGAATCATTTCCAAGTAAACAATTACTACATTTTATCCTCATTAGTAAAGGAAAGTAATACAATAAATATTTTCTACATGAAACCTAAAGTAATTAGCAATGAGATAAATCAAATCAAAACACTTTGCATGGTATGCATTTCCTTCATGCCTGAATGGTCCTGGTCATTTTTTGAAACCAATTTATTTTGTATTGATCCTCAAATGACATAAAACATTTAAAAGGAACCTTACTGTGGAGCCCGGTGACACTGAAGTTTACACACCCCATACATACAAAACCAATAAAATTGTTGTGAAATCAAATTATGCAGAGTTCTAGAGTCTGGCATGGCAATCTCATTAGCAGAATCTTCTATCATGCTTATATTGCGGGAAGCCTTGATCTGTTGGTACAAAACATTTTTAAACACAAAATACTGTTCAGTGTTACTCCAAGCAATGATGCAAAGCATTTTCAATGCATACAGTTTAGGTTAACAATCGAGAACACACATGAACCAGAATCCTGGATATGTGTATCAAAACAGCACACTCATTTCATCTCATTACTTGAAAGTGGTCTCTAACATAAACACTATACAAGAAAATTGTGACACTTCTAACCAATACTATTTCAATCTTTGTACTCAGGGCAGCTGGCCAGACTTTAACTCTATAGAGTCAGCAGCAGTATGCTGGTGTAAAACACAGCAAGTTACACTGTGTGCATAACTCATGAAGTAGTTTCAAAACAAAGGAAAGTATACAGGATGGCAAGTTTTCAGACTGAATAACAAGAATTTGCAGAATATATTACTCTGCTATTGTAAAACTCCAGGAACTGTCCTGTGGAACATAATTTGGGAATCACATTTCCAGAGTAAGGAATAAACTACAGTGTGTGATGTCGCATTGAATTTATAACTGAAATTATATACTGTTAACTGATGACAATGAAAAATAAAAATGGCCATCTTCTGGGTTGTACTGTTGCTATAAACCAGCAGGCAGCCATTGTCATAATCACTACTGTGAGAACCTCATACCTGAAAATGAAAAACTTTTAATGACTTCTTACCAGTGCGCATCCTTATGTCTTTTAAGAGTACTACACTCACTGAAACTCTTCCCGCAATTCGTACAAGAAAACGGCTTTTCTCCCGTATGCGTTCTCATGTGCCTCTTTAGTGTTCCACACTCACCAAAGCTTCGGTCACACTGATTACATGAAAACGGTTTCTCTCCAGTGTGTGTCCTCGTATGTCTCTTTAAAGCCCCACACTCACTAAAACTTTTACCACACTGATTACAAGAAAATGGTTTTTCTCCAGTATGTGTCCTTGTATGTCTCTTTAGGGTTCCACATTCACCAAAGCTCTTCCCACATTGTTGACACGTAAATGGCTTTTCACCTGTATGAATCCTCAAATGTCGTTTTAACGTTCCACAATCAATAAAGCTCTTTCCGCATTGAGTACAAGGAAATGGTTTCTCCCCTGTGTGTGTTCTCATATGCCTCTTTAGTGTACCACACTCTCCAAAGCTTTTCCCACATTGAGTACATGAAAACGGTTTTTCTCCCGTGTGTGTTCTCATATGTCTCTTAAGAGTACCGCATTCTCCAAAACTCTTTCCACATTGGTTACATGATGTGTGCATCATGATGCACTTTGTTCATAAATTACACTATTTCCACAAAAAATATGGCAATAAGTGTCAAATAGGTAAACATATGTTGTATTAACTACTGAAGCTTTGTCAAACATACTACAAATGGGTTACATAATTGCTTTTAGCAAATGAACAGAAATAGTTTTTATTCCAATTACTAGAGGACATTTGACCAACTGATCTCCAGTGTATCTTCAGTTTGACCTGCAAACACACAAAATAATCACTTTATCATAATTCTGAAGTTTCCGTGAGAATAGGATTCAGTTTTTTGGATGTGATCTATTCAAATGTGTGTCTGTCATGCTGAGTTATGAAGATTTCTGTCTTCTGGGTTATTGCGCTGTGTAGTCTGGTCGATGTTAACATCGACCAGACTACACAGCGCAATAACCCAGAAGACAGAAATCTTCATATTCACCGCTGTGAGAACCTCAAGTCTTACATGCTGAGTTATGTCCAGTACAATTTTATGTTGTATAAAGCAGGGTTGCAACTATGTCTCTGTCTCAAGTATTATCTGAAGACCATACTGTCACTGGTGGTGTTAGGCTTACAGATAATCACTGTCTTAAGTCATAAGTCCTAGCATCTTCTTATGACCAACCATCACACCATTCTATGACAATACACAGAGAGAGAATTTCTATCTTTATTTATGTGAACAGTACAGAATTTATAAAATTATGCCAGACAGATGTCAGAAACCTTAACAGCATAGTTATTTTATGGGTCACACTTATTTAAATTTTATGGGATATTTCAAAGCAATCATAATTACAAAAAATATATGGAATGTGTCCATTTCTTAAACTGATTGTGCAGCAGGGTTGACATTTATGGCATTTGCTACATATAAATAAAAATAATTGTTTTATATGTGTAACCAATTAAAAAGGACTACAAAATGTGGTAAGATGCATGACATAAGGTCTATCTGAGAAGCTGAACAAACAATAATCAAAATATAAATCACATAGTTACTCCTGACATACTTGAACATAAGAAGAATTACATGTTTCGTGTACATAATGTAACCGAAAATGTTTCTATTACTAATATTAGTACCAGAATAATTCACAATACCTGCATGAAGAGTGCCATTCCCTCATATATCATCTGTTTGTGAGAATACTGACAGAAATATAAACAGGTCCTAAAATCTTTTGGTCAAAAACGAATATTTGTTGCGGCACGGCTTTCTAGATTGACGATCAGTTTAATTGGTACTAATTTTTGAACATAATTTGTAGATCGGAAAACCATATTTCATTATAAGTTTAACAAATTATTCACAGTGCTTACAGAGGAAACAAAAATAGATGCAGATCAAATATGTATCCGACCTTATCCAAACGCAGGTAAACACAAAATAATCTATTGCAAGCAGCTGCCATCTGTGTCACTCATATGAAACCAAACCGATGACGTATTTGTCGTTGCTGCTCTCATCTATCAGATTTCATACGAACCATTTGTGCCGTAATTGCCCGTCAAGAATGATAGGAGAATCTACAGAATGTTTTCTAAGCAAAATTTAGCTGCCATTTCTCACCTATGTTTTTGGTAGAGGCCTTGCGATAGGCTGATCTGATCACTCGTCCAAGAAGTTCCTATCAAATGTATAAAAAACTAAATAGATCAAGAAACGCGTAGGATCTGAAGCTTTCACGGCGACTAAGTATAATAAATTCTTCTCGGGCTACAACTACAGTACCCTGAGGACCAGGACAAAGATGGTTCTCGAAACGTTGGTGTTTTCTTCATTAAGCCACCTTACACGTCTTGTAGCTTGATAAGAATTAATTATAGGTCAAGAAATTTCCGAAAGGAGGCGGCCAAGACCCACAGTGGGTTGCAGAACCACAGGAAGAAGAAAAAGAATGTTATGAACATATATCGAGATTTTAATAACTGTGCTGCGTTGTAGTGCATGCACATAATGTCTACCTAAACAGCATTATCTTCGCAACTGTTATAATATATACCATAATGGCTATCCAGACAATCCGAACTTAAGTGATGTAAGGACTATACTTTTTGTTAAAAGTATAAAGCCCATACACCCATGTGCTCAGATATTTGTAATATATGTTTGATTACGTTTACCAATAACTGACTAAGCAACTAACTAATTAATGAACTGACTCCATGATGTGGAATCCTTCTTAGAAGCTAACAGTCAACCAGCTACGTAGAAAGCTCCCCTCTTTTCCGCATTTTATTTAACCAGAAATTCTATCACCATGTTCATTAGAACCTGCTACTGGTCCCTATCCTAAGCCAAATTAATCAAATCCAGACTTCATTTTAATATCAACTTCTCATCTAATCCTATGTCTCCAAAGTGATGTATTATCTTCAGATTTTGCAGCCAAAATTTTGTATGTATTTTCCATGTCTTCCAGTTGTTATACCTGCCTCATCCATCTCACCCTCTTTTGATTTAATTATCCTGTGTAAATAAATACCCTATGATCACGGTCCTTACGCGTGATAATGTTTACAATACATTCTGTCAGCCATTCACACAGTGATAATTCTAAACTCCTTCCGGAACAAACTAGATAAAATATTTAATAATATGGTATCAGCGGCTACGAAAGTGTACATTTTGTGAAATCGATAAGATCACGATATTTACAGAGCGAACACATTTATCTCTCTGTATACGCATTCTGTTATGTAACCTCTATACTCCTGTCTATAAATGACGTCTCCAATTTTATTGCCTTCCGATTCCTCCCCAAGCTCGCGAGCACGCACACACAGAATTTTAAAATGTTTGTATGTAAGCTAAATAATATTAAAGAAAGACATTTAAAACTAAATACGCAAAACACAGCATTTAGACTTCAAGTTCTACCGCAAAGAATTTTTAGGAGAGCTTTATTTTTAGCGAATATTTTCGATTATGCATTTACTCTAAATTAAAAAAAAATCTACAGTCCTATCTATTTACAGTACGTATTATAATTACTGCTAAATACTTTGTAGTAACATAGTTAAAGATTTATTTACACACACACATTGCAAGAGAAATAAAATTTATGTGTGAACGAGAGAATGTACATTCATGTGCAATTATGTGTTGCTGATATTTCGAAAGTTATGTGTATGAAAATTTGCATTAGTGCAACTTTTATAGGCTAGACGTAACTCGTCTCTCTCACAACGATATTAATTTAAGAATTCTTGTTTCCTATGAGACGCCTGTACTTGAAAGATTTCTTCTCTGATTTCAAATCTGCAATCGGATCTATAAGGAAGTTATATTACAGTGCAGAGAAGCAGATAATTTGAGCTCAAAGATGTTCAGCTGACGACTTCTGATCAAAGAAGGAAAGTAGGTAATACGAGTTGAAAAATAAAGGAGCAAATACGTGCCATATCCTGTATTTAGGATTTTGCGTACTTCATTGTTCTTCAGGTATATTTATTGAAACTGCAATTTAGCTTACTATAACCGTAAGATCACCATGACAAATATATTTGTGCTCTTACAAGTGTAAAGGGACTTAAGAATTACTCTGGTGGGTTCAGTCCGTCGACCACGTATTAAATCCTTAAGAGAGTGGCTAGATTTATTTTTTAAGATTGCCCTTGAAAACCTTTATTTGAGTATACTGATAATGCCAGAGCATGTAGACATTATAAAAAAATTCAAAACCCGATTCTCTATCCCTCGCTTCGTAATCTCGCCAGAAGTTTGTTTTTCTTCAGATATGAACATTCAGAAGCTACTATATGTGTGTTCATTCTTATAAATTATAGCCAGAAAATGATACAGAGGTAAACACTGACAGGAAGTAGACAGATTCAGGTAAGTTCATGAGCTTGATCCTAACATTCATAAGCTTATAGCATAACGTGGCACGTCTAAACATTCTTAAACTCAATGTGCCTTTCAAGTTGACTGTCTGGATGTTAGAAACTTTTTTAAGTTAGGGTTTTATGAGATTTGAAATGAAGATTTTTTATTTAATCCATTCTTTTCGGCTAACTAAATGAGCCAGCATAAGGATCCGCCCGTCACTACGTCACCATTTGAGGTACTTTCAGTTGTAGTTTTTCACGGAGCAATTTTTTTTTTGAAATTATACGTTTCATAACTTCTAAGTGGTAAGCCTTAGAAAATGGCAAGGAATAATCAGTTTCAACAGGCCCGTAAATACATTCCTGAATTTATGCTGAGTCTAGAATATGTAGAAGGAAATTCTATTCCCTAAATATGTCGGGGGTAAAAATATAAGTGAACAAAGATTATTATTTTCACTAATTACCGAATATCTAATATTAGCCACAGAGTGTTCAGAAAACCGATGAAAAGAAATTAAAGTTAAATTAAACCGTGAAATAAAAAATAATAACCAAAAATTATCTTGTAAACTTTTCAACGAACATAACTAAATTATGAAGTTATAATAAGCCACAAGGCACTGAAAATATGATGATGGGATATTTCTTAAGATAACATAACATATGTAACATGCCTACAAATTGTAGAACAATTATAAATATTGTATTTAAAAGTGTGTGAGAAGAAGTGGTCGTGTGATACCAGAAGTGTTGTATTAGCAATTGCTTGAACAACCAACGTAAAAAGTTATAACATCAGGCAAAATCAACTTTTGCTAGAAGGTCTATGAATAACCTATTAAGTTACGTGACTAATAAAATATTATGTTGACATGTCTGAAAACAGACAGCTTCGTGTGTGATACACAAAATGGCACCCAGGAACGAAGAGGAGCGTTTCCCATTGTGGTGGAATCCTGTTCTTCGCGAAGCACCGCCTAAGTCCGCAGAGCTGTTCCTTAAGGACAAACAGAGGGATGACGGTGCCGAGGGGCTATGGCGCGTCCACGATGGTCTCTATGACATTTCCTCCTTCATAGACAACCATCCAGGTGGCTCAGAATGGTTACGACTCACCAAGGTTAGCAACAAATGCAATTTATCTGTTTAAAAATCCTTGTGCATTTACAAGTCAAGTGTATAACCTAAAGCGTGTTGTGTTATCCCAAATGCATATATTTTATTTTTTTATTGATTACATTGAGCCTATGTTAATATGTTTTCATCGTTCTTGTCTCACCGATGTTAGGGGACAGATATCACGGAAGCGTTCGAAGCTCACCACACTACAACTGCAGCAGCTCATATGTTGGAACTTTTTTATGTGAGGCGAGCCTCTACGCCACGAAACTCACCCTACACTTTCCACAAGGTAATAAATATTGCTTCGTGATTATAAACTATTTACTCAGGTGTTCATCTGTTTCTGCATACCATTCGCCTTTCCTCACCTTGCCTGTATCGAAGAGGTTGAAATCTACTCTATTGAATAGTGGTTAATATGCTTCCTTACTGTCGTCGAGTTATTTCACGTAGCACAAGTAACATCCTTCTTCTGCACTTATATTACAAGTATCATGATGATCTGGGTTATGACATTTCGTTAGTGCCCACATGCAAGTGACAGCGTCAAAACTCAAAAGACCATCATGGATATTTTCATTGCCGTTAGAATTTCAGATTTCACGCATAAAGAATTTTAAGTAAATGGTGTGAAAGAACTTGTTTTACCATGTATTTCATGTCCGCTCGATTTGTGGTATTTTTCACATGCACCTAGACAAGAGATGTGCCATGTTTAAAAGAACTCGTCGTTACAATGTCATCCTAACACGTGCATTACGCTCACTGTTTTAATGTTGCATGCTTCAGATGGAATTCATGAGCTGTGCACATGTATTTTCTGTTCATTAGGATGGGTTTTATCGTACCCTACAACGACGAGCACGGGTTGCTCTGGCTGGAGTTCCCCGAGGCCCCAACTTCGCTTCTGCCCTTATAGCAGATTTGCTTGCTCTGGGCACGATAACGTTCTCCGTGCTGGCCGCTGCCACCAGCAGCTATTCCATGGGAACCTTGGCTGGTCTCCTTGTGGCACTGAACGTCGTCACAGCCCACAACTTCCTGCACCAGAAGGACAACTTCCGCATGTATTATTTCAACCTGTCTTTCATGTCGTTCAGGCGAGTAGTCCATGGAAATGATTGATATATTATCTGTTGTTTATTATAAACAATTTACCAAGCATTTATGAGAATTAAGTGCATATTTTAGTTTTCTAAATTATTCTAAACTTGATTTATCATGGTGTCTATGTGGTGGGTGTGCGACAAATCTAAATATATTTTTTAACGAACCGTAAATTGTAACAATTCATTTTAAAATTATCAACTCTTCTTCTCGTATTCAATTACTGCATCATGTTCAGATTTTGACTATTTTAATTAATTTCATTATTGTAAGAAACCGAAGCATCGTGTGACCAGTAATTTTTGTAATTTTTGCCAATACTTTATGAAACATTATTTTGGTTTCTGTCTTGCTGTACGTTTGTTTTAATCTTCGAAGTATGTGGGACCCAAAATTGTTAAGTTAATTCCTATTCATCAGCTGTGCACACGTTAAAAGAGGCCAGCTGACAGAACACAGATAAAATTAAAGACTTAGAGCCTACACCTAAAAATAATCGAATCGAATTTTTGGTAGTACCATTTCAGTCACGCCGGTAGGCGTGTCTCGGTTTTCTTAGCTTATTAGATATACATATCCTTCACAACATCTATAATTGCTATATGTCTGCAGATCCTCGTTTGTGGAGACGAGATGTACTATGTTAAGGTGAGTTTAGCATTAAGGCACGGTTCTCAGGTTGCTAAAAGTTAATTGTGTTTACAGAGACTGGCGAGTGGGGCACGCTATGAGCCACCACCTGTTCCCCAACTCGCTGCTCGATCTGGACATCTCCATGTTCGCTCCACTATTCCAGTACCTGCCGGACCCTTCCAAGACCTTGTGGGGCCGTTACGGCCCCTGGATCTACAGTCCGTTTATCTACAGCATCATGTTTCACGGACACATGTTTCTCAGGTAAGCCTTAACCCTAGACCTCGATTCCCTGTCGCCTATGTATCTATCTATTCGTCTTCTGATTAAATTACGTCACTAAAGGACACATTTTAGAAAAATTTGGTTTGAATTTTATGACTCTGGAGGCCAGCTTATCTTTGTACTTTGCAACTCCCTGTGACACACTGTTACTTTTTCGCTAGCGTGTCATCTCAGAGGCATGGCTTCAGTCAGACAGGTTTTCTCCGCATATTTAGAATTACCCTATCCATCATCCTTCCGTCGAAACTCCACACCCATCTATCATCTCCATCATGTGTCCACAGAAACTTAGTGTTGCTACTGCTCGGTTACAAATTAAGGTTATAAATTAAAATTTTTATGAACGAAAGTTAAAAACAAAATAGCATTAGACAAAAAAATATTCTAGGCAGCCAAAAAGCATTCTGTCATAGCATAGGCCTGATTATGGAAGAACGCTGGGTATCATATGAGGCAGTAAAAGCTAAATGCAACATACTGGTTGACTGATGATTTGTAAGAGTAATATTCCCAGAAAATCTGTTTCACAGACACATTGTCCACTATAAATTCCACGTTTAATATCTTGACATTGAACCCAGGCCTTAGTAATTAGAAGTCATTGCACCATGTGGCTTTGTAGCGCGGTCTCCACATTAAGAAAATATTTACGCTTCTTTATGTCGTATTTTTAAATTCATAAAAATACTTTTCTATTAATATTATACAAAACCTGTTCAAATTTTCTGTACCATTTTCATGACAAAATCACTTTTTATACAAAGACGTGATATATATACAGTTTGATGCGGTTTATGGAGTATGTGTGTGTTATATAGGCCTATACATATTGTAAACACCAGACACTAAACATCTTGTTCTATTTTAAACAGTCAAATATTTATGTCAGAGTACTTTTAGCACAACTAATTTAACAGTTCTATGTGAAGAATTAAAACCAGTTAGCAAGGGTGAAATGCACGCCGTGTATATCCAGTCTGTGAATGTGTTGACACAGATTGTGGCCCTTGGCTAAGGGAAGGATTGATTCTCTACGCTTGGATGACGCTATACCTCTTGTGATCCCTGTGTCAATGATGGCGTTTGCTGGTGTGAGCCCCGGGGATGCGTTCTGGATGTGGATGTGGGTCACAGTAACCTCAAGCCTCTTCTTCCACATCATTGCCTTCAATGGAGCTCATCACCATCCTGAGATATTCCACGAGGGGGACGCCCCCAGGTATTCTGTGTTTCTGTGTCTCATTCGTTTCCGTAGTAGAATGTTCAGAATCATTCTACTGGTAATTACTTTTAAATTGTTACAGCATAACCGCTAACGTATTAATAGATCATGAACTCGTTTATCTTTCACACATGTTATTTTTGTTGGACTTAAACCACTTATAAATCAACAACATAAAAAATACATACTGCATAAACTGTTCACAAAAGTTAGAAAATGCGTCCTCTATAAATATGCGATGGTTACTCTGACTTCAGTAGACGAAAAGCGTGAATTTTGGATTTGTAAAGATCCATTTCAGATCAGAATGATGCCTGACATATAGACCTAGATTTAGACGAATTGCATATTTTGCAGAGTATTACGCACTGTAACCTAAGCTACTGTTAGCGTCGTTAGCAAACTTCTGATAAACAAATCAGTAAATGAAGCAAATTGTCCCTGGGACTCATTGCACAGTGGATTATGGAAAGGATTTTAAAATTGTGAGATTTTTTGTTTTCGCGTAGTAAAGATGATGATGTTATATCTGAATAGGCCCTAAACACTATGTTAATAATTTTTCAGTGTCGAACTTTATTATTATTAAATTTATTTGATATATGTAGGTACCAAGTGATTAAATATTTGATGAACCAAAATAACCATTTATATCTGTTTGAATCTTTGTATTATGGGAAGACGAAGACTGGATTGTAATAAATTCCTTCGTATTTGGTAGGCCTGTGATCATACAGTCATGACGATTAGACATAATAACCAGTTCCTTTCTATGGTCTGAAGTGTCAGAACATACAGATTCAATTTTGTCTTAGTCACATGTGTTACGTCCACTGAGCTCTCTGTTTAGTTCATGGATGTGCCGTTGTTGCAGAGGTGACCGGGACTGGGGTCTGGCTCAGTTGGATACCGTGAGAGAGCGACCAGCGGTGAACAGTTCCTTATTTGCTGCTCTGACGAACTTTGGTTATCACGGACTGCATCATCTGTTCCCTGCCGTGGATCACAGCCGTCTTCCTATTCTCTACCCCGCACTGAAGATTACCTGCGAAGAGTTCCGTGTCAGTTTCGCAGAGTATTCACTCCTCGAGATGTACAAGGGGCAGTTTCAGCAGATTGCTAGAAACAAACCGAACCTCGTTCCGCCGGGACAAATAGACATCGGAGAAGTGACACGCCATAAATAGAGTTCCCGGAATTGGGTACGTTTGGCTTCTCCAGAATCTCTAATCACTAATGACAATAGCATTCAAGCTACAAAGAAAATTATAATTATTTGAAATGTTCTACTGAAAGAAAAGTTTAATAAAATATACTTCGTTCAAGATTTCGTGATTGATAAAATCTTGTGCTAGGTCCATTAAGCAGATCAATTTTTAGAAGCGCTAGTCTCTCCGTTAGATAAGAAATCTTCCATCTTTTATTGAATCCGAATGTTCATTATCGTGTTAACAAGAACCTATTACACTGGTCCCTATCCTGAGCCGAATTAATCCTTCATGTCCTGTTTCTAAAACGACACTTTCGATGAATTAAATAGATAACAACATATTATATGGGCCTGTGATTAGTAATAGTTATAGGCATCAGATGTGGAAGGAAGTGTGCATATGCAGCCTATTTTAAGACAATATCACGTAATTATTTTCGAGAGACTACGGAAAACATTGGAAAATATCTGTTGCATTAGTCAGTAATCTGATCTAATTTCGAAAATGGGCACCTTCGAAATATATCATTACCGCTACACCAACTCGTTCGAACAAATACGAATAATTATTGCAGCCGAGATATGAACCAAGAATTTTTTAATAAGCAGAAGCGATGGTTACTAAATCACGATAAAGCTAAGTTGCTTTCGTTGTTCCATTAGAACCATCATAACGCTTGCATATTCAGCTCTCTGGTGAATTGTCAAGACTGCCTGTACTGGCACAGATTTCGTCTATATGCGAATGAAAACTCATATGGGCTATTATAACACGAGCAAAACAGCTTCTCCATAAAACATGGCATGAAAAATTGATGGCTTGCTGCCTTCCCAACTCCATTTTGAATATATTAATACGTCACGAATATTGAACCAGTACATAGCACTTTTGCCCAATAATTAACAGAGAGCAATTTAGGTCAGAGGTGATAGGTGGACTTCATTTCGGAAAGGCATCCATATAAAATTTTATATGGTCCTAAAATTTGGTGGCTGTAGTGTGTTATTGGGACATTTCATATCGATATTATCTATTGCTTATGTTTAAGAATTTATAAATTTAAACATTATGGAGTCCGGCTTTTTCTCCGTTTTAAAGTGGAACACAAAAATAAACAGGAGATGCCTACTATGCAGCGGAACTGACACGCCTGATAGTTTTTTCGTATGAAAATGGCTGTCGACTGTCATGTTGGTCAGTGTAATCTGGAAGATATTGACCGACGATTCGGAGAGGATTATTTTTTCCATCATCAGGGCGATGCCCTCATTTTACCTGAGGTTTGCGATTCACACTGCGGTGATGCCAGTAATGGTATTTTTTGGTTTTGACGCCATATGGTCTTGCCGGTGGTTACCTACGTATCAGAGGAACGTCACCCTGAAACTGGGTGCTATACATTTCTCAGAAACTTTAGTAACTACCTGAAATACCACACGAAGTCAACCCGGAAGACCTCCATCGATATCCGGAATTTTAAACTGCTCCATACCTTGAAGGAAATCTTTCAGTAAGAGGCAGCCTTGAGGAGAAATGATTCTTGTTGAAATTACTTATGAATGTAATAATTGACGAGATGCGACGTGGGACTGAGACCTGCACTGTCTACAGTAGATCGACCTGCTCATTTTCCTGAGGGATGAGCCTGACTGCTTAATTTTACGTTCATGTTACACGTAACACGGGAGTAGTAATGGCGTCGTTAATTATTTAGTGCCCCAAGTAATTCTGTTTTGTAGAATTCTTCACTATTTTTCAATATAGCGTCAGCTTCAGGATCAGAAATTTGAAAGCAGTTGCTAGAGATGCAATACAAACCAAACGTGCTGTGTTTAGAATCAATGTGTGTTTGCTCTATAAAACATTCAGTTTATGTCTGATATCCAGGACAAATAATGCTTTTGTAAGGTTCTAGTTGAGTGCGCTTGTTTGTTGCATAATAATCATAATTTTATCAATCATAATTATCGTAATAACAAATGTGTTGGGTTGGATACTTATGACTTTATAAGAGATCCCGGTAAATAATGGTAGTGTTTTGAAATATTTTTCAACTATTTGATAAGAAACAAAATTTAAACATTTCTGCAATTTTATGTTTGTTTTCACTAACAAACTGCTTTTAATATTTAACTTCAAAACTTATATTATACAGCCTTATTCCTTATTTCTTAACTATTTCTCACCTGCAATCCAGTGGCCATTAAAATAATGTGGCAGTAGAGATTTTGCCCACATGCGTGGCTTTTAAATCCATCTACATTACCCAAGATATGTCTCTATTACGCCTAATAGGACGCATACAGAGAAATTAATTATAGCGCCCCTCATTAAGGAAGCAGAAGGGATTTAGTTGATTGTAATGCCATTGAACTCACAGAGGTGAGTATTGATTTACAAAATATAATTATTGACGGAATTGCCCTAATTCGTATCCCAGGTGGAAATTAATTGCCAGCATTATCGTTTTCACAGGATGACGTGACCGTGCATTAATGCTGCAGTGGATCCACATTTTCTGCTTATTCAGGACGTTCCGGCTATGTCCAACCGAGTCATGTCACGTGATTATTATGGTCCCACAACAACAACTTATCAGAAAGAAAACTGTCATAATCCTTTCGCAACGAGTAAACCTGAGAGATTTTGAAAAACTTTTCTCGTAGACTTTGGCGTATAGGTACCGCTGAAATGTTTTAGCAACTCTCACTGCCTGATTTTATTTCTCCTTCGGTATTTTATATCTCCGGTTTGAAAATGGAAGTAATAAGGCTGTCAGTAACAGTTTTACGTCTTCTCAAGACTGCGGGGGAAATGTAAAGAGCAAGAATTACAAATTTCTTGATGTGTATGAAATTTCCTGGTTGGAAAATATGCCGCCAGCAAGCGTATAATTAATTATTCGTACTCGCGCTGTTTTAATGAAATGTAATTTTTACTTTACTTCTTTTTAACATTAAAGGAATCGCTCCATCTAATTCTGAAGTGTCTGTCTACATTTATGGCTCTGAAAATCGAAGAGCTGAGAAAATATGGGGTTATGCATAAAAATTCTGTTATAAAACTGGCCCCATATTATAATTATTTTTCCAGCTATCAATAAATTTATCCAGTGCATTTTACACAATCATATACGTAAATAAAAACCACAAACACAGTCAAATTATTCATCTACGCCTCTGTTATGTTTCCAACATATAAATAATAATTTTGTTTATATCTTGACTAGATGGGAAACTGTTATTGTTTATCTGTGATTTGCTTCTATAAATATCCATCAGTGTTTTGATTACAATATTTTCATCATTATGCTCTGTTCACTACAATGTAAACGAAAAGAACTAACGACTTGATATGATGATTATGGGCTGTGAAATGTAGGAGACTGGAGAGAAGAGATTGCCATTTTAAGGTACTGGTAACTGCAGTGAAAAACTGAGGAAATTAACCAAAACGTAATTACGAAAGCTTGATTAATGGCGCTCGATGTGTCTCTCTGGTGGTATGTGGATCACAGTTTGGGGCTTAATACTGTGGACAATTGTACGTGATGGAACGCAGAATACGAGGCCTTATATATTGCGTAATGTGTTTAAAGTGTAAACCGTTTCCTATGGAAGAAGAATAGAATCCACTGGTCTGTTAAATACTCCCATCCTCAGTTCTCAGAATGGACAGTTCGCATAGAGCGCTTCATCAGTTCTACTCTCGCTTCGAAACAAAGGATATTTGTTACGCGTCGCGATGTTTTCAGGTAGATGTTTTGTAGCGCTCAGTATTTGTTGTACACTATAAAGTAATCTTTCAGGAGGAATTCAATAACAGTATTTCATAATGGAAGAGTTTCTTATAAGAAGGTACTGAAACGTTCCTACATTCAAGCAGTTAACGTACAGTGCTGGCATTTTGTTCCCTTACAACATAGTACATTATTGAATTGTTAGGCACAGTACTATAGCGCTATTATAATGTACATGCGTTAAAGCAACGGAACAGTGTAAGTTAGGTCGCTTCCCGTATACTAAGGCATTCATGGTGATGTTGGTCTTGAGGGGTGTAACGCTGTGTGGGCTTATATTTTGAGGGAAATTACAGCCTACATATTCAGGGCAAGTCAAAACAACGTTACAACACAGAAGATCAAGAATGACACATTCACAACTTTAAAAACCTCAAAAGAAATTCAAGTTCTGTGTTGTGTGTAAATCAGACCGTATATTCCGTAAAATAAACAAAGAAGGAACCGAAACTTCTGAAACTTCAAAAATTTCACGTGACAGTGGTGAAGGTTTATTCAGTTAATTCAATCAACATCGCTATTAAAAGGAGATGAAAATGTATGCAGTGTACTTAGACATACTAGGCGGATGTGTATACGCATATGTATGCATGTCCAAAATCCTCCCTCGGAACTTTGATATCAGTTACACACGGTCAGTCAATAAATTTGTACATTATTGTACAAAGCAACGTTACAAATCGCTTAACGATTTTGTCTGTCTGTCTCTTTGTGCGCTTGAAACAACTTTGCTCCGGTTAAACTGATTTTTGTAGAATATATTTTCGACCCGTACTCATATTTATTAACCATGTCATGAAATTCTAAATACTCTTTGAAACATGTCATGTCGAATGTCCACTGGACCGGAACGTTTTGTGTAAAAAACTGATGTATAAAATAAAAATAGATTTTTTTTTATCCTGTACATTTTATGTGCAGTGGAGAATATCTGGTTTCAATTTGTATTACCGGAACTGGCTATGCAGGCAGAGTGCGGTATAACCACTTGAGTTATCAGCGTTGCTTATCTCCTCACACTGCCAGTGTTTATTAACACCGAAGATGCCGTGTACATGCTTTAGATACACGGCACAACATTACAAAAGGAAGTGATCTTCATACTCGCTGCCGTGAGAACCTGATGTCTAAGCAGATGCTTTTCTGAAATGTAATAGAGGACGGCAAGGGTTTGATGCTAACCGCGTATACGCGAGGACATGGCGCGTAAATGAAAGATGTTCCTGCAAAATTAGATCCCGCTGATACAAAAAGACAAATTGAAGAAGTTTAGATTGGGATGAAGTCTACTTGCAGACTTTATGGGACGCGTTTAGGGACCACTGCTGTTCGTCTTTATATACTTTAATTACAAGATAGTTCTTGTAACTTCTCCTAACAAAGTAAAACAATTGCCAGAAAAACTTATACCGCGCCTTTGGGAGTTACCCGTCCCGTATAAGTTGAAGCAGTGTTCAGTTACTTCTGGTTGTTCATAAAATGATTTTTAAGTTTCGAAAAAGTAGTCTACGATTTTTTTTATTATTAACCGTAAATAAAAAAGCGAGAAAAACGTTGGGTTTAAAATTCTAGAGGAAGTACATGGTTTATCTAACTAATTAAATGCAACATAATACTTGGGAGAAGTTAATAGTCACTCAACTTGTCATTAAGTTTCCCAGTCTTTTACGTAGCCCAAAGGATCATTACTTCTTTTAAAAGAGCACGCCCTGGGCTCTGTTTAGAGCCAGATGAACCCATTTTATATCCTCATATACTACTGCTGTTCGTAGGCGACATAGATTAAATATTTTTAACAAAACTCTTCTTTATTTTTATGTTTCCAACGTAACTATTTCAATCTGTGGTTCGTCGAAATTAGTTTATGTTGTCAAAAGACGGCAGGGAAGGATTATTTATGCGCCTTCACTTACATTGGTTATAATGAGCATAAGAAACTAGTCTTAAAGTGCTATAGTCTTTTCGTATTATGGCGAGGATTAATAATTATTAGACTGATCTAGTAAATTCCCAGTGAGACTTTTCGATTTGTGAAAAAAAATCTGCTTAAACTTTGTCTACTTGCTTATATATATTTTGTTTTTATAAAGTATATTTAACCTGGGTTATTTTGTCAGAGAATTAAGCTCGACTGTCGATTTATTTTAAGAAGATTTAATTCTATCATAACACGTTCTGTGAGGAGATTAAAAGTCATTTTAATATTGTTATTTCAATTAGGGACATGTTAAAATAATTTTCAATATGAATATATTATGTTTTCAAATCTTTTGAATGCTGGGAAGCGTTTACATGTATTAATTTAAGGGCTTAGTGTCACAGTAAAAATTTACTTTCTCTCACTAAGCTAAGTTACGCTTTGTGTAGGAAGGATCAAGTGTTTCATGGGATTACATGTTATATATAGTACTGTGTAACTCGATAAAACAACTTAATAATGTTTAAAGAGCGTAGTGGGACAGCTTTACTTAGAAAAGATATATTAAATTCTTGCATTTGCTTTACAAGTTACATTTCCTTGCATTATTAAATGTTAGTTGATACTTAAATAACATCACAGTGACTAGTTTCACATTTTGGAATACTTGTTGTAAAACTGTGTATCATCCTCGTATCGATCATACAATCCACATGACCAGAGACCATTAATAACAAAAGATGCCTTAAACAATAATCTTGTTTTATTTTCCAGGGAAAAATAAATTGGTGACACTGGAATATTTAATTATTGAAGTAACTGGCTACGTACTACAAGACCCAGTATCCAGGCGAGCTAATAATAACGCGTGATTCCTGGTGTTGTTAAAACATTCAATCTAATTACTGTACACTAGACTACGAGATCTTAACTGAAATCCAGTTCTCATAATTTATAGTGATTCTTGCATCAGTCTCGATTTTCGTAGCATAGTTTTGAAAGGCTGAAATAAATATCTTTCCTAACGGAACAGTGAGTTATGAGCAATGAAATCATGATTCATGATCTGACTGACGATATTCTGAAATGAAATTTGCCTTAGACGGCATTCGCATAAATTTTACACTTTAATTCACTTTAGACGGTTGAAGGAAATGAATATCCTTTCCGATTATATCCATCATGAATAAAACATTTGTACTTCAGTTTTCCAGAGAACATTTAAATATGTACTAAGCTACTTCGAATCTCTTCCTTTCTCAGTTTCCGGGAAACCTTTGCCTTATAGATAAAAATTTCCCTAGTGAATTAACTACACGGTGCAGGGTTTTACTTCGAAAGTTGGCATTACTTAACAGATCAAGGAATTCTCTGTTTGTTTGGTACCAGGATATTCAGTTCTGTTGAATACTGAATTATATGAAGTGGTGGTTAATGTCTCTGTTGACATATTTGTTGAAATATTTGTTTCGTCAGTTATTATCATCATTATTGGCAACCTCATGAAATGATATGTTTAGCCAGTTCAGGCACAAATTTTCTTCTCAAGATACCATCCCAGCTCTATTAAAATGTAAGTGCAAAACTTCTCCATCGTAATGTCACTGTCTTTCATGTTCATATTAACGTAGAATTCTTGAGATCTGAAAATGTTTATCTCCCCCATGAGTTCGATACAATTTCATAGATGTTATAGTATTCTTATATTGTTATAGCTTAGCATTCAGTTCGTGTATCTAGCATTCTCTGCTTAGCCGCTATAGCCTTTCTGCCTACAGCAAGAGAATAGAGAAATACGTGCATCTCAGCTGCTCTTAATCTTCCTTTCTACAGAGTCTGTGAATATGGACGTGGCTTTGTCCGAAAACGTAGATGTGGTAGTTCCATTACCGGACTTCTCAGTTGTCTACTGGTCATGTGTAGAATATATAACGACTCAGAAATTTCAAAGAAGCTTGTTTTGTCTAGGTTAAAGTTTCACATTTCTGAAACCATCTCTTATGGAGACAGTATTAACTGACTAAACTAATGGACTAACCAATTTCTTATAATTATATAGATGGATGTTTTTTAAGTTCAAATTAGTCTGACTTTCTATTCGCCTTTCAGTATTCAGTTAAATTCTTCTTTAAAGAGACAGTACTTGTATTCCCAGACAGAATGTTACATCGAGGTGTTTTTCTTATTACTTGAGGCGGTTTTGAGATTGTGTGGATGGTTTATGCTCCACAGATTATTCCTATTACTTTGTCACGCTACATGAAATATTGAAATGTTACCACAATTATTCTTTAATTTATATAACCAACGTTCCCGAAAAGTCGCATCATTCTGCCGAAAAGCATAATGACCTTAAATTTAAAGACAATATTGCCGAACGTAATTTATTTTAAACAGAAAATCATATACAAAGTTTGTTGGTCTCTTGTAAATTTTATGAAAATTATATTAACTATTTAAATACAACATGGACTGCAATTATTAGATGCAAAATTACCCAGATTTTAATACTTATGCTTTTAATTGAGTGGTTCGATCAGTTAAATGTTATACATATCCAGGCGTAAACAATTGGTATCATTTTTTCTACTATAAAACCGAGTGGCCTAGTGAAAGTCACCTTGTCGCGGATATTTTCCAAACGTTTTAGGCACTATAGTCACAGGCTCACGTAATACAAAATACTGGGAATTTTGTATGCATCAGTTTTTGTCAAATAATAATTAGAAAATGACGACATTCTTATTTCTCTCATTTATTTGCTTCCCTGTTTACTCTTTCCTTCCAATCATAATTGTTCTGTTTTAATTTGCTCCATTTCTTTGTTTCTTCTTTCCTTTCTCAATATCTTCTTTCTTTTCTTTCTTCATTGGAATGTTTGCATTCATTAAGGGGGAGTCTTCTCGTACATAAGCTCCTGTATTTTGCTATTCTACGTCAATCACTGACGTAACTCCATTTATTAATCAAGTCATTCGTATCTCCCTAAAATTAGTTCCAGGGCTAATATTTAATTTCCAAACTTACTCTAACTTTTCTCTCAAAGTGTTAATCAAGGTGTTCATTTGAAACTTTAGAACGTAGATTCTATAGTTGGCTGTTGAAAAGATTGGTAAGAGATGGCTGGAGTATTTTAGCGTGCTTATTTTGTTAATATAACATAATATACGTGTCGACCTTAAGGCTTCAATGATTACTTTAAGCGATACTACTAGTGTTTAATATGCTGTCCTTTATAAATGTACCTTTAAATGGAAACGCTTTAAATTTAAGCGTGGCTTGTCTTCCCACCCATACATCCCCGATTTATCACCAATAACGATCCTATACCACTTGGAGCTTCGTGTTCAGGTATTGATAAAGCGTTAATAAAAGAACAACAAATTAACAGAGTTTGGCAATATCGACTTCCGCTTCCCTTCTCATAATATTATTTATTATCACACTTCCACAGGAATGGTGGACGTTAGTCAGCTGAACCTCTGTGTTGTATATTCCTGTACATTTAAGTTCAAAATAATTCTTCTCTTCGAAAATACTTAACAAATTAAATTTTTTTAGTATCATACGAAAATATTTTCATTTAGTGAATTCGTTTATAACATTTTAATTGGCATTTATGAAAGTTTTCCATGACAGATTATTACGTTGAATGAAACACAGATTGATGAGAGATATTCTATATAAGAGGAGTATCAAAGGTTTACATGTGGTGAAAGGAGTTCAATTATATCACGTTTAAATTAAAAATTAATCCAAACGATTTGTAGTACCAGCTCACTACTTCAGTCCATTTTACCTGACGTCTGAGGTATCTAGTTCGTATGTTGCGAACTCACACTCCCAACATAAAATTAATAGTGCGTCGCGATGCAAAAATGAAATGGCAAATACATATTAGCACTCGGTCTTTACACGGAAGGTATCTCTTCCAACTTCAGGGTTTAATTTAACGCAGATGGGAATGTCAGTCGTTTGTATAGGAGAATAGCCAACGAGAGTGCAGAATAAGATACAGGAAATTGAATGGCGACTGAGAAATCATGAAAATGTCGAATTCGTGAAACCGTTCACATTTGCATAGACATTCAAGACGGACCACGAGCCGAACCCGAGTAGTGTAGACGCAGGACAAATAAGGAGCAGGTAAACATAAGCCATAACTTTTATTTTAATTTTATGCCCTTAATCAGTTATCTTGCTTACCTGGTCAGAAAATAAGTCCTATCTTATACCTTCAATTTACCAACAGGGATAAACCTAGCCCACCCATGCTATATGTAAAACCTAATATACACTCCTTCATTTAATCTTCTTAATACTGTTATATACAGTGTGAAGTTATGAAATTTGGATTCTCTCTCCCTAGCCACTGATGCGAGATTTGAATTTAGAACGTAACGATACTGTAGCCAGAAACGTCATTTACTTTTCGAGAGATCACTAAAATCGGTCTTCCTGACTTGAGTTGTTTTATTAGTTCACCAGTCTCCAGGTAAATATAACAACTTTTTCCTTCGATCTCTCTTTTAATTTCATTCTGTTATTTCACAGTCTACGCTATAATCCTATCCACTAAAAACATGCTACCGAAAATAAATACAAAAATAACAGTAGGGATTTTCTGGTGTTTGAACTTTTTATAGGATCTAAACATGTAATATATTTCAGGATATTTTTGAATAAAATAAACGCAAATCCTATAAAACTGTTTAAGAGGCCTTGAAATTGGTATCAATCAAAAAATTAGATGCTCTACATACAATATAATACACAATAATTGCTACGCGAGGTTAATTGCTATGATGACTGAGTGTGCCATTCGATAAGGGGTTTCCAACAAGCACTCTTGTGTTTGTACACAGCAGCTAATGTATATTTTTTTATAGATTTAAACCGTTTCAGAATGTAAATCGTAAACAAAACTGTTCAAAAATTACTGCTACTTTGATGACGATATATTAATAATTATATTAGTAATAATAGTTTACTATATTTCAGGTGAGTGCAGAGCATGTTATAAAAAAACTGTATGTACTTTCATGAGTGTAGCTGTCAGCAACACAGCTTATTAAGTTAAATGCAAATTTTCAAATATATGTAGTATTTTATAGTTTTCTCTGGTATACATAATTTATTCCATGGGTGAGTGTCTTTTGTTCAATAAAGCATTGATGACGGCGAAATGACAGAAATGCTTACGCAGAATAAATGACGTGTATGGCAGATGAAATTTTAGTTTACATTTTAAGAATGAATTATTATGATGAACATTTGATTGGTACAAAGTTCCCAGTAGTCTCTTACCAATGCATTTTTACTGTATGTTGATGCTATAGAACTTGTATAGCTGTGACAGTGTTTTAAATAATCTGAGTATTAATCCAATGTATCGATAGAGAAACTTTGCAACTGGCTTCGATATCAATGAGCGAATTCAATATATGGAAAATATCCACAATTTCTACCATTAGTTATAAATGAAATTTTCATAATTAATATTATTACAATGGCTCGGCCAGTTATCACAGCAGCGTCCCATTTTGTTTGTATTTGGGAAGGACTAGGTTTGAATATCAGTCGGGAACCAGAAATTGGGCTACATTGCTGGTCTAATAATTTACTCGGGATCTACTTGGTTTTCTTCTTAAAATGTCAGAAGGATTACTAAATGCCGGAGTTTTATTCTGTACTGCTGTTCTTCAGGCAAAACTTCAGGACTTGAAAAAGTCGAAAGTTTTGTGCAAGTATTCTTCTTCCGTCACATTCTACAACACGGGATAATTAAAAAAAAATTAAAAATTACACACAGTGAATTTACTACGTCTATATAAATTCGCTGGCTAATAGGGGTAATCGTTAAAAATTCTAAGTTTACTAACTAGAGAGTGCATTCACCGGCGAGTAGTTAATAAACTAACCTAATGTAATTGACATTATGAATCAAAGCTGAATGGATTGAATTTATTTTGAACCTTGCCCTTTAACGTGGACGTGACCTACAGTTTGTTCTGTACGATGGAACTAAAGCTCCGGTCACCGGGGGCATTGAGATTCGGACGACATGCTTGAGTAAGATTGTTTTCAAGGCTTATTTTGTGTTATGGGAAGGAACCAGTGTTGGCTTCGCCTCACTAGACACTGGCCTAGGTTAAGTAGAATAGACTGATGTAAGAAGTAGCTCGAAGAGAATTGGCCGACTGCTTCTTGATTTCAGATTACTGGGTGTCTTCTGGGAAACTTCGATTCTCAAGTAACCATTTTAAATAGACGTTAGAATACAATACCATATTCTTCACAAGATAAACATTTCAGACCTTACTTATTTTCGAAAATACAATGACTTGGAAAACGAAGTACTTACTACATTGTTTAAAACGCAAAAAATATGGTAATATTCTCGGATTATAAAATTGTTTACGTCAAGGAAATTGCGTTAAGACCCGGAGAAAAAGTGCGCCCTTTATTGAACAGGTTTATATAAATCCAAAATCTACCGAAATATTTCGGAATTATCAGAAATGCGTACGCATTAACTGTCCGATAACCCATTGAAGCTGAAGCCCATCTAAATACTATATAAATATTCAGTCTCTGCCTCGTAGAAAACTCAACGCTTCTCTATTACGTAGATAAATTAATTAATATTGTTTAGATAATAATCGCTGTTTATTTTGAGGATCATACGAAACCCATTTATAAACTTTGTGGGCAGTACGACAATGTATTAAATTCCGTATTGAAAAAATAATCGTAGCTCAACTAGTCTAGAAAGTACCGCTTTCTATGAATCTGAAATTTTATTACCGTGTTTACAGGGGTCCGTCATTACTCTCCATCCTGAGCCAGATATATTTAACAAACCCTGATCGTACTTCTTTAAAATCAATTATAATATTATCTTCCACCTCCTAGGTCTTCCAAGTGGTGGTTGTGGTATTTCAGAGGGGAAAAGTTTCGCTTTCCTGCCCTCGGTGTCTGCTGTCACTGAACATGCTACTAGAAGTTTTCTTGACGAAATATCTTCGCATTTGCACTTTTGCCTGGCCTCCATCTCTCATCACGACTTCACAGCTTTTAAAATAACGAGTTTTATAAAAACCAGAGTGCATGGACTGCCTTCTCGTTCAATTAGAAAAATTGCAAGAAAACGTTTCTATAGTAACTTTTCGTATGAACAAGGCCCCATTACAAATTAGAGTCATATCAAACGCAGACATAAGGCAAAACGTAAAAGTAAAGAGCTTTTTAGTAATTAGTCTAGCTCGAATTTTTAAGGGCCTTGGTTCAATAAGCATTTGTGGTGTTTGCTCAGTTCTTCGAAGCCAATGCCAGAATATTAGCTTATAAAGTAGTTCACATTCAGTACCTTTATAATTTTAAGACTGTTTACTAAATATTATTAGTATTCTTAAACAAAGAAGGTCGTGGTTGGTCAGTGATGTAACATGCTTGACAAAAATGTGAAATTCAGACATTATTGTCAAAAAATCTATAGACATACTTTTGAGGTATAAGCGTAGATGTAAACAAAATATTAAAATTTAACTTAAATAAATGCGGCACGAGGATATAAACTGGATTTATCTAGCTCAGAATTGGACACAGTGGCTGGTTGTTTTTGACACGGTAATGAACTTTCCTGTGCCACAAAAGGCTGGGAATTCGTTGACTACCTGAAAGACTATTAGCTTCTCAGGAGGGACTCTGTTCCATGGAGTTGTTTCGCAGCTTTGCCATCCTTTCCATTTCAATTTCAATCCCGATGCGCCGGTTCGCTTATAAGTTTTGATGATTGTTGTTACTTTGAAGTGTTAATAGAGTGCTTTAGCTGTCACTGGCTCTGACATAAACTCGATATGACACAGGATATATTATAATAAATGAATGTATGCAACAGAAATGACGTACTGGCAGAGGAACTCAAAAGAGAGACGTGAAGCAAATTGGCGTATTTATTACTTGAACTTTAATAGAAAATTTTAAGAGATATGAAGTGCCTGTTTGATCTTCTGTATGCTGTACATTCTTGTTGCTAAACTTTATTATCAATATTTGTATACTATGGTTATTGCTTCCACTAACTAATCTTAACAAGAATTCGTTTAAAGAAAGGTAACTCATATTTTTACATACTGTTGCTTTATATTACCAGTCTGCTGTTTAACATGGTATCAGTATTTAATAAGTGTTATAATTATTTTTGCAACCCAGTTACTACTATATCAAAATCACACCAAGTTATTTTCTTCCGAGACACTTAAATGTCTTACAAGGCTGTTATTTATATTGAAGTTACATCACGTGGATAATTCTTGTATGTAACTTCCTCGTATCTTACTCTTATGGTACAGTCAGGACTATCATGTACCATACACATCTAATGTTAAAACTATATTATCTTAACCCTGTTTCTAGGGCATTACTTATTTATTTGTTAGTGCCAGCATATGCATACAGATATGTTCTATCAAAATTTCCTTTCATATCACGTTATGTAATGTATTAACTAGAAGATCTGAGAATTTACAAATTTTACCTTTTTTTAGATGCTTCTCTTCTTTGGTGAGAATAACTGAAAATCTATTATTACTTACTTATGCAATTTAGTGATCGATTTGTTTGCATAACTTCCATTACAACAGATATCAAGTACGGTTAATGTACCAGATCTAGGTCTAACATTAAAGTTTTACGTTCTCTGCATGTTTATAATTTTTAGTTATAAAAAATATATCATCTTAATATGTAGATACGTATTTCCATATATAATATCTAATTATTTGATTCCATATCGACAATGAAATGGAAATTAAATGTAGACTTCCCACGGCCGGCATGTCGACGTTTTGTATTCTGCAAACGTAAGACCTAAACAGAAGTTGCAAATATTAAGAAAATGCGTTATCACACAAAATTCTAGAACTCTATATCAAATTGCGAAAGTGTTTCTCCCACATCTGACGTCTGTGCGTTCGCCATGATATTATTGATAACATAAAAGTAGGCTTTTCAAAGGAGGGTTTTTCCTCTAGTGGCACAATAAAGTTTCACGAAAATTAGCTAACTGGTTCAAACGTTATGAAGTATGGATACTGGCATGATACTTGAAGTCTGTTATTCGAAACCTAGAAAAGAAGACTAAAACAAATAAACAACGTCAGTCCGTATTGTTACATGAAGTTTCTTACAGCAAGCCAGAGATGGAGACAAAAAAACTTATAATTCACTTTACGATCATACATTTGTTGGAAGTTTTCTAATTTATAAAATGTTGGTTTACAGAAGTTAAACTAAACGAACAGTCACTTCCTTCACATCCTTTCCTATTCCATTAGACACAGAGCCTTTCCTTGCTAGTGATCGCTTTTAAGTCAATTAAACTTTAAGGGTATATTAGATTAAATGTTTTCCAGTCACGTAAGCTTGGCCTCATTTATGTTTTGTATAAGTTTACGAGCTCTGTTTAGTAGGATTATAGTAACTCGAAGTCAGAATCAATGTAAAATTTCAAAACAAGTGACACGGAAATGAGTTAGAAACTTTGCACAGAGTTTAGGAACTTATTGCAGGAAAGATCCCACAGAATAATCCTACTCACAGTTTACACATGCCCTTTCAAAAAGTGTTGTTGGAGATGTGTCTTCCCGTCTGTTAACTAAAAACTTTGAAATGGTTGAAACGCACAAAAATATAATTTTACATTTTTTATATATGGATAGGAAACTTGATGTCTAATTAAAGGAAGAACACAGATTGGGGGTGTTCGAGAACAGGGTGCCGAGGTTAATATATTTAGACTTAAGAGGGAGGATGTATCAGAAGGATATAGATATTTGCACAACTAGGCGCGTCATAATTTGTAACATGCGTTGAATATTATTAGGATGATCAGCTCACGGGGAATGTAATAAAACACGCACGGAAGAAAAGACAAATGCTTACGTATCTGCGATCTGAAAAACTGAAGGGAATAAATTTCTTGGAATAATAATATTGAAACGGACGTTAAAAATTTGATTGTGAGGATCCAGGATATGGGCCGATGGCGGGTTCAGGCTCCTTGAAGGATGGCGAATTTATTGTCTACCTGCGCTACCATGCATTTCTCAGCAAAGTTTCTGGTTTTATTTGTGATATTTTACGAGTTTGAAGGAACATACACCAGTGGCTTAGCAACATGTTTCTATAATCCTCTTCATAAGTAAAGTTTGTCCCACTATACGCCATGTAGGCGTTTGGGGTGAGCGGAGGTATAGCTTCTCTCTTCCTTGACCTCGGCACTAGATGGGGGTGAGTGGTCAGCATCACGCCCCGGCCGGCTTTACCCCCGGGAAAGGACCCCGGTACCCATTGTAGAGGAGGCTTCATAATGACTTTAAATTTCAAAACCTTCTTCGACTCTCCAGGTGGAGAAATCGAACAAAAGCCGTGGAACACGTGTAACTAGAACTATGAAAAGTTGACTTTGATGATTAGACTCTTGGCCTAATCCTCACTTTTATATCTGTCCCTTTGAATGTTCCCGTCTTATCCGCCGATCACTTTTTGTGTGAACGAAACGAGATGCGGAGTTCATGCGCAGATACTGAGACTGCATGGCGCTCGTTTGGTTGGGGCCAAGAGCACTGTACCCAGTGCATCCGTCGTCTCGAGATCGCCCTCAGTTTACGCGACCCCTCTGCGCCTCGCGTCTCGTGAACCTCGCCATCACATCGCATCGCGAATTTACTAGTGAATTTCAAGTTTTTCGCGAATTGAAAAGGTGCACCAGCAGCATATTATTAGAAATAGTATACCACATTTAATCACTGATACCTTTGGTTTTCGTTATAAGGTTTCTGCGTACCATTTTTTTAAAAAAAATGTCTGTACTGTGTTTCGATTTTGTATCTCAATTTAATGAAATCTATAGATTATGAGTGTTTAAAGACAAAGTGCTGTGGACAGTATTTGAAAATAAGAAGAGAAAGTAACAGAAGTGTGGAGAAAATTACGCACTAAAAGCTTCACACTTCATCACACATGGAGAGGTGATAATTAAATGCCATGGTTTAGTCAGTAAATGTATACAAAAAGTAGCTGGTTAATGCATTCAGAAATTTAGTAGGGAATCTACAGGCAAGAGACCATCTGAGAGATCTAGATCGGAGGAAATATTAAAGTAGGTCTTAAGAAATTGAGTATTAGGATGTTACCTGGATACGTCTGACTCAGGGTGGATGAGAGCTCTCCTGAACACGGTAATCAACTTTTGTGTTCCGTGAAAGGTGATGAATTCCTAGAACATCTTAGCATTTATCAGCTAATCAAGAAGGAATTTGCTTCTTGGAGCGAGAGAGTTATATTTGTAGTACTTCACTACTCATTTTGCACGTGGGTGTTATGTCTGCAGACTGCTAATTAATATTCAATTATTCCTTCATTATATACTTCACAGTTGGTTTTCACTTGTGTAGGCCTCGTCATGTTTTTTATTTGCAATCTATACCACTAGTCCTTAGTAGTTAATGATGTATTAAGACATAATTCAAGAAACTGTGTTTACAAGTAACTTAAATTTCTTATCTTGTTAATGTTTTTACTACCACTACTATTACTACTACTACATAATGTTACTTTAATGAATCATACAGTTTAAGAAAATTTGTTTAAATTATCGATTCCAGTAATGACTCCTTACTCCCTCAAAAAAAGTCATGAGAGAGGAAATTACTGGAAATTTATCTGTTCACAGTCACTTGTTTAATATTCTGATTTTATTCTGATTTTTATAAATTTTTGTTGTTGTTTGTACTGAAAAATAGATAAAAGAATGGAAGGCCGTTACGACTTTAGAAAACTCGCAATGAAATGAAGATATCTCCTTATGCGTCCAATAAAACTAATATAATATTCTGCGTACTTTAGTGTAAATTTTTAAAAATGGTGCAACTGACTAATGCTGCTTTATAAATTTATTATGAATGTTGACTTGTTCTTATACGAACGATCAAAAGAAATTAAGTTTAAGACCAGTGTTGTGCTCCATAAGTTGAACGAAGACACCACATAATTGTAATCACTTCTGTCTATGGTTATATCTCAGCTCTTAAAAATTGTTTCATTTAGATTCGTCTAGCTGATAAACTGTCAAAAAATGTAATCCACTGTGCAAGCGTAATTTTTTTTAGTATAACGTACATATAATTAAATCTTTTCTGAGTGAAATAAGCTTATGCATTACTGAGGTTTTGGGGAATATTACAGCAGCCATTTGAGTGCTTTTAATTGACACCAGCGAACCATAAAACTGAAGCGATATAAAACTGGCAGTATATCACTTTTTATAGACTAGTTGCGAGAAGAAAATCGGTGCCATCATATCCCAACCTGTTGGGAAACTAACAAGTGTCTGCAATCTCACTTCAAGAAGTAATGTCAGTGGTTTTTTATTCGTTTATCAGCCACATTGAGAGCTATTTGTACTAAAAACTGAGTAATAATATTATTAGAATGAACTACTCTTTTATGGTACAAATTTATATTTAATTCTTACGGTTAAACTGATACAAAATATGTATAAATATCTGTTAGTGTAGTTCTACCAACACTAATTATTATAATGTTTGCGGTATTGCTTGTATTTGAAATTTATTTTCAGGGTATCACGTAATGTTTAAAAGTATGTTTATTCCTGAATTTTCTTATCTGAAAATTAAATGACTCATATAGTGTGCTTCTTATACAGAGGGATATTGTTGGAATTTAACAAGAAATTCTTGGGTTATTAACGCATACAATTTTTATTCGAAAAAACTTTCAAGTCGATTTGAATTTTTTTTTTAAAATTTATATACTATTATTCACTAATCAAAGCTCTGTGTAAACTATTTTAAACAAAATGTAGTAACTTATAACATATCCACGAAACATTTTGCGTAAGTCCCTTTCGTAACATACAGTTTAAGCTCCAATAAGAAGACAAAATTATAAAAAAAAACTGTGCACAATTCCGAACATGGCAAGTGATCACGAACTGCAATGAGCCACGCTACTCTGACTTCCTCGTGCGAGGATCTGAATGAAGCATCTACTCTAGCTGAAATTCAGAGATTGCTCCTGATGGATGACCGACTTCAGTCACTCACACCGGAATCGAATCCACATTTTAATTCATCACTGCAACAATTTCCCCTGTTTAACTTCAGTCTGGACGAAGCGTTGCGGATATTGTTGAGCGAGAGGCAACGAGAAGATCGCGATTTGGGTGGCCAAGCTGAAGTGGCGCTAATAATCGTGTACGCCTTATTGATGGTGGCAGGTCTCGTGACGAATTTGCTTGTGAGTTTTGTGGTTGCAAGAAGGGCGCAAATGCATACAGCACGGAACTTGTATATTGTGAATCTGACCGTATCGGACATAACATTGTGTGTCATCTGCATGCCGTCTACACTAGTCGCCATACTCAGGTATGTAGTCAACTGCTTGCTTAACATTTGTTGATCATTAAAATCTCTGCAGCAGAACCCGTAGGTTCAGCACAGCTAATATCAAAGCCTATCATTGGATATGATCTCCAGTCATTTCCATTTGACTTTACACTCACAAACTGTTTTTGAAAGATGCATCTTAATGTTATTCTTCCATATTATTATCAGGATTGCAAATGGATATTTCCTGAGAGATATCTCCGACATAAATTCAGCAATTCCTTTTATTTCTAGTTACATGCCCAGCACATCTACACTTGGAATCCACTATCTTGACAATATGTGACCTGAATAACTCACGAAGTTACTTTTGGGTAATACCCACAATTACGTATTATTGCAAATATGTTGGATGTTATAAGAACATCTCTGATACGATGTCTTGTAGGACAACAGGAGCTTAGTTCGCTGCACTATGAAACTACTTATGCAAGACACATTCACTAAGTTGTTAAATTTTTTCAGTACTTTTATAACATTTTTTTGTTTTGCTTTCATTCTTTATACTGATTTATTAAACAATTCATGAAGCAGTAATTCACAGACTGCGTTCTGCAGAAGCCTCGTGCTAAATTTGTGTTAAGTGACTGCAACGTTTAATATTGTAAGTATACGGGGGTTTATTCCCTGCAAGTATAAGATGATTTATGTTCGAAGCCCCTTTAAGTACTGTGCTAGTGCTGCACACCCTCTTAACGTACAATGGTGGATTCAGTCGGACCGTGGGGATAACTATTTACCTGCAATACGTGGAATTTACTTCATGCCCCAATACACTTAAGTGGAGTGATTCTTATTCCAATAAGAGAATCTCATTAAATACCACCTGTTGATGTTCACTTCCTGAGTTGTAACGCCGTGTGTGCCTTTAAGTAGATTCCAGAGATTCCCAGGATACTGCCTCTACATTCAGGTTGAAATTGACATAACGTTACGGTAAAATGGTTATTACTCTTTCCTGTTTAGTTGGTCTCGGGTTTAAATCTCGGACCTTAGGCATGACTGAGACTTTTTATTGTTTTCCTCAACGCCTTTAGGAAAACTTTAGAATAAGATCTTGCAAATGACACGCCCGCTTCCTTCCACATACTTCCAAAGTCATTAAACACAATCTTCCTGCCACGCCGTTAACAAAAGTATCGTTAAATGAACCAAGTCGCAAATAAGGTTCCTAAATACTGGATCAGCGGAAGTGCTTGTCTGACCTTTCAGTCGATTTGCTGTTTTTAGTTTGAAAATCTGGTTGCAGTGTTTGTGACATTTAACTGTACATCTGTTAGGCTCAGACTCAGACTCACCATCATCCTGTCAGCAAACAAAACAAGCACACATCTGCTTGCTCTGTGCATGCATATGTTTATTCTGTTGACTGTTTATTCGTCATTACACTGGACTATATCTGCACGTGTTTCAAAGTGAAGAGTTTTGAACTGCATGCACCATGTTGAAACTGTGATTCCTTGAAGCAATCCACGTGTAAAAATGCAATATGCAAACTAAAACTAACTTCCAACATAGGTTTAGATGTTTCCATTATGGACCCCTCTAACTACGTCTCTGTTAGTCTCTGGTTATGAAGTGCAGATCTGCTGTCTTTTAACATCCAAGATACACTAGGACCACTCTAACTAATTCTTTCACGCGTGGCAAGGGACGAAGATAAAAATGGACGCATAGGTCTGCGAGAGTAATTAAACGGATTTTGTTTGAAAATTAACTATGTCGTTAACATTATTTCTAATACTATTTAGTAACATATTTTAGGAGGGTAGCTCAGTAACTGGCTTTTACTGGATGTAGGAGCAGGATTCGAAACCTACTACTGAGCAGAGAAAGTAATCGATATACATTTTACGGAATTTTAACTATTAATAATAAGAGGAATGCCGGTAATTTATTGCTTATCAATTTACCCGTTGAAGGCTCAATGGTAGCAATAAGAACCACATGCTTAATAACAAACAATAGTACAATTTGCCCACAGAATATATTGAAGGGTTTCCTATGATTCTCAGAGCAAACAGCCATTATTTGCCTTAACAGGATTTGCTAACTGGTCTTTGTAATGGAGACGTGTTGTGTTTTGTTTGCATTATGGACCGAATTTTTAGACAGCATTCAGATGAGCGCTGGATTCAATGGGTTATGAGTTTGTATTGTAACCTGCTATTTAGCAGATACATAAGAGTATCTATATATATATATATATATGACGAAGCAGTATTCAGAATCAATAGTGAGATGGAACCTAATGTTTAAGCCTACTGTACTGCGTAAAGAGCAGAGAAAATGTTTAGTATTTGTGGTTTCGATGCAAATTACTGAATTCATTTGGCGTCTTAAATTTTAATAAATTATATTGTATGCTATATATATGAGATAAAATTAAAATTAACAGCACGTTTAAAGCTACTTTGTAGCTCAGACATGTAAATAAACACTTACGACCTTCGCATTACGACTTCATTATACTCATTACTTCGCAGGGTAGTGGCAGATCTTTAGACTTATTTTGTAAGATACGTGTTCGAATTTATGCCTGGTTACATACAGAGTATCCTAACTCAGGAATTTAGTAGTTTAGTGAGACAGGATCTTGCAGTAGCTCCCGGTCGCCATCTCACAACTCATAATGCAATTTCACTTCACATCACGCAGTGATAATATGCTTTTATTCACATCCATTAGAGTTAAGATAGTATAAAATATAAATTTACTATCAGTCCTCTAAAATTAAATTATTCAGCTTCTGTTTGTACGAATATTTCATAGCTCTGTTTTATACTAAATCAAGTAAATTAAAAATAAACCCATAAATGGTATTACGGACTGCAAGTTGAAGAGACTAACGAAAATAAGGAGTGTTTAGTTCACTGTTCACCGGATTTTATATTTAATTTGCTTTTTTTTTTAAAAAAATAAGTGAGATTCAATCGATGCGAAGTTTTATATCACAATTAGATCATAGGATTATATTTTATAGCACCCTAGCAGGTTCTTTAGCTCCTTTCACATTTAATATTACATCGATCGCCTCTCCATCTTCGTCCCTCACAACAGGCTCAAAATTTAATACCACAAGTTATTTTAATTAAAAATTCCAACCAATTTCATGGACCAAAGTTCTCCTTGAGAAGTCGATAGATGCTCGACCGTTCAATAAATTTTTCACCTTTTATGGACACGAAGGTTAATTACCGTGTTCGAAAGAGCAGATACTTGACTCTATCTCGTACCACTAGGAAGGCCGTGTTATGAAATATTACAGGCCTGGGAAACATGTGAGGTCCAGTTTAAAGCATACACCAACGCCCACGTACAAAAACTATAAAAAAACCTTGTTTTCCATTAGAAGACGGAATTTATCCTGGAAATGGAAACATCTATTTTTCTGAATCGTCGGCCAACTAACCTGTTACAAAACGGTCTCGACATTCAAAAATACAAACGTCTCTTAAAACAAATATAGAAGCATGAGTAATTCGATTTATTCACGAAACTTTCTCCCTGAATATGACTGCAAGATATTACAGGCATTTCGAACGTGTTTAATACAAAATTAGGCTCTTATTTTGTATACTAAATTTGTCATAAAAGCATGTTCTATCCGATAAAAAATTTCAGCTTGTGATGAAGACGTTCTTATTTTTAGGAATATGTTGTTAAAACTAATATATTTTCGTGTGGAAAGGACTAGACTTCGAACAGAAGCTATGTGACGCGAAAATAACATTTGCGTTCTTACGTCGTGACAGTGATGTAGTGGGCTTGAGGTTTACTCAAGTCTCCACTTTGCCTCATTCTGGCTGAACTACACACGTTGAAGAAAAAAGCAGTTTTACAGTTATAAAGGCGAGCATATATTTAACGCATTACATGCCATAAATACTATATTGTAGCAATCTAAACAAAAGAAGATCTTTAAACAACTATAGAGTTTCACTAAGATTGTTACTATTGGTGTGGCAGAAATAATGACACTTTTGCATAGTAATATTAGAGTATACTGATATTCTCATGCTTTTAACTTGAAGGTCGCCGCCTTTGATTTACGGAGGTATAAAAATGGAGCATACCAATATTCTCAGTTCCGTAGTCAATATATTGGTAAAAGGTTGCCAGTTTCCCGGCACTCGCCTTCGCTAGACCTGACGATAATGGAATTTTGGTAAACAAAATTTGTTCTAGATTATCACAAATATAAAAAAATATAAAATCAGTATATATTTACCCCAAATCTTACCACAACTAGAACTGTTATCAAAGTTTCCCAAAAGCATAAAATGCTATGACTGCACAATATCGCCCGTCATCGAAATCCATTATAATATTAAGGAAGTATCAACGTACCAGTCTTCGTCGGATGTTTCAAAACATCCATCATAGTTCAGGATGTTTTGTGTCTTTCGGCCGAACACCTTCAAAATAGAAATCCATCGTGTCACCACTCGAGACCTCTTACAAATATGTATGGTAATATGAAAACAGTAATCTTTCTTGTTTAAGCAAGCTAAGAATTGTGGCGTTCTCCAGTTTAAAAATATTCAGTGAAATAAAGAATAAAACATCGGGGAAACTAATAAATTTTGTGTATATCACTTTTTGTTTATTTCTATCTATCACGTTCTGTCAATCTGTGATTACAATTTTTATTTTCGGTTGTTGACAAGCATACAGCGTATCTGTAACTTCCCAGATAAATTAATGAAACTATAGATTAAACCTGTCTGTAACTGTGCTCGTTAATGATTGATATTTTTGACATTTTTCGGTTATGTAAATTATTTTCATGTCGTTCAGATTTAGTGACACCTGGATCATCATTAATTCGGCGTGTATGCTGTAACGCACATTTTCCATTAGTCATATATCGACAGGGTCATCCAAGATTAACTCTATTTGTGACTGACTACTTTGTGCTTGGGGAAGTATTCTGAGAGTCTAGAGATCCCATCAGAATACGCGTATCGTGGAGGTAAAGCTGATTTTACTACGTACTAACAGAATAATTGACCTACTAACTACGTAGTCATTCACTGTCGACTATGGTCTTCTGGGCTGTTGCGTCGTAAATTTTTTAAGCTGATAACAAGTACACCACAACTGACATCTTTACAACCGACAGAACATCGAGACAAATAACTCACTAAAAACAACTAATCCAAAATTTGAAGTTTTTGCTAAGACTGAAAGAAATAAGTCCGTCTGGGGAATCAGTCATGTTTGTATGGAACAAATTTCCAACGCTTTATTTGGTATTGTCAGAAAACGCTTGGTCGAGTATGAAATGAATATTCTTTGACGCATTTTCCTCACACGTAAAGAATCACACGTGAATCTGACAGTGTATGAAGAAAGATGGACGAGCAGCTATATTTTCATGCAGCGAAAACTATCAGCTGAAAGTGAAATAACTATTTAAAAAAATGTTCACAAATTTAGTTTCGTTTCCAGGAAATATCTATTATAAACCTTTCGCTTTCTTCCCGCTGTTAGTGATGAATAGCTTGTCCAGTTGCGATGTACATTTTATAATCTTTATTTAACCCATCCGGTTGAAGGTGGAAAGATTGATTCTCCTGTTTCCAAGGTAATATTTCATGTCCTGTGACACTGTGCCCATGCAATACACTTCTTTAGATTCATGTGAAGAAGCTTCCATTTCCTATTATGGAAGAAGCACTGGCCAGGTTTGCTTCGATGTGATATCTCTTTTAGAGGAATAAAACGCATAACTGCTTTACATCCGTCCCTCTATCCGTATGTTATAATTCACAGTACTTGTCTCTATTTATACTTACCCCCTTGTTATCTTCAGGGTTAAACCTTCTCGTACGTAGCCTACATGTTTTTGTGACAGTCAATACTGTAATTAATGCTGTATATTTTAATTCGTACATAATTTATTTTTCCAAACCGCGTGGCCTATAAAACGACGCCTATATTCGAGAGTGTGAAAGTTATAATTTCGGCTAGTGTATCGTTTATCCCGAGTAAGATTTTTGTAATTTATATCTCAGTTCTTCCAGACATATTCCGGATTTCTTTCTTGAAATATGTAACGTTTTTCCAATCATTTGCAGCTGATCTTGCATGATCATCCATCTCATTTCAAGAGGCATGCCTATAATCTGAACATCTGATTGAGTACTGTTAAATAACCCCGAAATCACTTTTTTAATATATTTTAAGGTCCAATTGCTTCTTAACAGCTACTTGTGTTCTACTCATTTATATTTCAATTAATTGATGTAGATGTGTGTTCCGGTGAAATTTACTTTTGTACGTGCTTGTGGGAAAATATATTAATGAAAATTACGTCTTAATTTTAAGCCTGGAACTAATGAACGTAAGACGTTGTGATGGCCCTTGATCAATCGTCCCTTTTTAAGCGGCCCTTAATAGACACTGATTTTGACATGCATGATGTAATGTCTTTTCCAGAGATGAAATAGCAGTATTGTAAACAAGTAGATTCTTGCTAATGAGAGACTGCTATTAATTATCGTGCTCACATAAAGGATGATCTGGTCATGGTTTGTCCTCAAATACCGGTGATAATAATTTCTCAGTTGCTGCAGTGCTAAATGCTCTCGCCACATTCCCGGTAACCCACGCTACCATATCTGAAACTCTGAAGGTTTACACAATACCAGCGTTTGTCCCTGAGAAATTACAGGACGGATCAAGTAAATGTCGGAAGAATTTCTTCATATTTACGTTTATATGGTTATGTTGAAACAGCATGAAATTTGATTTAGTTTCTTACAATCTACTAGCCACGTACCTTTGTGACAGAGTATATGAAATTTTCTACCTTCACTTCTTAACGTTCGTTATAACATTTGTTTCAGACATATTTGTGTGTGAGACGTATAAATGCCGCCTGCCAGAACTGTAGACAATGAAAACTTGGACTTGTGCTCAGTAATTCAATTTACTGACAGTATAACAAGTTTGTTGCATGAAACTAAATGCGTTGGCTCTATGTTTCTCTGTTTGAAATAACTATTTTTGAGATATATTTTAATAAAATGGTTCTGTCGTGACATGTGTTTAGAAAGAGAAGCAATATACGAGGAGGAAATAGACTGTAAAGAAATTGCTGAATGGTGGTGATTATGTTTCTGGAATAAAGTAACTTGCTCGGAAACTCGTTTTCCTGCATACCTGGTGTAAGTTGTCTGTCAATATGATGTCTTCTGCGTGCTAAATTTTGACTTGTAGAGCTTCTATGACCGTGACTGGAGTACACCGTGTTCCTTAAAAATCCCCATAAAAAGAAATCCTGCAAGATAAATTCTCGACGTCTTAGTGGTCATAATCCTGAAAGTATAATTGACTAACTCCATTAAGCAGAGTCATGTTTGAAAAGCTAATAGAACACTCAGCTCAGGGATTAGGTAACTTTTGTTAATCAGCCTAAATAAATACATTGCTTGGAATGCATTAGAAGGCGGTGGGTGTTTAGTGTCACGCCCCGGCCCCTTTAACCTCAAGGAAAGTATTCTGGTATTCATGTATTACTTGGGTAGGAGGCTGAGTTTGTCAAGAGTTGGTGTAGTCGGTCTGCCTTGCCTGGAAACGAATCCCGGTCGTCCAGCCCGTAGCTTAGTTACTGTTTAACCTCAGCAGTAACACTAATTGTAGTGCGATACGTTTTGGGATTGAGATGTGGATGTTACTGGCTCAAAATCACTTTCGTTGAAAAGGTGTTGAATCTTCAGGTTCTGCTGTCAGCTGCAGGTCACTGTCATTTGTTTGGGTCTCACAAGGAACATTGTGTTGCAGGAGGCAGTGGACTCTCGGTTCAACCCTGTGCAAGCTCGTTCCGGCGCTGCAAGGTACCAACATTATGGTGTCTGTCGGTACGATAACCGCCATAGCCCTTGATCGCTACCTGACGATCGTGCGCCACTGTCGTAGGGACGGAAGACTCCAAACTAGGCGTCGTGTGATGCTCAGCATCGCACTCATCTGGCTGCTGGCTGCGGCCGTCACAGCCCCCGTCTGCTACTTCCAGGTACGACACCAATTTCAACTTCAACTGAAAGTGGGAAACCATTTGTGGTCAGTAGTCAGTAGGCGCCCGGTCAGAATCTGAAGTGAATCGCGGTCCCTGAAGTGGAGATGCGATTCAGCCACTCCCCACTTGACATTTTAAGAGACAGATGAAGCATCATGTACTGTAAAGCGTATTCGTTTTATGTGATCCAAAAGGAAATGGAAGGGGAGTGTTTTCATGGAGCGAAACGCATGCTAATGTCTGAGAAGTGCAGGGAAATAACTAAAGCTGCTTCTGTATAAAACTGTGATGTAATAACAGTAACAGAAATCCCCTTCATGAGAATAACAAAGGGTTTTCGTAACCGTTGTTAGCTCTTCATCGATTTAATTACGCTGAAGCAGATTGTTTCTAGTTGTGAAAAGCATTGCATTGCCCTCTTTTGTTATCGAATGCAGCGTTCTTAGAATTAACAGGAGGTTTAGTGTTTTGATTACGGGAGAAAAATACTTTACGCGTTGTAATAATGCAATAATTCAGTAAATCGCAGAAATTACAAAAAAGAATTCCGGAGCCAAATCGAAGGCTTTGCTCATTGTGTGGTTTATTTTAATGTTCAGAGCAATTTTTTTTAATTCTCTCTAAAACAAGAAAAATATTTTTTTATTATTACGTACTAATGCTTTGATAGTTAAACCTGGAAACAATGGTTGTATTGTGGTGCCGAAATATCGTCAAAATCGGTCACTTAGAATAAAAAGGGGAGGTGTGAGGTTAATAATAGAACAGTTTTAAGCAAGTTTGTGAGAATGGAAGCTGTTTATATTATGTTTTATTCCATTTTAAATTTTTTACCAGTACTTCTAATAAAATATAAGATATTTTGCAGTTGTGGGACACTTTTTAGTGCTTGGAATAATTCAATTTTCTGACCTTGTTCTCCTTACTTTGTAATTGTTCCCTACGAAATTTAGGTACAAACTTGTTGCAACTCTTAACATACGTCTGTTTCTTAGCTCCCTGTGTATACATTTTACTCCACGGACATAAAATCCCGAAGTCGTAAACCGGCATCATTCCTCCTTTTGAGTGCCAAAGTTGTTACGTCCTTGTCCCCCGAAAACTTTAATTTAAAACGTAGATTATATTTCCGTCCTACTCTCTTACACGATCAACCAAACAGTACTCTCCAGAACTCGTAAATTCTGACGCATAATCTGGTTATAAATGTTAGAGACTTAACAGTTACTTTGATGTAGGAACATGTAGAAGAAGGTAAATGAGCCGCTTAAACGCATACACTTACAACTGAGAGGCACCGCCGAAATATGCTAAGCATCGAGAGACACAGGGAGTGTTGAAAGACCCTCTTAAATATTTACAACCTTCAATCGAGCTGATTGCTTTACAGACGCATTAATATATTTTAATAGATTTTGCCCCCCCCCCCCCACCTATAGATTATGCCTGAGGTTTAGTTAACGGAATTACCACAAATTACAAACATTTGGTTACCTGAATTATGGTTCTAATTTTGTCGTCGTGGAAAAATCGTGTTTGTATTTTCTACAGTATCTGGACGAAATATAATATTAGGCTACATGGCATTCTAGAGATTATTCCTTCCTCCATCTTCAGATAGAGTGAGTAGCTGACTCAGATGATCTAGTGTAGTTATAAGGATTAGCGATAATCGTTGCCGTGATGATGGAAGCAGTAAACATGTCTGAAACGTTGGTTAATTGTTACTAGACCTGACGGCGCAACATAAAAGAAGACAGACATCTTCATACATGTCGCCGTGATAGATTGAAATCTCACCTAGATTATCTGTAACTAAATGGGTTCGCAGAGTAGGCACACTTTCTTTCCACCAGAAGACGGAGACAGTACCTGCCGTCGAAATGTGTGGACTGTTCAGAAGTCAATGCGTGCTAAGCCACTAAATTTATTACAACGCAACAAAACATTTTATTAATTCAGCCATACAAGAGTAAAAAGTATTTATATAAAAGTGGTGCTTAATAATATTATTTTGTTGGCATAAAATTTTTTCAGTAAAAAATTACACTTCTGACCTACCCTGTGCCAGAATAGGTCTCTCAAGCAGTCACGTACATGCTATAAGGCGTTGTATTCAAGCTTGAGGATTCGGGCGGTCTGTGTAAACTCCTGTCACTAAAAAATAACATTGCGAAATCTAATACAGGCCTCGGCTTTGGACGGATTCTGCGGGACGTCCCAGACAACGAGAAACAAACAGGATAAAACGTAACAATTTTCAAATAAAATGTTTTCAAGAGTATGTAAGATACTGAAGTACTAATGCTAACATATTTTAGGTAACATGTCGAAGGATTCTCGCCCGACGGTTAGTTTAAATGAATTAAAATATAGCTTTTAACGTCTCACTTCTTTTTCTAGGGTTATAATACCTTTTATTTTTGCTTTCCGTTTCTACCGCTCGGTACGATGAACTTATAAAGATGTGCATAGCCTGGAGGACTGCAGGAATTTCAGTAGCCTGTCTAGAACTGGTGGACATCCCGTCCGGAATTTCATTCCTTTGACACGATAATTGGAAATCGTCTAGCACAGTGATCCATTACTTTTCAAGCTTAAAAATTGTACATCCTGCTTGCTTTCGTATCCTCCCTCACACGAAGCAAACCCCAAGGAATAATGAAAGAGAAGGTGGATCTGAGGCGATGGATGTAAAGTTCTCCTCATTATTTCAGCTTCTTCTAAGAGAGCCGAATTCAATTTACATTCTGTCGGCGTGTAGAAGACGCGGGGATTATTGATAGCTCATTTCTCTTATTTAACCCACTGAAGACCGAACTTCATCTAAATAATATTAAGAAATCAGTTCCGTAGTTAAGGAAAATATAGCTTCTTCGTTGCAAAACATATTTTTGTTTAACAGAGAAAAGTCACCTAAAGTTTAAGGAAAAAATTGCTCTTTATTCTGAGAATAGTACTTAGCACATAAATATATTCTCTAGAAGAATGCAGTTAGTGTAGGTTAAACATGTGGTGCATATAGAACCTAGGCACTACTGTATTTTAATAGGTTAGCGAGAATGGAAAGGTCAACTGAAAATTTAAAGAAACGTATATTCCAAATAAATTCTATAAAATGTTGCTTAACTCATGGACCATGGTTTTCATCTATTGTTGGTCTATTGCAGGACAATGGAATTGTGTTTTTTCTTAATATAATTACATATGTAATCAATTGTTTAAAATAATGACATCCTTAGACCCGGATGATACTTACAGCAGACAATCAATTCGCATTTTTACCCTGAATTTAATATCTCATATACATCATTGTTAAATCAATCCACATCCTCACACCTGCTTCTCTTTAAGAAAATTTTAATCCTCCCTTCACGTCCTACAGATACAATTCTGTGTGAATGTCATAATTAACATATGCACTTGTTGCAGGTGGTGGAGGCGGTTACGTTCCAGCGCGTTGTGCTGTATGAGGCGTGCATTGAGAGGTGGCCGTCGCGGCGGGCGCGTCTCCTCTACGCAGTCTGCCTCCTGCTACTGCAGTCCGTGATACCGACACTAGTCGTCGCGACGGTACGTTCGGTACTAGAAGCTTCTGCTCTTATTTTTTATTACGATCAAATGGTCAGCTGTAAGAATTTGCCCAATCGTAATTATTTCATCTTCTCCCTTTCACCATTTCTATTTTTCCATTTTACTTTTTGTTTATTTCTTTCACGTAAACACGTAAAATTTAAAATATACGAGAAATCTGTAATGTTGTCTGTTCTTTGTATGGGCGTAAAACGTGGTTTCTGTTATTAAGATATAGGGTGTTTAAGAAGTGGGGGTTGGGAGAATATTTCGACCCAAGAGGGATACATTGATGGAAGGCTGGAGAAACTGCAAAATCAGACAATATGACTGGTCCTTTTCATGAAATCTAATTGGGATTTTTTTTGCGCTCATCTGGAGCGGAACTCGTTGAAAATTATCATACCGATGTTAGGAATATTTCGAGCATGCCCTGCATTGCAGTGGTGCTTAAGCTCAGGGGTAATTTTGGCGTACATTTGAGTGAAGTCGTTTGTTCCAGGTACACGCCCGAATCGCATCTTATCTGAGCGCCCACGCATCGACCCAGAAGGATTCCCGTCGGGCGCGTAAGGAACTCGAACGTAATCGTAGGACGACTCTGCTCCTGACTGGTATCGCAGTGCTTTTTGCTGTCAGCTGGCTTCCATTAGGTTAGTAACATTCAGCTTGTTGTTGACTTCAGGCAACACACACGCTTACATTAAGACACTGTAACTTTAAACTTGCTTAAAAATTTATAAATACTACAGATTTAGCCGCGGGCCGGATGTTGGTTATGCTACATCTTGTATGACAAATATATTATTAAGTTCGGATATTTTTAAATGCATCTAAACGGATCACAGCCTCGTGCTGTAACGAAATATGCGTATTTCAGAATGTAGAGAGGTAAGATAAAATTTTGCCTATGTATATATCTCTAACGTTTACGGACTTGTTATTGCTACTGGTACATCAATAAAACCTGACGTCATCTGAAACAGACGGATTCCTGGAATGACTCTCAACGACTTCTAGAGCTTGATTGCGTCAGGTTCTATTTCTCAGTCCACAGTTACTCGAGCTTTTGGGAACCAGAAATGGGTCATTGAATATAAATTGGCTTTGGATCAGAAGCGGAAGTAAACTGAATTCCCTGGACACAAAGGAGATGTAACTTCCGCTTCACTCGTTGTGTGTTTGTAAGCATAGAAAGCGCAGATCCTGTGGTCTGAATCTAATCTCTTTTGTTTATGTTTTCTTGAAGGAAAAGTAAACAATGGAAAGAAATAGCTATTTTTCCTCAAAGCGTATTTCACTTTTAGTTCTAGATACATGAAGGCCGGCTATGAAGAAAAGAAACTTTCAGTCACCATTATATTAAGAAATACTCCCAGCGTATAGAGAACACTGTCGGAGTCTTGAGCGTATATAGAAGGACAGTGTTAAAATTGATCCTTTGAGAATGAGGCACATGTATGTAGACTAGATTTAACTGGATCGGGATAGGTTTCAGTGACGTTATGGTATTAAGACTATAATAAATCTCAGCATACTATAAAGGACTAAAAATGTATTAACTAACCCAGATGCTGCGGGATTCTCAAGAATAATTGTGCTTTGTGGAAAAAAAGGAAGTAATACAAGGAACGAGACATTCTATTAAACCTAACAATGTTTCAGTTAAAATAAAAACGAACAAATTAAGATCATGCCATAATACCAACAAATGTAAAACCATAAGCATTTTTTATTAGCCGTCATAATATTAATCCACAGTAAATGTCGAAAGGAGTGCCACAATTTGAACTCAATCTTCAGGGAGATTATGGAGGTAGAATGTTCTTTCGAAACATTGGTTTACCACCAGTAGGCTAAACGACGCTACAACCCAGGTATTCTAAGCTGTATTTGAGGTTTTATCTTCGTGGTAATTAAAACAACCACTAGACTAAATTATGTGTGTATCACATATCGGGTAAAAAGTACAGTCTATAGCCTACCTTTCGTCAAGAAACATCACTATAAAAATCATCGACCGCATCATCGAGGCAGAAAGGACCTTTGAAATGTCGTAAAACTTCTACCAGACGACGATACATATAATATTCTTGGTTGGCTTAAAAATTTGGATCGCGGGTGAATGTCCGTGAAGGTACAGACCTAGTGACAGGCTGATCCCTGTCAAAAGTTTAAAGTCTTCGGTGTTGCAGAATTAATTCCAAATTGGAACTGCGCAAAGCTTATTATTCGCAGAAGCCGAAAAAGACGTAAACAACTATATTTAAAATAGAATGAAAACTATGATTTATTAAGACAGCGGTGTAGAAATAAACATTTACGGCGTTTAATCACTAAAAACGTTTCTATAACACATAATGTACACACAGATATCTGTTACATTTCATGTAACGTATTTTATGTACTAATGTCTACACTGTATGGAATATGTCATATGTGAAGACTGATTACTATCATAAAAATGTCCTCTTTATATTGGTTCTAAACCATGTGAATAGTAAAATAGAACAGTTCCGAATGCATTCTATTATGTTGTGTATCTATACAGACACGTGACATTTTCAGAAAATCCTCTTTGTGTCTTCAACACGCGGGACAGACAGTAGTGCATAATTAATCACCGTATTCTGAAGAAGTTGGAGGAGCGGAAGTGACGTGCTGTATTGTAACTGAGATGCCGCTGGACGTGCTTGAGAGTCCTCCTTCCGAGTACAGTTTACCGGATATCACGGTTGACTGGTCAGCACTCGTGCTTTAAAAATGGGAAATCCGATGTTCGAATTTTATAGGACTGGTGACCGACCATCCTGTCGAAAGAACTCGCAGATAGACTAACAATACCTAATGGCAATTACTACTACTACTACTACTACTACTATCAGTAGAACTGACATGTCCTTAGCAGTATTTAAACTGGCATTTTATAGGTTGGGGCTTCAGATATCTGTATTCACATTAAATAATCCTCAGACTAAAAGAATCTGGGAATGACTATTAGGAGTGATACAAATAGAGGAAAACAATTCAGAAAGAAACGCTTTTTACTCAGTATGACTTGAGGTTTCCACGGCGGTGAGTCCGAAGATGATTGCCATCTTCGCTTTCTCTTCCGTAAACAAGTCCTTGAAAAGAACTTAGATTTATTCAGGGACCAAAATGTAATGGAAATTAGTAATTCTTGAGAGCGTACAATAAACAACTCGGTCGGTCACTGCCGAGGGTCATTCGGCCCAAATTTCCGCCAACATGCTAAATTCTAACAAGAGCGTATCTTTTATTTGTAGGTCTGTTCTCTGTGCTGGTGGACTTGCTGGTCACTCCCACAGCACCCGCGTCCCCACGGGGCTTGTACGTCGCTCTGGCGGCGTGCCATGTCATAGCAATGACGTCCGCTGTTTCTAATCCAATTGTGTACGGATGGCTGAACTCGAACATCAGGAGGGAATTCCTACATCTGCTGCCGGCCAGGTGCGCTTGTGCTACTCATCGCCGCTCGTCCAACGACCGTGCCAAGGCCACTGCCATAGGTGGGTTCATGTCACGATTCATTGATTCTTTATTTGGTTTACAAGACCGACCCGTCGAAGATGACGGGAATGAAACTTTCTCTTGTTGGACACTGATACAACTTACTGCAGCGTTGTATTTGCAAATCGAATTAAAACTACAAAATTTATAAAAACTCTTATAAATAAAATTAAGTGTGAAAACACGTTTACGACGACTGAAGCGAGGTTCCTGTCAACGTACTAACACAAAATTGAACTACCCGAAGCCAGATTCCAGAAGCCAGACTCCTACCAAAGACAGACTGCCAGACCCCCAACATAGGCGCCACCATAACCTCGTTTACAATCCCCTCTCCTTCTATGTAAAAAGCTGACATTTTGTTAATTGTATTTAGAAATGTCTGAACACTTCCTTTTGACTGTTCAGGAGTAGCCACCGAAGACGTGACGACAAGAACGCAGCTGAACCACTTCAGCGTGGCGCCCCTGAACTACGGACCTTCTGGCGTGCAACAGACCGCAGCAGCGGAGAGCATGGTCCTGCTCACGACATCCAATCAGGATTCTCTGAAACTCAAGGAGTCTAGCGAGGTGTCTGTGCTTTAGCGAAATGACTAATGATTGGTCATGTACACACGGCAGTCATGTATTGTCGCAGACGTAAGCATGAACTTTTAGTATGTACATACTGTTGGAAATAAGGCAACTAGGTGTCTGTCAGCGTAAATGAAATTTTGAATCTGCTCCCTCTATTTATCCAGCCCCCTGTCCAATAGGCGTCGTGGACAATTTCCCCGGCTGGAATTTGGAGACAATTTTTCATATATCTCAAAGAAGTTTCCCGTGTTAAGATTTAAATGCTTAAGTGTTGCCAGCTTTATTAAATTTATAGTTTTCCGAAATAATTTCTTTTAGAATGGAATAAGTTGTTCAGTGCTGAAATTAAATTATTAGGAGGCATGAGAATACATTCCACAAAATAAAAATCCGAAACAATTTTAATTTTACACGTCTCAACAAAATTAGCTAGTAGTTTTAAATAATGTCAGTAGCAAAATTGATATGTTACGTTTGATTAAACCCTTTATATACTATTTGATTTTATCCGTTATAATATTAATTCAGATACTTAAAATGCATTTTCATACCTATCACAACACTAGATATATAATTACCGAACAACTTCATGTGCAATGGACCCCTTTATTTTTATTGAAATACGTCGATAAATTTCGGAAATTGAACTTAAGAACAGATAGACAGACAATCAGTGCCACAATCTGTGTGTGGAAAGCAAACAAACGAACAACATAATATCTAGGACTGTTGCTGTTATGCGACTTAAAGAACTGTAGTCAAATACCTTCCACTTAATTGGTTTTGACAGCAGTAGAACAAATGCACATGAACTCCAGTGAGGTATGCAAACTGCGTACTCCGATTCTCTCCGAGTCAGGGGACACCGTAATAACATTCACACAGAAAGAAACCTGGACTCTACAACTTCATTTGAATAAAATCTAATTAACTCTTAGGAAGGTGGAAATCTTATTATCCCGGAGAATGAAGTTTCATCCACAATAGAGTGACGCTTGTAGGTTTTTTGTTTCTCTGAGAGATGGTGACATTTTCAAAAGAACTCGGCTTAGGGATCACTCCTGGAAGTAAATTAGCCGCCATTACAACATTACAGTATTATAAAAGTTCGCCATAGTCTCCGTTGTATAAAAGAAGTTCATTACATGTTTGTTATTTTATCCTCATCTTTGAAAGCAAATTAAATATTCGGTTTATATTTCTCTTCGTCATGTGTGGTCATAAATAAAAGAATTGAGTTCTTATCGAACTGTTTATTAAAAAATCTATTTATCTTTATGAAGCATAGTCATTTCTGTGAATCTAGTACGGGCGAGGTCTCCTAATGAAAACACCCGGCTCATGGAGCTGACAAATCGCATAAATCTATTTCTGCGGTTAAGAATGTGAGAGCGATAACTCAGTTATTCTGCATATCTTGAAGGATTGGCGCTTAATTAAGCACCAGGGACAAATTTGCCTTTAATGAACTCAAGAAAGAAAGTTTAACATATGACTTGATCGGAATATGTTAAAATTCCTGTTCATATCATTAACTTATTCAGGATCTCATTTCTTAAATTTCTTTGAGTAAGAAACAAATAAGAATATGTATTTTCAGACACATTCAGAGCCTAATTCACGACATTAATTACGGCCCATTTAGCCTCAATTTTGTTTTCAAAATTATCAATAAACACACACACACACACACACTCGCAGTCCATTGAAATATTAGAGTGGAAAATTGGGTCAAACTTGCGATAAAAAAAGGTGGAAAAGTGTACTCCAAATATTTTACAAATGCGTACTTTGAGATTTTCCATACTTTACTGGCCGAAAAAATCCATTTATTGCAGACATAAAACTGCTATGGCAGATGCATATCTGCTCACCCACCGACACGGTAAACTCTGTGACGTCAACTAAATTAAATAGCGAACAGCATACATGGAACCTATGTAGACCATAAACGACATTTTGCCACCGACCGACGTGTATAGTCTACTGATGCAGACCTTTCACATTACGAAGAAACAAATTATTTTACCTACCGATTTCGCGTAACCTATTCAGTTGCTGATGGCACAAACATATTGTTTCAGCTATAAATTGACTTTCCAGCCAACCGGTGACTTTATCTCCACAACTGTTAAACCCGAACTCAACAAAATTAGATAAATAACCGTGTACTTAAATTTTGATTTAACAGTGACCGATGTTTTTGCAATGTATTTACTTTGCATAAGTTACTTTATTTTGACTTATTTTTTGTTAAATATTCACCACAACACAAAGTTGTTTATATACGTATTCTATAAAATTTCTCGGCCAAAACGGCGTGAGTTTTGGACAGAAGACCGAGTTTAGTCGTCGTGAAATTTTCCAGTCATATATATTGCATGTTACTTCAGCACGATGAGTCGCTTTCTATTTCTTGATTTCATATCCACGATACAGATGCTCTGGACATATTGTGTGTCTTTTGGGCTTGAGCTACTTTGCTTGTTAAATTGTATCTAAAGTTTAGGTAGAATTTCACCAGCATTCAAAACTTGAAGTTTTATAATTTTATAATTTAGGCAACATACAAAAACCAAAATAATAATTGTACATATTACAATGCATCCTTGTCAGACACCTTCCAACTTCGGCGTCTTTCGAAAATAATTATTTATCAATCTTTATATGATTACATATAATTCGTTTCGTGTGTACGTGTTTTGCAAACTTAGTGATGTTTGGGAAATGTTATCAGCTTTGATATGAACAAGATTAATGCTCATCGAGTTTGTACCCTCTGGGCCTGTTTTATCTTCACGGTGCTTTTTTGTAGACATACAAAATACATATTAAAATGTTAAACAAAGCAAGAATATAGAGAACTTAAAAAGTAACGTAAAATACTGATTAAATGGATATTTTAAATATTAAACAGACAATTGAAGGAAGAAAGGCAGAATTGAAAATGAAAGACAGACATCAGTCAAATTACATTAAAATTCCAATAACAGTTTTCTCATCATATTAAAGAGCTCTTTATCGGAGGTCTCTTTCTGCCGAAGGGCTTAACTTTTAGAACACGTCTGTTCAGATTTGAAATCAAATCACCTTAACACAATGAGAATGAAGGTAAACATATTTCGGTACGCAAATAAACTGGCTGTGATCTTATTTTACCTTAGGCACTTCGAAATATGAACGAGAATAAATTTAAACTTTTATACACGATGCATAAAGTTTACAGACATTACGTTTCAGGCGTCGGTAACCTTGTCATTATCGTTGTTCGAATTGGCTACTCATAACTTCGTCGAGGGCCACACAAAAATATTAATTGTCATAGACCTCTGTCCTATTGCATAGAGAATTACTTTCGGACGATGTGTCCTTCCCGCAGTAAATATTACCCAGTGAAATAATGAGTGAAAGATCAGATTTATCATTGTGGTTATCTCTAGGCGCAGTTAAAATGCTCATTTTATTTTAAGGCCAAATAATACTTAATGAAAAACTGAGTGTTATCTGTGCATTGTCTGTTGGTCGGTTCGTTGGGTGGGCGTATGCATTGGCTTCAAAATTCACAAGCACATGCCGATTAAATACTTTTAAATTCAGACACATATTTATTCCCATCCGTAAATATTAGCGGAATTAGGAACTAAAGGATATCGCTAAACGTCCAACACAACAAATATTTTTCACAGACGAAATGATTTTGTTAGCAGCATTGTTTGTTGATAGTAAGTGGACAGTTTTCGGCTCTCTAATTGCAGTTACAGCTACATTACATTCTTTACGTAAACATATTTTTATTTATTTTATTTAATTTTCCCAAATTTTATTTCTGCTAACATAATTTGGAATAGTTTACTCCTGGCATATTAAGTGGAAACTATGCTTCCTTCTTTTAAACTTTCCTAAAATAAACTCTTAAAAAGACTTTGCCTCGTGTTAGAAGCTGTATCAGATAGAATGGTCTGACCTCTAAATATTTGGAAGTCGAACGTAATGCTGACAAATGATTAGGTGACTTACAATTTATGTAGAAACTGGATGTTCTTAAAACTTTTTGTAGCTGTTCATTACATTTCTATGCAGACTTGCTAAATGATCTGAAATTAAATTTAACTGTACGGAATGGCTGAATAACAAAGTTGGCTCGTTAAGATAGTTTTTTCGCTTGCGGGTAAATTTCTCTTACTTTGAGTTTAACAACGGTTGTAAGCGATCTTCTACCACAGGCTAAACAGTTCAGCTTGTGAACAAATGCGGAAATTGTGCGAATCTTCTTTCCTCTACGCTACAATGTATTTGCATAAAACCGCAGTATAGAGGAGGTAGGTGTAACGCAACACGAAGTTTGCACGTGGCAGAATTTCGGTTGCAAAATGCCTATCGTTGATTAATAGCACTAATGTTGTCATTTTACATACATGTTCTGGAGTAGCAGATTTATCTCTAGTTATTCAATTTACAATTCCCTTTTAGCATTTGTTACAAACGAAAATTTAAATTACGTGTTTGCACACAGACGTGAAATGTAATAGACTACATATGTCTAATGAATCCTGCCGTAAATTTTAATTAATATTCTTTGTCATCAGTTTTAATTGCAAAGTTTATTAAAATGGTGTTCCACTGTTAACTGAACACTCAATCAATTACCTCAATAGAAAATAGTCCTTCTTGATCAGTTACCCAAGAAATTCCCCGCTTTATGGAAGCCGAAACTTCGTCACAAGAGTTTGCCAGCAGTGTCTGTACTCAGCCAGATTAATCCCATCTAAACTATTACACTTCGTCTTCTTAAAATCCATTTTAATATTATCCTTGCATCAAGGCCCAGATCTTTCAAGTGGTCTCATTCCTTCATGATTTTCAACCGAAACTCTATACGCATTTCTCATCTTCTCCATGCGTTCAACACCCCAGCCTCACTGATCTGATCATTCTAATAATATTCTGTGACGATTACAAATCATGGAGCTCCGTATTCTGCACTTTTCCATTATTCTGTCATTATCCCTCCTAGGTCCAAGTATTCCCCTCAGCACCCTGTTTTCAAACACCCCCAGTTTGCTTTCTTCCTTTAACGTGAGAATAATTTTTTACACCCATACAAAATAATAGTTAAAATTTCTGGTAGGTCTGTACTTTAATCTTTACATTTCTTGAGAGGCATGTTGTCTTATGGTTTAATTAAAAGAAAACAACCAACGGGAAAAAGCGGTGCATCGTATTTGGCTCCGGCGAGTTAAGTTTTAGGATGACTGTAAATTATATAATGGGAATGATATTGAATTAACCGCCGTGCCCTATTTTAAGGCGCTGTCGGTGATATTTTCTGTTTTTGCCGAAGAGAAATACGAAGTGAGGACAGTCTTGCTCAGGGCCGAGAAACGAAGCGGGTACTCTAGAGGAGAAATAATCAAAAGAGGGATTTATTTTGGTCTGAGGAGCTATTGTGTTCTGTTAACCACGAGATGTCGTGAGATATTTTGAATGATTTCCATACGCGGTACTGCACTGGGAATATTAGGAACCCTGGAGGTAAATGTAGCTCAACACATGCGTCACATCATGGAGATGATGGGTATATGTAGCTAATTTACTGTAATCAGGTTACAGTGGCAGTCGGCACTGTGAAATTGGGTTCACACCCAACGAATTAACTGTCTCTTTCTACAAAGGTTCCGTACTAAAATACGGAATGACTATACTGCCATTAACTCGTTGATATCCTTATTTAAATATATTTCACAGAAAGTAATAAAATATATTACACCAAGTTGCTATAAAACACCGATATGTAAATGAAGGCTGATGATGACTGTCTTTTTGGGATGTTGCACCGTGTAGTCTTGGTTATCAAAATCTTTATAAAGAAATAAATCTCCTTTGAAACGTCGATCAGTATTAACCAGACTACGCGTCGCTACGCCCCATAAGACAGTTATCATTAATCAGTATAATTATCTTATTTTAAATAAATTAATATTATCATGCAATTAAAAGTAAATAACACGACGATTGATACTTCACCTGAAGCAAAAACCACACCAACTGTGACAGCAGAAGCTTCGATAACCATCGTAAATAAAGGACATAACTAATAAACACTCATTTTAAATGCAAATTATCTATTGTTAAAACAAATTTCTTAATATGTATCAAGTTGTGTAAAACAAAATAGCGCTGCGAAACGAAACACTGAAGAATGAATTTCTCATACTCTTCTGTAAGCAGCTGCCATCTACAATTGAGGAATTCGTACGTTGTTTTAGAGGTTGTGTTGCGCGTTGCGAGAAAAAAGTTTTTGAAATTGGGTAAGTTTAAACGTAAATACATTAAAACTAACAGAAATGATTGACTGATAAGTTAGTGTTTTTAGTGGTTTAAGTGTTGGTGCTTGAACTGTAGACTCATGATGTGCAACATTTAAAGCTGTGGGTGTAGAGGAATGGCGTCTCCTACATAACCAAGTAAGTGCTGTACTCTGATGTGTATGAGAATGTAATCGTGTGGAATACCACCTGTATGCAATAACCTCTAAATACAGTGTTATAGGTGTAGATACGGGTTTCAAGGAAAAATTTCGCATACGATATTGTTTAGTGCAACTTCGGAATTCAGGGATGAGTTATCCAACGTTTCGGCAAACGTTGCAGCTGCCATCTTCAGGGTAAATGTATATTATTCACTCTGAAGATGGTAACTGCACTTTTTTCCCAAATCGTTGGATAATTGTCAACGTTCGACGCGGCTTACCCCAGAACGCCGAAGTTGGACACTGAATTCCAATAGCTAAAATCTAAAGAATGTTATTTTTTACAGTTTTATGTGAGTGGGTACTGTTTTCTTGTTTAATAATTTGAAACAGGCGTGTATTCACGCCTCTTAATTTTCTAATCGCGGGCGGGTTCCATGTATTCTTCAGTTTTTCTGGAATTATTGGCGTGGTACTTGTAAATGCAGCCGTATACATCTTAATAAATGTATAATTCATAACCATATTTCCATCAGATTTGACGCCAGACCTCTGAAGTTGGAACAGCATTATTTTACAAACTAAGAATTCATCTTAAACTTGGTTGTAATTTTGAATCATGGATCGAGACTATTATTTTTCAAGGGGTCCAACGGAGTCGGAACATTCTATTCTCTCACGTATTGACGGAAATAGATCTAGTTTCGGAAACGTCGTGTTTTAAAAACTCCAAGACGATGAACAACAAGTAGAATACTAATAAAGTATATGATTGTACTCCATCGTAAGCAACAGTCTTGTGAATTCATCTTTTTTTGTTTACTTTGTTGTTTATTTATTGTACTGTGAGAAAGAGGTCAAGTCAGTTTCATTCTCGAAGTTCCTTTTATGCTGATGCCTTGTTAACATTACATAACATGTAGTTTTAAGGTGTTTATTGATAGTATTTTGGTGTATTAATTATGGGTGCATTGTTTTCTGTACAGTGTGTTCCTATTGGGCACCACAGTTTCTTCTAAACGCCTTGCACAATAATTATCGTCTTATTACACGACTCATGAACTACGTAGTTGACACAAGGTCGTGAAGTAACCAAGCAGATGTACATGGATTAGATTCTTATATTAAAGTACTGGTAGGAAATAGTTTGGCCTATGCAATTTTTTCTCATTGTGTTGCCCTCGGCGAAGTAGTTGGAGCGAAATCTGAAGTACAAGAGCACAGAATAATTGCTTCAGGGTATGACCTACTGTTATTAATATAATGCGTGTAATTGTAATTGCTCGTACTTTATTCTGGGTTTAATTGTCCTGAAATAAAGTCAGTAGGAGGCACTCCAAGCAACATACGAACCATGAGAATATAAGCTGCAATTTTTAGTAGTACCTGTTACAGAAATTAACTGAAGTTCTTAATATTCTCCGTGTTTTGGCGTAAGTTTAGTAATTTTCATGGGTGTACACACAGATTACTAACCTCTGTCTTTACAGCAACTTCGTCTGAAGATACATCCATTGCTTTACATTTTGCCATTCAAATCTGACTGACATTTTGGCAAGAGTTAATTCTAAAGCAATGCCATAGGCCCCTTCCTATTTTATTATCCCAGGTGTCCTTTGGTCGTCCAATTTTTAGTCTGGTTAATTTCTGAACTTAATAGTTAATTATGCTGTGGGGATTTTTAAATTTAAAATGGTTCCCAGAGGTATACATTTTGATTATATTAATTATTTTAACTCCCTAAAGACAGGGTACAGTGGTGGGCGTAATTACATTAATATTAAAAGTTACAGTTGGATACTGGATGAATCAGCTTAAAAGTACGTTTGACTATAAAAAAAATGGAAATTGATAAATGATATGTAACTTTGTATTAATTCGGCTTCTTAGGAATGCGAAATAAAATTGAGGTTTCAGGTTCTCACGGCAGCGAGTATGAAGATGGCTGTCTTCTGGGTTGTTGCGCCGTGTAGTCTTAAAGCAGTTTACCGGCATTTCAGAGGTTCCTGCTGCCTCCATCATCAGGGCGATTAATCACTTACCGCCCTGATGATGGAGGCAGCAGACACCTCTAAAACGCTGGCAAATTGCTTCCAGATGACAAGGCGCAACAACCCAGAAGACACCCATTTTCTATATCAAATTATTTATTCAGTACACCAAAAATATTATTTTGATAACGTGCATGCGTAATATAATATATTGGGATATGAAAGGTTTTTCGAAGTAAGACGATTGCACTCTTTTAAACAAATTATCGTATCGTTACTTTCCACACCGAGGCTTTATTTTACTCAGTATTTCTTATATGGATTTTAAACTATTATACACTCAATAAATAATATTAATATAACATTTATGTGGTTCTGAATATATTTATTTGTTTATAGGTGTTTAAAATTGAAGACTGTGTATTTAACAGACCTATATGTTAAAGGTTGAAAATTATTAATGTTAAATTAAGAGTGTAAAATGTACATAACATGAGCTCTATTTACTTAACTTAAGGAATTATCATTGCTTATTGTGTTGTTGAAATTCATTGTTGAAGAGGTTTGAGGGCTGAGCGTGGGAGCTAATGAGCCCCTCCCAGGCATCAGAACTTTAAGAAACTGTAATTAATATTTACACTATTACTGGTGTAATTAATTGTAAAAATGTAAAGTGGTTTGAATTTAAAGATAATAAACGGTAAGTGAAATTGTCTTGTCGTAAAAAATTAAAGAAATAAATACTCAGCTGTCGATGAGTCGTACATTTGAGAACGCTCCTATTACAGATGGTCTGATAACGGCATTCTCTTATTGCTTATTTTGGTTTAAATGAGCGGTTACGATAAGTATACAGTGACACCTTTTTATGAATGGCAGAAATTTATTACTGCTACGTCGGAAGATGAGTTGACGTCATCAACGATTAGATACCCCATTAAAAATCTTTTCCAACTCAACTTTTATAGATCCTCCAAAATTTGGTATGTAGATAAGCAGTCTTGTTACACACGAAACGCCGAGTCCGTGTAATTATCCATTCCAGTTGAAAGTTGTTTTTGAGTTCTTTTTCTTAGAAATAAGTCTCGGAGAGACATGACTTCGAAACAGATCCTTCGTTATACATGAAAACGTAAAGATAAATTAAGATGAAAAAACTCTTGAAATGTACATAATAGTGAGAATTAAATGGAAGAGAATAGAAGAGAAAGTACGAAGTAATTGAATCTGTACCTTGATAACCGACGGTGGCCATGAAACGACAAATTAGAGAAAAGAATAGGATCATTAAGGATGCTGATACGAGGGAGAAAATATTGACGAGGCGATGTAACAAATTAGAAGATTTATTAGGAAATAGACGCGAGTAATAAATGATAAGACGAACTGGAGAAGACGCTACAAGCGAAGTTCCGATCTGAATGTGGACGAAGCAAACAAATGACTGTTATAATTCACCTAAATGAAAGAGAATATTAAATGTGTTAAAAATGTATTTTGCGGGTAATGGAACATGAAACTTCTTTTCAAGGAGAAAGAGTAAGGAAGAAAATTTTTAAATATTACTAGTGAGTGAGTATGACGATGAAATTGAAAAATAAGAATTTCCTGACGCTTCCATTATACACGTCTTATATGAAATGCATTCTCAGAGCTAGACAAGCTTTAGTTCTGTCTGAAGATAGAAAACGTGACGCTGTCAAGATTTGTATTATTTGTTTTTCTAATTTGATTTCAGCTCTTTTACCATGAAAATATGCAAACATCGGGACTATAAGTTTTGTAAGCCGAGTATATGATATAAGAGGCGACTTGCTTTTTATTTTTCATATGTCAGATGCGATAGAAGGAAAACGCGAGTCCTTAACATGCTACCAGAGCGCGTCTTTTTTGAAGAAAATAAGTCTTGTGTTTTACGAATCGAAGTTGCTAGTAAAGTTCCAGACTCCACATTCGACCCCATATAACCCCCAACGCTAAAAGAGGTGTCGTTAATTTACCTAAGAATCAATAACTAATTAAGATATTAGATTAATCTACGTTTTGAAGTGACGCAAAGTGTTATACTTTATCAATGCGTGCATTAATTTTGTGTATTAAAGCGAACGTTCACATTTCAGGTGACGCTGGAAACAGTGCCTGTATTTCTGGTCGTAGCGCGTCGTTAATTAGCAGATTTCGAATACATAATTGATGTCGATTTTGTTCTTGGGGTTATGACGAGCTGCGGACTAGTAGGTAGGGTTCCCAGAAGAAGGGGAAAGTATGTTTCTCCGAAACGTTCATAGAGCCCTGAAGATGAAGATAGTATGCTTCTCCGAAACGATGGTGTCTGCCTACAACTTCACACGGCGTCACAACCCAGAACAACAACTTCTACGTCTTCCATCGTGAGAACCTCACCTCAAATCATATGATCAGTCGTACATAATTAGTGTTTAAACTGAAATGATTCATAAACAAGAAGAAAACAAATGCCGAGAACTGATGTTAACAGAGGACGTGAAAAAGTGAAACGTTTTCCCTGTTCGCAAGCTCCGAGGAAAGAAGGCATGCAGGGGGAATTAAGGCAAAATCCTACACATTCGTTTCAGACTTAGGATGTTTTACATCCTGTCAAGTTCCCCCGCCATCCATTAATAGGGCTCTGAGAGGGTGGGGGGCACAGAACCAATTTGGATATTGTGACGAAGGGAAACCCTCTCTTTCTCTTGTAGGAATCACACCAATAAAATAAAAATATTACTCGTGTTCCTATAGGTCTTGGTGTAAATATAATGAATATTAACTTTATTTTCAGGCTCTCACGTTAGTTCTGAATAACTGTAAGTTATAATACGATAATCGTATTGATCGACCTAATGAGACTAATTCTATGACATCTATATCCTATATTCGCGTGTATAGAAGTTACAGGCAAATATTCACTCATCCTCCGGGTGAGATACAACGTACATGTCACTAATTGATTTGTGAATGTGCCCCGTGGCTCATGAAATAAAATGAGAATATATCTGAATTAAAAATAAAAATATGAACATGTCTCTCAACATTTTTCCCTGTTAAATTTACAGGAAATTACCCAAGGCATGAGAGTATACTGAGAAGTTAATTCTTTACTTTAAAGCATCAGTGGATATTTATTTTGTTTTGTGCTTCTGAAGTTATAAAAGTTTGAACTGCCGGTCACATGCATACATACAAAGCTTTAGTTTTTTCTTCTATGTCTTAAAACTTCTCTTGTTAGCTACCCACAACTCTCTTTCAGGTTTGGAACTAATTATGTCACACAAAGATCCACATGCAAAACAATTGCTACTTTCCCTTCTTTGCGGATGAATTTTAAGAGTAATTTCTCCTTGTAATTTCTGATTGCACAAGTAACCAAGTTAACCTGATAATGAATAGAAAACGATATTTGTCAAACAAATAAAACATTGTGTCGCATTTCAGTGCTAAAGTTATTGCACAACATTTTAGCCCTTAAAATTTGAAATGAATTATGTATCTGTGACTGCTGGCCAGTATTTTGTGCGCTGTTACGTAAGTTCCAAGTAATGCATGCATATTGGAAGCAATACTTTGCTTATTTCCCTATACGTGTTTCAGTTAAAATATACCGTAGTGGATGTGCTCTGTTGATACCAAAACAATGTAGGTTATTATTTTAAGTTTTACTTTTAATTTGAGATTATCAGATGCTAATCATTATTTTTACTTAAATTAGAAAATAACTTACCGAGAATTTATTTTCTCATGTCTTCCGATCAAGAAGTCCTCTTTTTAATTTCATGTGAACTATACGCCTGAAATTGTTGAAAAATTTCGTTTATCAGACAGTATTTAAAATTCGGCGACTCATTTTTTAATATTTACCTCTAAATGCTGAGTTTTACTTATTTCTTGTTTCTACATGATCCTCACAAAGGTGTGTCATAATTAGATCCAGTTTCTTCGACGTTATCCATGTTTTGATTTTGCTTAAAACGCAGTGTTTCATAAACTAAATTTGCATTTTCTTTTCCATCTATATATATACAATATTGATACAATATGATATAAAAAAATCTATATATATATGGTAAATCGCTAGTTATTGTTGGTGGCAGCCAAAGCTACAATCATATAAGCGTACTGTGCATTACCAAATAAAAGGCAGGACCATATTTACACCGACATTATCATTCATAGCATGGAAAGGGTTAGTGTCTATAATAGGTCTGGGAAGGATGTTATCTGAAAATGAGGTTATACGTACGTTGAACGTATATGATAGTAATTTCTGTTTTATGGGTCTGACTTAGGATAATGCATGTCAGTGCCTATGAATATTGGCTTGGTGTTGCGCACTGTTTACTTGAACTCCATAGTCTAATTAGTCTAGAATGTCAGTGAATAATTTCGTTTTCGTTTGAGTATGCGTACATGGAATCATCATCTTTCGTCCTTACAATTTATCACCTGGAGATCAACTTCCATAAATTTGGTCATCACTTTCATAATAAAATTATCATCGTGTGAGATTATGTTCATGATTTGTTTCGGTTTCAAGTATTAAAATGATTCCCGCCTTCGTTTTTCTTTGTTGGGCATTGCGTGTTCATTTTCTCGCCTTGAGTTAATTTCAGTGGTTTTAACCAGTGGGGCGCGACCTCCAGGGGGTCATGAATAATGACATTTGTAGCGTAAATTTTTATTGCCTTGTCTTCAGCTCCGTCCTTCTTCAACGTGCCAGTTGAGACAGTGTGCCAAAAGGGGTAGCTGACAATCGTAATAAACAGTTTACATAATAAAAGGGGTCGCTATGGAAGAAAGCGTGAGAAACATTGATTTATATTGATACAGTTTCTGGATTCGTTTTTCAGACATTCTTTTCAGATATTACAGGAGATTCTTTCGATATTATTGTATTACTGTACTGATATCTGTAATTCTCATTACTCTGATATCTTCATTACGTTTATGGTCCTTTGTTCTGTACCCTGTGACGGCTCTAAGGAAACACGTTTCTACCGTCTGCATGCCTTGTATTTATTCTTTAGTTAACGTCCAACAGTTGACATAATTGTAGCAAAATTTGTCTTTGAATTTTTTTTAGTAATGTGCGTTTTATAATTTCACATCTGTTTCTAAGTCATTAATATAACAGCGAAGGCCAGAAAGAGACGATAGCAATTTATGATTCATTGCAATACTGACGAAAACGAAGATGCATACTAATTGGGGCTTATGCGAACATCAATCCACGAATTCCTCATTACAGGATGGATATAGTTGAAGTCAGATGTGTTGTGTGTATTGTATGGGGATATTATACTAGATGAGATAACGTGAAATGATATGCACCAAATCAGATTTACCAACATAGGTACACGTACAGAAAGCATTCACTTTGCTGTGGGGGAGGATAAACAAGGAAATCTATGGTAATGCATTCAAGATGTGACGTTTGTGAGGACGTGTAATAATTATTGGCACATCGAGGTGAAACTTGCAGTCATGTTAACGGCGAACATTTGCAACATGTTCCATAAATATGTTTGCATTACATAAATATACATGCAATGTACAGAAGGCAGACACGTCGACGGAATGCATATGTAAATTTACTGACGAATAAGAAATTTTCCAATACTCAGTTTACTCCTGTAGTAACATAATGTAAGAAGAGCACATGGTAAGGCTGTTTTAATACGACTTATTTGATCTAAGAGGGACAAAGTAACTGGAAGTCGGAAATGGGAGACTTAATATTTATACTTTTCACTAGATGCTGTTTGTGTTGTGTAATAAAGGGGGGTTAAATACGCGGGACATGTAGCACCCGTCTGGGAAATAAGAAATTCATACGAAATATTAAACGGAAAAAATGAAGGGAAGAGACCGCGACGGGGACGTAGGAGTGGATATAGAAGATAGTAAAATGTATCATAAAGAAGTAGTGTGTTAATTTTGGCGTGGATTCGTGTGATTAAGATTAGGTTCCAGTCAGGGCTCTAGTGAACACGGCAAAGAGCATCCGGATTATATAATAGCCGACGAATTTTTTGACTAGCTGAGCTAATATTAGTTTCTGTAAAAAGACTACTCCAAGCGGATAGTTGAATAAAAACCAGCAAGCTTTTACTGTCCGTAACGCAATAACGAAGCATTTTTTTTGGATCAGTGCCTTTGTGAATTCCGTGATCAAGTTTGAACCTCTTACATAATGTAAGGGAGTCTGTGCCTTACTCGTGAATTATTTTGTGGGGCATGTCGCTTACTGAAGATCGCCATAATGCCCTATTGCCTACCAGGCTAGAATTATCGTGACCTGTGCGTTCTGTTATACCGTCAGCAGCAGCGTTGTTACATTCACTGCAAACTATGTTGTTTCTCTTGATGTGGTACGCTCCGGTGATTTTGTACGCATCACATGAAAATTTTATTGGACATTTGAATGCAAAAGTAGGAAGAGAAGATATTTTCAAATCGACAGTTGGAAACGAGAATTTACATAATATTGGTAATGATACTGGGGCTAAAGTAACAAACTAAAACTTTATCAACACTGAAACATTTCTACTTTACGAAATACATAAAAGGTGACAAATATATACAAAATTTGATTAGAAAGCCTGAAAGTGAGACATCACTTTGGAGACCTCCTTGTAGACCGGAAGACAATTTTAATGGATATTGAGGATATAGGGTGTGAGATTGTTGATGAGATTCAACTGCTTGAGCACAGATCGTGCTCGGTAGTTTCCTATTATGAACACATTTATAATGAGGTCTATATGGCGCTGTGAATTTATTTACCACGTAAACAGTTATTTGCTTTCCAAGCAGGAATTTGTTTCGTGGAGGTACTAGTTAGGTGGTTGTGTTATCAGTAACGTTCTTAGCCAAACGTTTTCGTCGGCTACACAAAGTTTGGAAAGCTTGTACAATTTATTATGGTAAACTTCTGTAACGTGACATGTCATCAGTTTGGTCGGTAGAAGTACCAAAATCATACGCGTATTGCCGTCATTTCTGTGACATGCGATGTCTAGACTGTTAAGTGCGCAAATAACTCTTGCAAATTGCATACAAAATCTGCATAGTTCATATGCATTCGAGTGACACGACCCACGTGATGTGTATATTGAAATATCCGCCATGGTTCAATGTAATAGATTATTATTGTTGATATTTTGGACGTCTTATTTTCTTGCATCGAACCCCAGAGTTGTTTTGGCCGAACAACTTTAAAATAATTATATAGCCGTGCGGAGTGAAGTCTTCTTGAGAAAACGACAGTCGCTCAGTTGGTCAAAAATTCTTTCCGGTTTTCAGATTCACACATTTTTCCTCATCATTCTGTTCTGAAATATTCATAATCGATGCTGATATTTCCTTAGGGCCAGACACCAAGTTTCACACCCATGCAAAACAACAGTAATATTATGGTGTGTGTACCTATATTTCAGTATTATAATCTGAAGTAAATAAAACCCGGGAGAATACAATATTATGAACTGAATAGTACCAAATGTTGTCAAATTTAGTCTGCTCTTGACTTCTTTGTGAATGTAGTGATATTAGTAACCTGCCCCCTTTTCACGGTGAGAGATTGTTTCCCCCCCTCCAATTGCAAGCTAGAGTACCACGCCTTGTCGACTGTCTATGACTGTTGAGTCAACATTTCTGCAGCTGCTTTGCATGCGTGGAGGCCGTCTCAACCATTTGCGTTCTGCAGACGCACATTGCCGCGGTAGATAATCAAAGTCTGCTAGGATTATACTTTCCAGTGCTAATATGTATTTATTATTTTACTCTTCTTCAGTTGTATGAGTATTGTGTAACAAAAGCACACTGTGTTTATATTTCACTGGATTTTACGTCCAGACTTTAATAAAACATTTCATTTCTCTTCCCTTTATTTGTTCGAATTCAGGTAGTTCCTACGTTGTCTGTCGAAAGGCTATATAATATTCATGTGGACTCTGTAAAGTTGGAATACCGCAAACGTGATAATTCTTTGCAAAATGTGGTTTGAAAAATAAATACACTAACAAAAAAAGCCATTCTTTTATGTGTATTAACAACTATGTAATTTAATACCAATCTTTTGGCATTAAATTCACTTTACGTGTGTAATAATTTCATAAGAACATATATGGCGCTCTGTTTCAAAGAAAATTAGTGTGGTATTTCATTCTATGGTTTATTACAATTTTGGATATTATACGCTCTTTCTGCGTCATGATTAATGTATCATTATTGTATATTCGAATTTTGGGCAAGTTTGACGTTTTATAAACGGCTAAATCTCGACCCTGTTTCTGTTGAACTATTTAATATTCTGCTAATCCTATAAATTCAGTTTCATGGTATAGACACATTAATTTTAAATCGACACATGTTTATACTTTGTATTATGTGAAAATAAAGAAACATTCACGGCGGTGAGCCTGAAGACGACTGTCTTCTGGGTTGTAACGCCGTGTAGTCTGGTAGGTGTTTACCAACTTTTCAGAGGTCCTTGTTCCCTTCATCATCAAGGCGAGGAGTTCTGATCTTCTGTTTTATTGCCCTTTTTCTAGCTTTGGTTTATCCACGATATTCATAACCTTCGAAATAACTTAGCTTAAACTTTATTTTCAAACCAAGAAATCCGTGAAATTCTAGGACTGATAACGGTGAGTAAGATTAGCAAGGGTTAGTACCGAAAGGCGTAGTTGTTAATTACGTCATGCAACAGAATGATCAGAACTGTTGGTCAGTGTACAAAGATGTCCTTGTCACTTGCCCGATGATGTCATCCGGATCTGGCAATGACACATCTCTTTAAAATATCGATTTTCTTCTATCTTATTTTATCCCATTATAACCTACTCTGGATATACAAGTCGGAGATTTAATTCGATTAATAATAAAAAGTAAAGTAAAGTTTGTCCCACTATACGCCATGTAGGCGTTTGGGGTGAGTGGAGGTATAGCTCCTCTCTTCCTTGACCTCGGCACTAGATGGGGGTGAGTGGTCAGCATCACGCCCCGGCCGGCTTTACCCCCGGGAAAGGACCCCGGTACCCATTGTAGAGGAGGCTGGGTGGGCCCCAGAGCCGGTCTGGACGCAGAGGCTAGAGGAAAAATCCTCTGCCCCCATCGGGGATCGAACCCCGGTCGTCCAGCCCGTAGTTAGTCACTATACTGACTGAGCTATCCCGGCTCATAATTCGATTAATAATGGCAGTGTTTATTTCGATCACTTTTCTCTACCAACTTCGATGACTGTGAATTATGGCCTATTGAATTGTTAAATATCTACCAGATTCTCGGTACAATGAAGATAGATATTTGGAAAGGTCGGAGTAAGAAGCCACTTCGATACCCGTTGAAGTAGGTTTTAATTATTTTTGTTATGTCAACCACAATATAAAGTTGGAAAGTGATGTGCATATAGCATTTAAAGTTCAAATTTCTTCCCCCTGGGCAATGAATGATGGTCAGACAATCACGTTTACTTGACCGTTTTGCACGCTGAGTTGACGAACCGTGCGTCGCATTGGCACAGCCTCTGTCGGTGTCGATATCGGTACACAAGCCGGTGAATGCATCTCTCCATGACTAGAAACGCGTTGGCCACAACGAGACTCGCAGCGATTATCACAAGGACAGGTAGCACTTCTTGTATCTGAACTTTTGGCAGGATAGATGAAGACGTATCTGTAGCCATCGACGGCATCGCGTGGTGAAATAACCACCCTAGTTCACCATGCCGCCGCATAGACTCCAGACTGCAAATAAAATACAGGAAGTGTATAAATTCGACTTTCGATGATGAACTGCGTCTAATGTTGAAAATTATCCAACGTTTCGGCGAACATTGATGTTGTCATCTTCCGGGTAAATATACAATATGTAAGTGTTTTGGGAATGTTTGAAAAAAGGTTATATCAGCATTCGGCAAAGCTCAACCCCGATAGCTGAATTTGTAGATTGAACTCATTCCTCTGAAACAGGACAATTAGGAAAAAACAGGAAAATTGTTTACCCTCTGATGTTTACGAAGAAATATCTCGTGAAGGCTTGAGTAGAACAACATATAAACCCACGGGGTTTCTGTTGACCTACTTGGTCAAGATTCTGGTATTAAGATTGCCCTAACAGAAAACTGTATTTTATACTCGTTTATATAACTTGATTCGTTTCGTTTCGTGACGTATGTATGTATGTATATATTGTATGTGTATAGCTGAGTCGTGTCGTTTGTGCGAATCGACCCCTTGTCCTGTAGACCAGTGGTCACCCACCTTTTTGTGCCTACGGGCACATTTGAGAGTTTATGAGATCGTGGCGGGCACCAACCAATTAACAAAGCCAAATTTTCTTTTCTGTGGACAAATAAGATATGGACACCAAATAATACACAAAACAACACGACGTTTATTGATACAAGAAACCATGCAATCAAAAATACGTACTTTTATAAGTACAATTATTATTACTCAAGTTGGAAGTTAGTGTGATGTTTGACTGCATTTAATCGGCAAGTTTTTAAAATTTGGGAATGTAGGATGATGTTGCTGCTCTCAAACGATCGTCAAGATAGGCATTTGCAAGTAGAGATCTGTGCTTTGATTTTATAATGTTCGTGGTTGAACGGTCTTCATTATTCAGTGTAACCTCTTTCCGTATCAACGCGGGTACCCAAAAAAAAAAAGCCTTGGCGAGGGCCATGGCTCCCGCGGGCACCGCGTTGGGGACCACTGCCGTAGACCATCCGATGGCATGGAATCTAAGTACTATTACTAAGAAGGAACAAGCAAAGGCTGAGCTCTCTTATAGAGAAGTGTTGAATTTCTTGTTAAGGGCGTTTACATGAGAAGTGAACATATTCTGTTTGCATCATGTTCATGTATCAGTGTAAACGCTACCTTCCTTGGCTATAATATTTTACGTCATTTATTAAAGGATCAAGTCAATTGTGCCTAAAGATTTTTGAAAATGTGTCCATTGCAGCGCTTTCCTTAGTACCGTATGTCTTTTTACGTGTATAGGTGTGACCAAAAGTATGTTATTGACGTGTGAGTTTAAATTATTGTCTTCTGGGCGGTTGCACCTTATAGTCTTACGGCTGTGCACTCATGATTCGAAAGAGCATGCTGCTCAGAAGTTGGCAATCTGAACTTGACAGTAGAGTCAGCCTACTTGCTGTTGATGATTCTGCGGTAGGGACTGTGTTTCCCAATGACGAAAGTTCCGGTGGCCGGAATGAAGGCGTGGGGCAGCTCCTCGATTTCACACGTCACATTGTTCATGACGCTGGCGGCACGCGTCGAGTCCACCACGAAACCGTACTTTGACTTGTCACACACCCGCTGCAGACCCGCCAGGGTGTCGGGTGGAGCGTCGTACATGGTTGGAAGAATCAGCTGATCGTACACTTGCTGCATGACCGCCTCTGTTGCCGTCTGTTGAAACCAACATGCGTGGTCTTAAGCTGACATTTACCAAGAGCAAAAACGTTGCACCCATAACATTGCCCATTGGCGGTCTAGGTGTATATGACTCAGAGTGCAAAATATATTCATGCAATATAAATATTTATTCCAAGATACTGATATGATTGAGAAAGCCCTAATTGAACAATTTAGGAGAATTTTACAGTGAGAGACTACGTGACTTATACAAGTATCAGCATTGCTAGGACAGTGCAGTCTAAAAGACTGTATTGGTTGGAATATAGGAAACAAGGAATACATGCGGGATGTTGGTGGGGAAACGTGTTGAAAAATATCAATTTTGAAAAATTAGAAGGAAATAATATGGAGATATTAAGATGGATCTTAGGAAGGCAAGACGTTCGGATCAGAAGATGATGAAATTGGCTGTGGTAACAAAGTTGAACCTTCTAGTTTCTGCTACCGCAGCATTAGTTAAAACCTTAGTAGGTTTCAGGATTCCGGGATTAAATTAAAACGAGTGGCTGTACGGAAATGTTTAGATTTTACAATGATGAAACGAGAACTCAATTACATACATTCTCTTTAAAGAAACAAACAAACAAAAAAGAGGATGCAGACAGAATGAATAGAACATCTCGAATGCCTACGCAACAATAAAATACCTCAAGAGAAGAAGAAGTCGAAGAAATGTGGGTCGTTCAGTGTTTGATCATTGGAATCGGGACAAGCAATATAATACTGCCTGCTTGCTCTTCAGAGGTCAGAAGAGAGAAGCGAGGACAGAGGCGGAGAGAAGCAGGATGGGTGGAGTGCAAGAAATGTAATGTTTGTTTGTTTATTAGTTTGTGGTTTCTAAAGGACGCTATCACTATCTCAGACTATATGCCGTAGTTGGTATGATTATTGATGATTAATAAACTGTAGAGAATGTGAAAAAAAAACAGGCGTTGCCTAATTTAAGGAACTATCCCAGCAAATGCTTGGAGGAAGTGAAGAAAACCACGAATCCTGACTCAGTATATCCAGCCTCCGGGTCGAAATTTGAACCAGAGACCTCCGAAACACGAAGCAGGAGCGAAAACCAATCGGCCGCGACATTCAGTAATTTTTGTCTATGGTATTTATATATTTTATGTGTTTGTAACGTGATAAGTGTAGCAGAAATTTCCAACTATTTTGATTTCAACCTCTTAATCTTTAATGCGTAATATGTATCTGTCGTCACAGAAGTGATTTGGAGGTCAGCTGAGACAGCGTGGTTGCCAATTGGTGCTTCACCTGTGACCCTAAAATTTGACCGGAAGTTCAGTTTAGTTATACGAGTGTGAGGCTCAGTTACACGCACAAGTAAGAATTATTCTTCGTTACCCCCGTTATTCGGTTGTCAGTACGATGTTTTCAGGCTCACTCATATAAAATTTCAACAAAAGCAGAAAAAGTGCCCACGATCTGAAGGAGAACTGCAGATCCAGTGCGGTCATTACAATTTCCGCGTTATTGTTTATGCATGTGTAACGCGCAATACCCTTGTTATGGTGTTCATGTCTCAGTTTTCAGGGCGGAACGCAGAATGTCAGTCTGTACCCGTCCATAATTTTCAAAAGAAGAGTCTAGATTTTCCAAATTCTCCCCGAGTGATATTGTATACTTTTTTACTTTTGATTTTAATTACAGACAAACTATAACTAGATTATGACTTGGTGTTGCGAAGCTAATCACATCGAGAGGCTATTTTTAATTTATTTTTATTGTTTTACCTGACTACACAAGATATAGAAGAATGGTTTAAATAAGGATTATTGATATTAATTAAGTTATATTTTGAAAAAAAGATGGAGATTTTTGTGATTATTCACTTTTGAAAAATAACAAAGTTAAATTTGACTTTAAAAGAATGTTTACATTAGATCGAAATAAATAAATAAATCCAAACCATGATGACTGTACTAACGTTATTGTTATATCGGGAAATTTAAACGTAGTCGGACTCGGTAATAGTCGAAAACGTTATGTTATATGGACGTGGATGACTAATATGTATAGTTCATGAATTAGTGTCATGTGGACCAATGTCTCCAAAGGAAATTAGCCATCCTAAGTTTTTTTCCAGAACTTCGTGTTTTAAAAACTGTCAAATAAACTTAAAATATGTAGGCAATTGATTTGACTTTGAGTTTCCTCTCCGATTTTGAAGATGACCCTAGTTATACTTATGAAAACTATTTTTGTGAGCTCTGATATTCAGTGGTAGTGTTTAAAAATGTTGTAATGTTTCAGTAAACACAAACCTGTCAACAGTGCGAACATTTTAGGTTTTATATTTTGTATTTCGTGTCGGCAGTACACGGTGGAAATACGTTAAGTGGATAATGGACTTCGTAACTCGTGCCTAATTATATTTCGGGTCAGTAATTTTATGTCCGAGGCCACTTCGTTTTTAATGTAATTCCTTTTAATGTAGAATCAAAACTAAACTTTTCTGTTCATACCAATTGATTCTGTGTCACTAAAACTTAATTTAATTAATAGCTACCTTTGTCTCGTCCTTCACACCTATGTAATTTCCCTCTACTTCCATTTCTCTACAGTTATTGAAAGCAGTGAATTTATTACGTAATTTATACGCACTTTCATTCCATTAATATTGGTGAAGGAATATTTTATACATAAATACCGAATCAAATAGCATGGATATATTATTAATCTAATATTGTATGAAAATGAAGCCGTGCATGTTTTGCTATAAATAACTCCTTTATGTTTGTTGAAATTAAAATGACAGAATATTCGATCATAATGCACAGTAGTTATTGTGTCGCAGGTTACATAATCGTGATAAAATCAAAGAATATTACACAGACGGGCATTCAGCAATCATGTGAAGAATTTGATAACCTGGGAGATCTGAATGTAGTTGAGCGGATATTAAAGCTGATCTTAAAGAAGTAGGGTGAGAGGTTATAAACTGGAATGATCTGACTCCGAATGGGGACTAGTGACGACCTCTTTTAAAAACGGGAAGAAACTTCGTGTTCTGAAGTAGCTGAGCTATTATTCGCGTCGAATGAAGAATTGTCCGCAGTGGAGTTCGCTGGATTGATAAATGACGCCGTCTTTGTTATGAAGATCGCGTATCCTCGAATGAAACACGAGGATGATAAAGAACGATGAGGATTAGTTGTGGTTTTTTGAATGTGTTTTGTCATAATTCGCACAGGATGAACTAAACTTGAAAAGTTTTTCCGCAGGGTAGACCGTGCTTCGACGAGAAGTTTAAAGCTGTAAGCCACATAAGCAGAGAAGTTATTTCGCACACAATTCAAGGGCAAACGTTTGTATCTAGGCATGCAGGTATTCGTGAAAGTGGTGAATTGTTTATTGTATGAATATTTATATTAATAAAGTCTTCTCGGGTTATCAACCATGTTAGTCGGCGATTGATCGCCAACTAACACGGCTGATAGCCCGAGAAGGCTTTATTAATGAAAGCCGCCGTGAAAGCTTCACATAAAATATTTATATTGTTTGATAGAAGGATTTTTGTTTGATTAGCGAATAACCCTTCTCTCCCATTTGCGGATTCTTACTATATATGGGTGATTATTTATGAAAATAGTGTTGAGTATGTGTATAGTAGCACTTACATCAAAGAAATTGAGCTCGACGGAGTGGTTAAGAATTCCCAGCTTGTATGTGCCATCTTGCAGCATTTCCTCGAATGTTTTGAAAGGCAGAGGAGTGTGACGAACAGCGAGGAAGGAGATGAAAGTGGCCGAGTAAGCGGCAAATAATACGACGGCCGTCAGGTACGCCGTCAGATAAACCAGACGACAGGGCCAGGAACGCGGCGTCCTCTCATGACCTGCCACATAACATAGGAACCAGCACAATGAATATGCATTGGGTGTGTAATTATTTTGCTGCCCTCTACTCACTGTTTAAGTGTTTAATTAAACCTCGGACGAAGGAGATCCAACAGAGTAGGTAGGGAGTGTCTTTCCTCCCGTTGTCACCTGAAGAAGGAAGTAAAACCGACTTCCGAAACATCATGGTTTTAATAAAAGACACTTAGACTATGGATAAATAGAATAACTTCACCGGAACCAGGGTGAAGGCGTTAAGCCCTAAAACTTCAGGACGGATAGCTACCAAATCATGTTTCTTAACTTTTCGAAAAATTTATAAAAAGGTGACTTTTCATTCTACACATGAACTTGAGGTAGAAGTGAGAGTTTCCCAAAATTACAGGTAATATGATTTATAAGCTGTAAAATAGGCACCATTCTTCGGTTGTAATTTTTGGACTTATAGCACCGGCAAATTGTACACACCGCGTTTCTCCATCATCAGACACCTTTAAAATTTATGAACTACTGAGCGATTGTAATCTTATAAAAACCCTGCTTCATAAAGTTAGTTAGAGAGAATCTTAAAAATGTTTATTTGTAACGTTTAAGTTGTTATTATATGTTACTTATATAATATACTAAATTTTATTAACTAGTTTTCGTTGATATGGTGTGCTGTTTGATTTCATAAAGCTTAAAAGTTTTGCCTATTTCGGATGGTACAGACGAACCTAAAAAGACAATGAGAAACATTCGTTTTTTTTCGGTTCACATGAAACTGTGATGTGAATGCGAACAGAAAACAATCGCGAGAAATTTTCTGTTGTTCGAAAATTGTAAAATATCTATCAACTCTTCCACCTATCTGAACATACTTATGTATCAACCGATTTATTATTAAGTTTATTATTATTATTATTATTATTATTATTGTTATTGTTATTGGCCTCTTTTGGCTGTTGCCAAGCACTCTAATAAATGAATTGAATTGAATTATTATTAATTCAAATAGTATCTTCTAAAACTTGATTGATATTCTCAGAGTGTATAACATTCATTAAAGGGAAACGTCATTATTTATCTCCGAGTACATACGCCTCAGATTCCTGTACAGTACCCGTAATCCTCAATATCTCGGAGGTTAATCTGTTGTAGTAGCACCTCACCATACCTCAAACTGCACTAATGAGTTGTACGCTGATAAAGAGACACGGAAGGATCGGCAAGGTTCATGAATAGTCACTAAAGCTGTGGGAGTTTGAGACCAGTAATTGGAATTTCAGAATACTGAAACGTTTCCACTTTGGGCTGAAATGTTTCTGTCAGTGCTCTATGTGGCAACTCCTTTGGTTAATACGATAAACGACCTTTTAGTACAAGCGACAAAGTAAGGTCTTAATTGGTCTAGTAACGTAGACCTAGCACGCCCTGGTAGCCGCTAGATCTTTGGTTCTGAATAAACAGTGGAACCCATAATCGAATACACTCGGTACATGTATGTTTACTTTTTTGCTTTCTGCGCTGTAAAGATAGAAGCTTAACAGATTGTTGATCTCTAAGAAGCCGTACCGTTGTCTGTAATAATATTCCTAGAAGATTAAAGAAGCCCAAAGATTGTAGCGCCAACAGTGAAAAATACTGAATAACAATTCTACTAGTTTAATGTAATACGTTTCATCAATAATTATCTCTCGGAGGAGTGTGGAATTCTGGATCGGGCTTGAATTTTAGCTGACCAGTTGAATTTTTAAGAAATACTTAATTTTTTAACCTCCTCTTTGTCTATTAGTTGGGAATTATTTGGCGCTTTTTATCTAAAAGATGCTAATGTTCTTTTTTTAGATTCACTCTTTTTTCTGTCAGCCTGTTCTTATGCAACTATTCGAGAATTGATGAACGAATTAACTGTATTCACTGGACTGGTTACTTACTGGACGACCGAGGATCAATTCTTTGTGGAATCACACACGGAATATTTCTCTTCGCCATCGCGTCCGTCCAGACCAGTTATAGTGTCTACACGGCCTCCTATCCAGTGGTGACAGGTGGTTCTTTCTATTTTATAAGTAGCCTGTAGTCTAAGGTCTCACCAAACCTAATTTAAGCTCAAGTAGTCACAACGGCCATTATTTTCCAGACGACATTAGATACAAACCTTGTTGACAGAAGCATCCGAATACGTATATGAATGAATCATACAGGGAATAAAGTGCAATGCTGCCACTCTCTTCGTTTCCAATGTTGCGTCCGATGTTGAATGTGACGGCCAGCCCTACTGTGAGGACGAGTATGGCACATAACACGGCCACCCACAGTTTAATGCTGAACGGTGCAAGGTAGGAGTCCCAGGACGTTTCGAATAAGGAACGAGGGCTTCTCACAAACACAGCTATCCTAAGTGAAGCAAAAAAGAAATTGAATGTATAGGTAACTTTGGCCTAAACCTGCTTTAATAATAAGTAACTCTGCGTTTTGACCACAGTGTATTTATTTCTTATTCTCGGAATGAACAACATTGGCCAAATGGTCTTTGTAATTTAATTTATGTACTTTAATATAATTTATCTACCGTTATATATTGTCTGTTTTTATGTGAGCGGTTCGCTCTTTCGTTTGTGTGCAATTTTATACTGAACTGTAGACTATTCGTATTTTCACGTGTTCTTTGCATAATGCGTACGAAATGGATAAGACCATATGACGTCATAGCCCAGAAGACTACAATCAAAATACAAATGATTTAGCAAAATGCATAATGAGGTTAAGATACCGAGTTTCGTCCGACTCAGTTTCGTAATTTGGGTGGTGTTGGCATACTTTACGACTGGCAGAAAAATAACAAATGAAACTAATGATTTCTAACCATTAATAGTCACGTAACTGTTTCCTCGCCACGTGTCAAAGTAGATTTGACTTCAGTGACAGTATGTTTGATGTCCTAGTCTGTATCATGGCTCATACTGGAGAAACACTTTACAAACACACTTTTGCTGTAGTGCAGTCTGTTGGAGACCGGGATAGGATCAGAAAATAGACTACAGAAGGAATATTAAAGTTAATGGTAATGTGAATTTTATTGAACTCGTCAGGAGGTCGTCATGTGACTGGGGTTTATATTATCGGTACTAATGCTGGAGAAGCTCAGTCTACGTTTAATTGATTGCAGTATTAATCATAACTCAGTACAAAACATCTGTCACTCAAACAGGTTGTTTTATTGCTTTGTCAATTAACACCCAATACTCTGTATTCAGTCTATGAGGACAACAGCAAAATTGATGTGGTAACTGATTAATACTCAACAGTAATTACCACAGTACAATGTGACCAAATATACTGAACTTAGAAACAGTTTTTGATACACAGCGTAATTTATTCTTTGCTTTTAATGAGATTAGGCGACTTCTGTATTATAATCCATAGTATTTGTGTTAGGGGTCCGCAGTGGCCGCGCGGTCTGAGGCGTGGGTCTTGTGCCGTTTGGTCGCGGGAACCGTGGGTTCCAATCCCACTCATGTCATGGATGTTTTTCTGTGTTGTGCTGTCCTGTAAATAGGTAGAGGCCTTGCGACGGGCCGATCCCTCATCCAGGGAGTCCTACCAAATGTCCATAGATCAAGCCAACTAAAACGTTGGGGACCCGTAAAGAGTACCGGAAAATGTAGAAAACATTGTTAAACCGGAAAAAGAAGAAGTATTTGTGTTATTAATAATACTCTTAAACTTATAATTTTAGACTTGTAACGCTATCTAGGCCTATAATTTTTATTCACAAATACCTGCTACTGAGGTAAATGCCAGAATACTTTTCAAAGTAATTTCTTCACTATTCTTATGAAATAATTTGTTTAAGTACCTAGTACAACATGGGAGACACTGAGGACGTTCGGAACTGTCAGAAGTCATAACTCGCCATCCGGTAAACTTTCATTAAGAACTTGAAATTGCAGTTTAATTTGTTGACTACACTGATCGGAGCTACTTCTTTGTACTACCAACTTATATAAATCCCCACAGGATTTTATTACAGAATAATTGCTACAAACTGTTGTAATCTGGAGTTACGATTGTTTAAACCGGGGGCATAAAAAGAAGCTAAATTAATTATAAAGGTCATTGTTTTAAACGGATTATTTTAGATAGATCCCCAACTAGTCGGAAATATGAGAAATTCAAGGTGATCGCTATACTATTTTCTTTGTTTAAATAAGTATACGACTGAGAAATAAATATTTTATTCTAAAGTCTCTTCTTAGTCAACATTTGGTATCAGCATTATCTCTTTGGCTGCCCAGAACCTCCACAGTTTTTATAGTAACGATCATTGCAAGCAGATGCACGTAAATGTTTTCGTACCAGTACATCGCAAACGAATCCTATTTCCCTTTGAACATCTTTTCGTCATTGCCCTTCAGTTCGGAATGCGAGCTTATCGATTCGAACGAGTGTGCAAGTCCATTTCCTCTCTAGAAAGCTCACATCACCCATACAAAATCTGCCTTTTCAGCAGTATCATGCTTACCGCCCTAAAAGACTCAAGAGCAAATAAATACCTTGGGATTAAAAGGAAATAGAAAGATCAGATTCCTACCGAATTGTTACGAAAACGTTTTCCCAGTTTATGAGTTCCATGCGATGGATGAATATGGGGAATATCGATGCAGATACTCGACATTTTCTTAACCTCGGCATTAAATGGATGTAAATTGTTAGATTTGCTATCCAAAGAATTTAGTGCAGAGTTATAAGCGCCTGGTAGCCATTAAATAGGAAGCTGCCGGGACTCAGAGCTGATCTGGCGTTGCGAGAAAGAATAAAGAAATCAATTGGCGAGACATGGGCGTGGGCCGGCAGGCACAAAAAGGAAAGACACGAAAGCCTTTTAGCTGGAAAAACACCAACTAACTTACTTCCTTGAGCAGAGTTCTTCTTGAGAAGCTAGCAGTTGCTCAGCTAGTAAAAGAATTCCCCGCCCTAGTTGGAACCTGGATATTTATTACCGTGTTCACAGGATCCCGCCACGGACCCCTATTCTCAGTCAGAGTACTCCAATCTACATTCTCCAAATTTATTTCCTTAGGATTCATTTTCATATTATCTTCTCTTCTACGCTTAGGTCTTTCGAGTGATCTCTTCCTTTTGGGCTTTCCAACCAAAATCATTTCTTATCTCTCGCTTGCATGCTACGTGTCCATTCCACCTTATTCTCTTTGATATGATTATCACATTATGATACAAAATAATGCAAATGCGTGAGGAGCTTGGATCGAAAATATAGTCTAATTGTAGAGGTTTATACCAACAGGGAGGGACGAAAAAATCCTGTTGCTGGAATGGGTGAAGAAATGACCGAATGTCTGTGAGGTGAGGACCTAGAGGTAGACCAACGAGACTCTTAGAAAAGGATTTTGAGGTCCATGGACACATTGAGATGTATAATCCGTTAGGGCAAGAAGAATATAGCAATAAAGACTCACTTGGTTCTCCCCATTGGGGAAGCGAAGTTAACGTACTGGAGTAGACGCTCAGTCATGATGTAAGCGCCCACTGCGACGTCCGCCTCCTGTCTGACGAGCATTCCGATCATACCACTCCACTTTCTCCTGTTCATGGACCCATAATTTCCGTCCGTAGGTTTCATAAACTCAGATCTGTTTAGTGCAAGGTACAAAGGGGGCATTCAGAAGTTAGAACAAGTTTTGAGATGACAGTAGACACCTCTGAAACGTCGGGCAGTATCAACCAGACTACATAGCGCAACATTTCAGAAGACAGGCATCTTTACACTCTTCGCCATTCTCTTAAAATTTGCTACGATATAAATTTCTCACGGCAACGAGTAAAATAAGATGTCTGATTTAAATTCAACTTTAGTAATTAACTGACCGACTAACTTATGTCTACCTCTTTGTATCTTATCTAAGCAACTAGTGTCTTTCTACCTGCCAAAGTAAATATCTAGCAAAATGTCTACTTATCTAACTAACTGCTTGTCTCTGTGAATGTTTGTCTACTTGTTTGTTTAAGTAACTACTTATTAAATATTAAAAATATATTAAAATTGGCCGTCAATCACAATATAAGATAATTAAAAGATTAAAATATCATTTTACGTTCCTTATCGAGTACTCGATTTACATGTGGAACATTTACGACATGTTTCGGCTATATATAGCCGTCATCAGGTGTTATATTATAAACTTTTTAACTGAATTACTGATTTTTACTGATATTTAATGATTTTTAGTTTTCATTTTTCTTATCATGTTCTCGTCCTTCATATTGTATCTTCATCCGTTGTTGTGTCGCATGTCACTTATATGATTGTATTTCGTAGTGATGCCAATGTTGTGTATATTGGACCAAGAAGTAATATTGTAGCAGTATTAGGAGAGATTGGAGTTATACTGTATCGGATCGTGGCTGGTTACCGAGTCGGTACAATCATATAAGTGACATGCGACACAACAACGGATGAAGATACAATATGAAGGACGAGAACATGATAAGAAAAATGAAAACTAAAAATCATTAAATATCAGTAAAAATCAGTAATTCAGTTAAAAAGTTTATAATATAACACCTGATGACGGCTATATATAGCCGAAACATGTCGTAAATGTTCCACATGTAAATCGAGTACTCGATAAGGAACGTAAAATGATATTTTAATCTTTTAATTATCTTATATTGTGATTGACGGCTAATTTTAATATATTTTTAATATTTAATAAATCACAATATGACGCACTTACAATATCTTGTAACTACTTATGTTTATGTGGAAGCTTATCCTTGAAAAGTTCGTAGTTACTTAAATAGTTAAGAAATATTATGCTTTTATGGAAACCGAAGTCTCAAAGGTTTTTAAGTTACAGTTAAGAACAGTGGGATTTCTTCAGTATTCGAGCGACTGTTGGCTTCTCAAAGACTTTTGGAGTGACGGTTACAGAATTTTAACTGAGAGCGTCGAGTTGACACGAGTGCTCACAAATCTGTGATCATAATTTGGCATCTTCCCAGATATGAGGACACACTTTCCTTTGGCTTATGTCCAAGGCCTAGCTGTGCTACGGGGGGTGTAGTCACTTTTACGAAATTTTAGTCTGAGTTTTATAACGCTACATGCAATTAAGTATTAACTTAATACTTACCGCAATTCACAGGGCTGATTTTAACACTTAATTTATTCTGGGTATATTTTTGCGAAGTCGGGTAAAAGAATGGAGTTTGTTAAACAAAATCTTTATGCATGACTTTCAGGGAGTGAGTAAGCAATTACGTATGTTCACTTCGTGGCCAGAATAGAACTAGGAATGAATGCATTTGAGAGCTACTTTGGTTTGATACTGGTCATTTCTTTCCGGTTCCGCGTATTGCCATATTCTGTTTCGTTGTTCCATTATTTTACGGTGCTGAATCAACTCCCGAGATTATGTAGGGTCTATTGAATTGATGGGATGTTATGTTTGTAGTTAAGTGAAAAGAAGAATTGATTATGGCCTGTTTTAATGCACTGTGTCGGTGTTCGTCTGCATAAAACTAGGGGAAGTACAAAAATCTGTTGTTAAAAATACAGGCAAATAAATTACTTCATACGAGTACGTAAACCCTTACGTGAAGTTCAGTCGATACTGTAATGCATTCCACAGTGTGCCGAAAAATCCTTCTACTCGAACTGGTTTGTTGTTTCTCATCTCTGTGATATTGCAGATGGCACCCTAAGTAATGAAAATAAAAAGGCGTTTTAGCTTTTGAGTACAAAGTTATTGTACTGGGAAGAAGATGAGCCAGAATAAAATATTTAATACAGATCATCTTCCGTACCCTAGAATTATGACTGCAGGAGAGGAATAATTTGAGGTAGGAAATGATCAACGAAGTTTAACATAATATTAAACATTTTTTCTTTCAATAATGTTCAATATAAACAACAGTAACAAACATTCATTTCTACGCGACATTTCATACAGTTCATAGTAGAACTCGTACAAGCCACTATTCGTTTAGCATGGAGATACAATTATTTTAGAATTCATGTTAATGTTGCAGCCCACATAAAAGTATTATTCTTCTAAAACCACATTTCCAACATTTGCATTACAAAAGTGTATAAGGAAATGACTCTGTAAGTGGGAGATTCGTTTAGCGCACGTGTAATAACCATTTCATGTGAAATTAAACTAGCTCTTATGCTTTCTGTCCAAATAATTATGCTGATTGGATGGAAAGAGAAATTTCATTACACAGCCGTATGGAAATTAGTTTCATGTGGCAGCATATTAATACAATTTTAGGTACCTAAAACTACTGCGGTATGGTAATATTTACATGTATGCTACATTGTAGTGTTAAATGCAATTACACGATGTTACAATTTGCTCATATCTAAGAACACTTACTGTAACATCAAAGAGAGGTTTCTTGCATGCATATGGTATTTTAGCTTTATATCTTTCACTCTAAATATTTGCCTGTTTAAATTTAATTAAAATATTTCGAAATGAATGCCTTGAAATAACATGAAACTTCCGTGTAGATAGACCTAGGCGGAGATGATAGGAGAGTATTGTAAAATATACTATAGAAAATGTGTGAAGTTGTGGACTGGATTGAACTGGCACAAGGCAGGGTCCAGTGGCATTTGCAAACGCTGTGATTAATGTTTGGAATTTACAAAGGTAGGAAATTTCTTGACCAGTTAAGTATTTACCAGCTTTCTTATGGAATACTCCACTATGAAGTAGGTTACTCATACTTACGTCTGAGATGACTGCTGCGTTAATGCTGACACCTTGAAGGTCTCCTCTGCGCGTGTAAAACGTTGTGTTTGTCCAGACAGAACCTCTTTTAGGAACCCATTCGCCCAGTTTGAACGTCATCAGTCGCTGATTTTTGCCGATGTGATAAACTTCGGTGAATGTTACCGCACCGTTTTCACCTGGTTGTGCCACAATGAATTGACAGTCCAGAGGGACGTACATTTTGCCAAAATATTCTTCCACTTGTTCTAAGTTTATAAATTGCAGCCATTTAGCTTCTGATATATCTATAGTACTTGATAACTGTAAGAAACAAATGACAGCAGCTAAGCAATTATTTAAGTGTACGTTATTTAAATTCAGTTTTAAAGATGTTGTGTGACGCTGTTTTACAGTGTTTTCCTTAATAATATGTTGTGTTCTGAATCCATAACATTTAAGTGGGATTTTATTTTCGTTACAGAAAAATGCAATACGTCCTGTTAAAATATCTGATTAACTATTACTGACAAAATGAAGTAATGTTTGTAAATGGTGGCGACTTACAATATCAGTACTGACCTGTGCTAGCAGTTAGCGACTGCGTATCATCTACCTGACTAAAAAGGCCTAACTTTGTTAGTGAAGTCAATGGAAAAGTTTCTCTTAGGTCTGGAGTACAGTTTAGAGATTTCTTTATGATGTTTTATCCTTATTTTTTCTTTGTGTTCATTAGTTGTAAATATTGTAGGTAGTAGGATTATACTCCAGTGGTTTTCAGCTTTTGTGATTCACGGATCCATAAAACTGCGGTGGCTTTCTCGAGGACTATCATATTTGTCTCACACTGTACGATTAACAGTCTCAAGATGTAATAACAATGTTTATTCCTGATACATAAATTAACACACTTTGTGGTATAAATTGTGAGTCATAATTAAACCCATTGAACAAATTCAATTAAATTCTGGGCACGGTACAACACGAAACGATTTGAATTAGTGTATATGACGGGGCAGGAAGTAATGGTAATTAACATTCATTACGAAAGGCTGTGTAAATAGTATAAATGTTCAAGGCTTAGTCTCTGAAAGGAAACAAAAATCGAACATATTCGCTAGTTTTATAACAGTAATTTCTGCACCTGTGTAATACATTATAAAGTGAAGCTAATTAGAATTTGGTGGTTGGCAGTGGTCCGTAGTACACTACATAGAGTATTTAGCTTTTGCTGTAAGTTGTAATTAATAGCACGTATATCAGTTTGTTTACAGGTACAAACGATTTTAGCTTGTAATTCGTTAAATATAACCATGAGCTAGAAACTTTTCATATAAAAGTCTATGATGTGTTTCATGACAATTACCATATTTTTAATTACTTCGTTCTATCTGAGGTTTGACTATAATTGTGTAAAATATCACTTACGTGACGTCGTTAAGAAACAAAGTTAAATTCGTCAACATAACTTAGTACAGACATCTCACATGTGAGAGGTTTTGCCAAAATTCGACAAGCGGTTTTAGATATAAATTGCAATCGGTCACACATTCTCCACATTTTGCCTTATGTTTGTACACTGATTTCGTTGCACGCATATGAAACCGTTAGCTCTGTTTGTGTGTTTGACGTTTCAAGAATAATCTGTCTTGGGCGCCGTTCTGCAGCGAGGACTTCTCCGACACGCTTTACATGCGTGTAGTCTAAACACGACTCTGCAGGCAAGATAAATTTTGTTTGCAGAACGAGGCTACAGGACCACATTAATTCCTGGCTATTCTTGAACTTTTCCTTCCCCTTTTTAAAGACCGCTTTCCGCGTGGATGCTTGAATGACGCCTACACAACGGTAAAATAGCCATCTACCATTGTTAAGTAGATATTTGAACTCTCACTTTTCCCAACTCCGCGTCTCCCAGTAGACTCCATGTTTTTTTATTGAGGGTACAAATTTATGTGTTTTGCATATATAATGAACAGTAAGTAGGCATTATGTTACATTTATACATTTTGCTCCTTAGGAAGCTATTCAGAAGTGTATACATTACACTGCAGGAAACCATAAATTATTACTCGATATACTTCGTTAAATATAAAACAATACATGTATAAGAATTTTTTTGAATGCGTTATAGACACTATATCTTGTGTTGTGTACAAATTTTGTATAAGAATATTTTTATATACACTTAATAAAGCTCGATTTGGGCTTCATATAAAATGCTTGTTTTATTGGTTTTAAAAAATGCGGTTGGACAGACACAGCGTCCACTTATACATCCATTCTATGAACGTTGTGTAACGATCGTATAAATTTTATATGGCACTACTATACCGTATTTATTAATTTACACTATGTTGGGGGTTGTTTTATTCTGTGGCGTATTGGGAGATTAGTTTTTGTTGAGATAAATAAATTGTGATACTTAATTGAATATGTAATTAAACGTCATTTACAATTCAATTGAATTTTAATCAACTCCGTATGTCCAACCCTTCACTGTTGTGTGAAAATATCCATATGCGCTAACCATTCTCTCTGTGGGTAAATGTATGGCACCAGTTGAATTTGATGCCTTGTAATACTTAACCTTTTAGAAATTCAGATTAATGAAAAAGATACGCTAGAATTTTCTGAGCCATTTTCAGGCCTACATACACATAATAGTAATAACTAATAATATCAACACTTTGGCATGTTTAATATATGTGACGTTTAGTGTTATATTATGGTGTTTGAGAACAGAGTGTTGAGAAGCATATTTGACCGTAACCGAGAGAAGAAGGAAAAGGAGAGTGAAGCAAATTACATAGTGAGAAGCTTCGAAATTTGTACTCTTTGCCAAATATTAATAGTGTGATAAAATCAAGCAAGATTAGTATAATTTTGGGATTGTGCTGCCAGATTAGGTTAATGTGAAGTGTTCCCATGTATAATATAAATATTCATTTGTTAAAATTAAGCTGTTCCTTGCTGATTTCTTAGGGACGGAAACCGTGCTTAGCTAATAGGCTTCCAAGGCAATAATTAGTTTGTACTGTTGAAACACCACGAGCTGTAGTTGCTGAGAGATGGTGGGTGATAGATCTTTCACTGTTATAAATTTCGTGTGCAGAGTTACGTTATAACTTGTTTGACGAGTAACTGCATTGTAACGTAGTTACGAAATAATGACTTGTCAGGCGACTTAAGGTGATAGGCTGTCCTTCAACTTCCTCTCAAGCACAAAAATACATATGAAAACAAACAGTAGCATCTTCAAGTACAAGAGCATTCCCATCTCGGGCAGGTTGTACCTGTATCAGGGACTGTTGAATTGTTGGATCAGTGAACAATGAAACAAAAAGTGGCCGGTTGTGGCGACAGTTGAAGGCTTGGTCTATCGTACGGGTAGAAACGGCTGCTGCTAGGACACCCTGTCTGTTCACTGACCTCTCTAGTCTCATAAGTAACAGACTATCACGAATCTCTGTAACATGATTCCAAACAGTAGATATGTCTATCAACATAACAAGCAATAAATGGCAAGGCAGTAACATATATTGCTTCTACAGGTAGAAAGAAAGATATATTTAAACAGTAAGACAAGAATACGAACCACTGATCAGGAGAAGGAATTTTAGAATCAAGATTATATTTTTTCTAAAATAAAACTTAGCAATATTTATCAGAAAACACACTTAATGTAAATTGAGCATTAATAGAACTGAGGTGAATGAAACTTAACGTGGTAATATGTAAATGCAATATGTCGTCAAAGAAAAGTATACGCAAAAATCAGCCAGCACCATTTTTCTTTAAGATCCATCTTAATATTATCCTCTCATCTATATCTAGGGCATCCATGTCTCTCTAATCTTCAGGCTGTCCAACTAAACTGTTCTAGGAATTTCTCGTATTTCCGCCCGTCTCCTAGTAATAAGTATAAAAGAATACAGTGTGTAATAGGACAGTTTTCAGGCCAACTAAAAGCAATTAAGACTTCGGAGATAGTTTCCTAACAGTTGGAAATTCATTTAATATTTATTAGCACATCTGATTGCACAAGGACTTCATTACAACAATATAATTCATACTAGCAGGAAAATCACTAGTGCATACATGTACAAGGAAGTATCGATCTGTGTATTGAATGTAGGGCGTGATAAGCAACAGAACGGAAGAGCGATGTACGGCTAAGGGAGATTGGAGTTCTCGTTATTTATAACAAGGCAATGAACTGTCTGAACTTCGGTTCTCAAGTGCCATTGCTTTTCTATCTCTCCATCGATCCATGTGCTCTTCAAAGATGACTATACACTAACAAAGTCGGATGTGGAAAATTGACTCGATCTGAGTATTTACTGACCGTCTACTGTCAAATTATTTGCATCCATACAATTTAAAACTACTGAAAGTCTTCCAGTCCATTTACCACCTTTCGTTATTTTTATAAAATTTCGAGAGTTTTGTATCATTTCACATAACAACATTAATTATTTAGTGATCAGAAACATAAATGGACGGTTAGAGAAAATTGTAGTGGAGAAGACAACTGGAGAAAAGAGAAGAGAGGAGAAGGGACGAGAAGAGTGAATAACGGAACAGAAGAGAAAAGATGAGAACAGCGGAGAAGAGGCAATAACGGCGAAGAGCGAAGCGAGAGTTGACAGTTGTCCGTCTGTTGAAATGGTTCCCCGAATTTCGCCTGATGTAATTGTAATATCTGTTGGCATAATTCTTACAAAATCGGAAAAGTATAAGATTATATAAAAGGAAAAAAGAAATAGACGGTATCGTAGAACATGTACTTACACATAGATTGACGTGGCTCTTTTAAATACAATAATTATATGTCCAACTTTCTTAAACATTATTTAGATAAAGTTTCTTCAGACTGTAAAGACACACTTTTTGAACCTCTTTGCGCATTTCCATAATGTTTTCGTATGTTTGTGATAATAAGTTTGATGGTCCTATTTTCAAGTTGTATAAAATATTTCAGAATTCTTGTTCCTGGTTGGAGATGTTATTTCTGTTATTCTTCGGGTCTTGGAAAAGCGACAAGTTTAATAGCACTACATCCTTATTAATGTAGTGTGTTTATTTGTTTGTTTTAACAGTTAGTCTGCTGATATCGGAGGTGACTGTATCGTATAGTTAATTTAGTTTTATTTGGATGTGAAGGAAGTTAATTTATTGAATTTTATCATCGGTTAACTATAACGAGTAATATGTACTGTTCATGTTTATGGGCTGCACGTGTGGGCTATCGCACGTTCTTGCGTGTGTAATATGCATGTGGAAGTTTTTTAATACCCAATTTAAAACTTGTTTTGATGCCTAACTCACGCTAAAGTTAATTGGAGGAGGAATTATAACTCCTCCTCATTCTTAACCTCGGCACTAGTTAGGGGTTAGTGAATAGCGTCACGCTTCGGCGGTGCTTTACCCTCGGGAAAGAACCTCGGTACTAACTGTACATTTGTTTCTTAGCAATTTGTCCTCATTAATTAAACACTGGTTATAAGCCTTGCTACAGCAGCTAAAAATATGTTTCAGCTCAAGTCCCATTTTAATCCATCTGTTAGCCTGAAGGAAATAATGTATTGTGTTTATGGTAATTTAATGTGAGCGCTGTGCTGATTTAAGCAATGTGTTCGTGCCATGTATGGATGTATTTTACTTTATATGCTAAAATATTACTTAGAATTAAAACAATGAGGTCATGAAATCACGTTCTAGGGAAATAAATTCCAACTTTTCGCAGAAAACATTTGTGATATTTCCTAACCATAGCATGTAACTAGGCTGGAGAACTGAGGTTCTCAACAATCACCTTACTCTGTAAGATTAAAACGCCGAATACAAATTATCAAAATTCGTCACCTACGACCTTCATGCTATGTAAATATTTGTTGTAATAACAACCTAAATGCACATTGATTCAGTAGTATAGTATGTAGTTCGTGCCTGTTTTTCTCATTCCTGTTTGAATATTTAGCTGCTAATTACTTTGTATGTTCATCCTGTTTAATTATTGCCAGATCAGTTTGTATGGCGTATACGTGTTAATACTTCTAGATTCTCTGTCAGTTACAGTTCGACGTGGTTAAGGTTCTGCCTGTATGCTTTGTTCTGACAAGGCGAAGCTAAACCTGCTAACTGTAAACGGAGAGAAATTGAGAGGAATCGTATAAACTGTACACAATAAATATTAGATGAATATTAATTCGATCACTGTAATGTACGGTTTACACTCATTTTGGAGTTGCCCGGAGAGGGCTTATGTTATGTTTCAAGGCAATTAGTTGATGGGTTATTGTTATGTACAGGTCTGTCTGGATTTATTCCAGTAACAAAATTCTCCAATTAAAGAAGAATTTATGCTACTGGGTAATTGAAGGTTCAGAAAATTAAAATGTTACTATATTTAGATCCCTGCTGTATTAACTCTTACGTGATATATCGGCTAAATGAGAATGTCGTATAAGACAGTCCATATGACGATTTATGTATGGCAGTATTGCTAATCCTTACAGACTCATGTTTCCTTTCAAAGTAGGACTCATAATATCACAAATAACACTGTTCGAAAATTATTTTGAAATCGTACCCCCCCCCCCCCCAATTTTATTGCAAAATATTTCTGTTGTTAAATGTTATGAACAATCGTTTAGCTAAAGCAAATTAGAATTCTCTGCTATTTAATTATATGTAAACTGACTTTGAATATACCCCATCGGCTGATTTTACAACATTGGAACAATGAACGGTGTACTCCAGTGACGTACAAGTTTTTCATATTTGTAATATCTGATTTCCACTCCTCTTTAAATCAGTATATTTCATATAAAAATTCATGCATTCGTTGGTTGAGGTTTCATTGTGTGACTATTCCATAACGAAAGAATAAATAGGTAATGAAATATCTACTTCAATCAGAATAATTTAGTTGAAAACTAAAGGTGATAAAGTTAATAATTTTATGCGAAATACGAACAATTACTTTTGGTACTATACGTTCAGTTCACACAATGTTCTAAATCAAATCGGCCTATGTGTGTACTTGAACATAGAAAGCCGAGAACTGCAGAGATTACATAAGCGTGGAAACGCGAGAGATGTGTTCTTATTCATAACATTTGACATAAGGTTTCTGTATTTTTGTTGTATTTTTAGTATTCACGAAAACTGTACCAACGGCACTAAGCGAATCAACTTTAAACTGAACACGGATAAGAGATGTTTGAGTGTGGAGTTCATGTAAGACTAACAACAGTCAGAAACGATGTGAGGTTCTCAGTAAGGAAGAAAAAAGTAGGAACTTACCTGATGTGGTAGGACACAAAAAGAAAACACACCCTGATCTGACATACTCTTGCACAGAAATTACAATATCAGTAAGCATCTCTACAGAATGCTGAGGGTGCAGACGTGATGAAGAGACCAGAGTCGCCATCAAAAATGGCATACAGATGCCAGCAGTCCTGAATGCCATTATGTGTATCCGCACACTGGGGGTAACCGCAAATTGAATATAGTCTATACCGCTCTATCGGAGTGTGTTTGTGGAACTGTCAGAATTGATTGCATCCCGCTTCAGTAAGTGAAGGTAGTTTTTACTGTATGAAAATCTTGCGTGTTCCTGTAGGCTATCTACATTACGGAAACATGCAATTTGCTTGGAGCTTTCACATGCCAAGCCGATTTTGATATTTTTACACCGTTACACAGTAATGATACGTCGCTATTGTTTTGTTCCATTAAGAATTCAATTAAGCATGAGGGGTCTTCGCTTAATCGTGACACAGAATCAGATGCTTTCAGACTGTAGACAATTAGGTCACTGAGCAAGAAAGCTACTTGTGCATAATAGAAAACAACATTCCTTCTGGCGTTTAAAATTCATCGCATTCTCTTTAAAGTGTGGATCTAATTTTTTACTTTCAAAATGTAAAAAAAAGTGTTTTTATTTAAGAATTCAACTTTGTTTGCAAAGAATATAAATTATATGTGGAATGCTATGTAGGGTTCATTACTCTGCTGATAAGTAGATGTTTGTTTTACCTATCTTGTTAGAAGCAGAGTAGGCCTGCTGCATTTAATTATCATATTCTACATCTTAACCTTATAAATAAGCGCTAATAGTCACGAAATCCGTCATCCGTGTTCTGAAAAATTAATGAGTTTGTACTCTAATATCGATTCATTTCAACGTCAGTTCAAACTTCAGTGACAAAAATTGTAACGAGAAACTGTATATAGAAGTCTGTGAAGCTCTACTACCGAACTCGAGCCCTGGAAGTCAAGGCAAGATCGGCCCAATAGTTTGCCAGATACAGGTCAAGGTCATATATTTTCACTCTTATTTCTGCCAAACCGTAAATGCCTGGTTGACCATATTCTTGTCAAAATGAGGTCACTTATAGGTCAGTCTCATATGGAAGTCACGACAAGATCGGCCCAATAGTTTGTCAGATATTTATATTTTTATGTGAGTTTTACAGTATGAATATACTTACAGCACCATAGTTTTTTGTGGAACACAGGCTACTCATTGAAATATGAAAACAATCGACCTTTAACATAATAAGTTACTTTAAGGTGTGTTAGAAAATCATGGGGAGGACTTGTTAAAACGCTGTTATTCTGTCCGTGCGCGTGGAACAATTCTAGAACTACTGAACGGATTTTTAATTAAATTTAACATTGGGGTGTTTTATTGTCGACACATTCCAATTTTGATTAAAATCGGAAGAATCAACGTGCTGTTTACATGAAGTTCTACTCGTACATGCGTTTGTCAGCGCCGAAGTGACTGGGTAGGAAATCTCTAAGTTACATTTGTTACCATTCTTACTTTGGTTATGTTTGTAAATTTCTTTCTAACATTCCAGAATTATTATAATATGCACACAATTCGTAATTTGTTGCTTAGTGTTCACGAGGAATGGTGTATAACAGATGGATAACAACTTCTGGAACCATCATTAATGTATTCCGTAGTGCTTAAATTATTTTAACATAACATTTTTAAATACTTTATCTTCATACCCGTCTCTAACTGTCCGAATAAAGTATTCGAGATTTTGAGAGCTTCTAAAAGCGAGAAACAGTACTTTTTATTTTATTTCCAAATAATTACATTTGTCATATTTTAGCTGGCATTATCAGAGCTCGATCCTAAAAGAAATTTGTCACGAGCATGGTGTAATTATAACGAACCCGCGGTCCTATCCAGAAGTTGATCTGATTAGAAGAACGAAAGTGAAACGTTCACAATGTAATTACAGATTCAGTTTGACAAGTATTTGACCCCTGAAACTATTATTTTGCTTGCGTGTTTCTGAATCAGTTAATAATCGTGGGGCAGTATGAACGAAATATTAATAGGCTCATCTACAAAACAGGATAAAAAAATGACAGTGTGAAGAAAAGGTTTTTGACTGTAGCACCGAAAACAGTAAAATGCATTTAATAGAACCTTGGAATATAAGACACTTTTACCTTCATTCGAGAGATCGAGCAGTTTTGTTTTGTGATGACGCAATGGATTTGTATTTGGCAAGTACCACTTTCGTTAGGTTCTTCAGACTGTATGAGAATACAGGGATTTTATTTCTTAGTGGGCCTTGACTTTTTCTGTCCTACTCATATACTGATCGTTCATTAATGTTAACGTGCTAGTCTAGTGTTCGAAAGACCCTGGGGTGGATTCCAACACTCAGAATACCTGGGCGTAGAAAGCATAATATTGCGGGCGTGGGATGGATTTATCTGGCTGAGGATAGGGACCGGTGCTGGGCTGTTTTTATAATGAACTTGCGGGTTACATAAAAAGCGAGGAATTTCTTAACCTTTGAGCGTTCTACTTGCTTCTGAAAAAGAATTCTGCTTTATGGAGTTTTACTAGATCTAGAGCATTGTGGAGCGAGAATTGTTATATTGTAATTTGTTTATTCCTCAAGGTAAATTTGAAATACATAAAAAAATAATTTTTTAATTTCAGACACAAAATCTCACAAAGTAAATGTAATAGCTTTCTGCCATCGAAGTATTATTATCGTGATAAAGGCGAATGGGAAACCTATAATAATATTGACAACTTTACACGTTACTGTCAGGATTAGGCGTACTGCTTACATGAGCAACGTTCTCACGTTTTTTGTCATAACGTAAAATCAATATGTAAACTGCTGAATGATGTGACGTAGGGAGATTGCAAAATGGAGAGTCTTGTGGGATTATAAATATACGGGACAAAAATACTTGTTTAAAAAGTTGCTAATAGATTACTCACTCACCAGTCGACGTAATAATATATTCTCAGGCGATTAAACAGTTTATAAATGGGGTTGCTTCTATGGCATGATGTGTGTGCCAGGTTTAAAGAAATTTAGCAGATTTGTTTGCAACTTATTAGAGGGTACAACTCAGACACACGAATACCATAGACTTAAACATGGCATTTGTAAAGGAGCAAGGTTTACTACAGAGAACAAATTAAATATATGCACCAAATCACTTTGTTTAACCCTTGTTTATAATCTGAGCACCGTTTGAAGCGAAATACTAGGAATTTCTTTTCCGCGTTAAGTTTACTTGACATCTGCGGTCCGTAGAAGTAATTTTGGTTAGGCTCCTTGGTTTATGAAAATGTATATCAAAGCAGATATTCACCAGTTAAGAAGCATTCTGCCCGGCTGTGTTCACTCCATTATTGCATGTGCATACTGCTCATGCTGTGCGTAGAACGGGAAATGTTTTCATGGACGGTAGTACTGAATAGAACAAGCTCAGATCGTGTCATAATAACCTCCGTTCTTTTAGACCTCTACTTTATTAAGATTCCACAATAAATGACATGGACAGCATCACAGTCACTTTTATGAGCGTAGCTGTACCACTACAATGACACATTGCGTGTATTTAACTGCTACTGAGGGAGATACAGAAACCATCACGTACATATTAATGGTCGTGACATGGGTGTAGCTCACACACGTCGCATTTTTCACTAACATTTCATGTTAGTTCTTTCAGCCATGCTGTCCTTATATCTTTCAAGCAGATAACAACGTTTTTAGCGGCAACATTTGAACAGAGACAGGCTTTCACTATATCTGATCTTGCCGTATCTTTTGTTCATGAGTGTGTGAGTGAGACTTCAAATGTCTGCCAACATTTTCTGCCTTCTACATATTGCTATGGACATTTACGCTCCGCTCAAAATCTAAAATTTACGTCATAGTGTCAAAGCATCTTCGTACCATTTTTACGTCAGCCGAAATTTTAATTTGTTCTCGAAGTTACTCTTGAGTTATTTTTACGTTACGAGTAGTTATGTAATCACCTTGATAATGGAGGCAGTACGCACCTCTGGAACGTAGGTAAATTTCTGCAAGACTACACGGCTCAACATCTCAGAATACAGTCATCCTTTTACTCGTTGCCGTGAGAATCTTAACTGTTACTTGGTCTAGTTTATTTTTATTTATGCTCAGTTTATTTAATTACAGTTTCAGTTGCTTAGATAACATGACATCGAATGATAGGATGATTAGTGAATTGAAAGGATTGAGGAAGGAAGCGATTGCAGCCTAATTTATGGTATTCTGGAATTTAGTTGAGGGCCCGGGGGGGGGGGGGGCACGAACACTCTCACTCAGGATAGCTGATCTTCATTTGGTACATTTTATTTTAAAGAATTAAAGTAAATGTTGATATAAAATTGATCATCCCCCCTTCCAGTTGTTATATATGATACATTTAATTTTTGTTTCTTCTTTGTTGGTTCGGGATGTCGTTTTTATGTTGGCTTGCAGCTAGCTTCAGGTTCAGTCGATTTCATTAACTGAAAGGAAAATTGCTCGATCAACGAAAACTCTTTGATGTGCTCGAAGCTTTAGAGGAAATTGAAGTTCCATCGTGACTGCGTGTTGTTGAAAGTTCCTGATTCCAACACGTATATTTCGATGAGTGTGCTACAACAAAGACTTGTAAATAACTGCGCGAATAATTCAGCCTGAGATGGCGCAGTGATTTCTGTCCATTCTCTCTGTTTCTGTCTCTCTCTATTTCTCCCCATTTGCTTTTAATATTATTCTTATGACGAGGATAAAGTAAGTAGGGAAACGTGTACTTCTATTAAATATTTTAACACATCGTATCACGTTCAGTAAATTAAACGTATCTCAAATATGCTGTCAACATTTTCAGGTAGTTTTACCTTAGTCGTATCATTCTGTTGGCCTCAGATGTCAGAGATAAGACTTATGTTATTAAATTGTTGAATTTTGCTTTGAAAATGTAAGCTTCTGTGAGCACGGTATGAATTTTCGAGTTTCTTAAAAGGCAGAGTACTTACTGATTAATTAAACGACTGTAAGTTTCTCAAGGACTCTGAATCGTATAGTTGGTTAATAACATTTTATATGACTTCTTAACATATAGTATTTTTCTTCATATTAATCTTTATTGCCAATATCAACCAGATGTCATAAAGTATTTTCCTGGCAAAATATAGGCCATGTAATATCCTTTGAGAGTTATCATTTGTTTCTTTGTCCTTCTTTGATTATACGGCTGTACGTTTACATAATTATAAATCAGTATCTCAATTATTTGAGGGATAATATTAAAATGGATGCTAGAAAAATAGGATATGAGGATGTGGTTGGGATTAATATGGCTCAGGATAGGGACCAATGACTGGACCATCTCGTTCTGAGATTGTACAAATTTCGTTTCCATAAAATATCAGCATTCTTACTGTCGCGTGCTTGTATGTTGAAACCTGGTTCATATATTTTCCTAATGTGTGCATTCTTCTATATATATAGCTGAATAAACCCCTAGCGATGTGTTATCAGGTTTCATTATATCGTACTTCTATACCTATTAAGAGACTATGTAAGTTATGTTTGGTGGTCTATTAATTTAATTTCATTCTGGTCATATGGAGAGATTCATAGAGAAGATCGTCATAATGCGTAAATAAATTTAAGGACATTCACTTTTTAGAAATAAATAAATTAATAAGAATTACGTAGGTTAGTCTGCACTACATTATCAGAATATGTTTTCTAAAATTCACCCTATAATATTTCCCACCAAATTTGTGTTCACTCAGATTTGTGAAAATGAAAATTCATAGTATGTCCAAAGTATAAATGAATTATTCATACGTTAACTTAAATAACGCGGCCCAACGTTATACAAGTCATAGCATTATGGAACTTTTCCCACTTTACAATTCTTAGGTGCAACGTAGTCCAGTTATGCTGCATAGAGGGGTTGAACTTATGTAATGCGAAACAATAATACGACTCCCGCCTGACTTAATTTAATTGTTTCTCTCGTTCCCATTCAAAAAAAAAAAAAGAGGCAATTTCTTTTCCTGGGATTGTTATAAACATCATAGTCATGAAATGTGGAGGATTAGGCTTAATTGCATGTTTTAAGCCCCGTAAGTGTAGTTAGTATCTACATAATCTTTTTCGGGCCTCCAGTACATCTCTGTCCAAATGATTTATATTTCAGTACCTGCTTTAGTATTCTGTTTGTCGCCATTCTGTGTTATACGTTGAGTAGTTTACATAAAAGAGTCAGTCACAACTGCACTGATTATTGGCAATGCCCGGTCTCTACGACTGATTGGTTGTTGAACAGCAATAAAGGCTGATACGGCCTTTGTTTAATTGTCAGTTGTTTGACAGGGAGGAGTGCATGTTGCTGAGTATTGTTGTTTGTCAATGATGTATAATTCTGTGTACACTGACAAAAATAGTATCTGAATTAAATAAACTATCTTAATACTAGCAATCCCAGTTTGGTTATTTTATACGTTGCGACAAGGCATTACACCTGCTCAGTTAAACTCTGGCACTCTCAGATTGCAGAAGTCTAGAACTAGAGATCGGTTTCAGGTCACGCCTTAATTTGCCCATGATGGTACTTAAACACGTGTTTTAAACAACTATTAAAATCACACATAGCGATTAGTTATAACGATTATTTTCTTAGTGAAGAGATAATTTAACGACCAATTAGAGAGGAAGGTAATCATGAACGGCGTAGACAGAGATTTGGAAATAAGTAGTAGACACCCGCTTATGATACTATCCTAGCATTTGTCTGGATATCCAGAAGAAAATTACAAGAATAAATAGCCAGTATAACTCGTAATTCGACAGATACTCTAACCGGGTAACTCAAATTGCAGTCAATAAATATTAAAAATTAAATTACATATACAATATTGATAGCCAATTAAATTTTAAATAGGTATTTTGTTAATATTTAGACTTATTAAGTTTATTTTTATTGTGAGAAGTCTTAATATTTTAACAGTTTGTTTGAAATACCAGTATCATGGCGTGGTAATTGCACTATTGTAAAAAGGCTGTTTATAAAGGTGTTAAAATTCTACATATAGTTTTCGTTTATAATGTTAATATTAAAACAAGGACCTAAATTCTACCCCCCCCCCCCTCCCCCATTTGCGGGTCGAAACATATCGCTCTAGAGAAGAATGGTATTGTATAGCCTTGGAAGAAAGAGATTGATTTAAATGCAATTCTTGTTGTGTTCGTTGTGTGTAAGACGGTTTTCACGCCATTAGAGGCTGCATTTCTCCCAACTTGCTGGTTGATCCGGCATTACTATGATGCTTAAACAACCTGTTTGTAAGTACAGAGGATCTGTGTCAGCACCACGATCTCTTTACGAAAGTAGGGCATTACGTACACATGGTAGTTGAGAAATCATCTGCCTAGATTAATCTAGCTCCTTTTCACCAGTCTCTCCAATCAAATTATTGTATTTATTGTACAGTGTTTTAATCAGACCAAATATTTCAAAACTACTACCTTTTCATCGTATCCTTTCATCGCTTCGCACTTGAAACAGCATAATTTCGAATAGATTCATGTATGGGTGTGGACGGGATTAATTTGACTCACGGTGTGGTCCAGTAGCGGACTTTGGTGAAGACGATAATGAACCTTCGACTACCATTTCTTTATCGTCTGAATGAATTTTAGCTTCTGAAGGATTACTATGCATGGAGTGAGTTAGTTAATACTACGTGTAATTTTACGAACCCAGTTGAGTCACGTACATGTTCCCTTCCACTCTGCCATTATCCAGTAATGTAATAATAGCGTTATAGTGACTATGTAATATTCAGTGTGTAATGAGGTTAGGTACCCTGACCAACAACGCGTGTGCCATATGAAGTTAAAGTCATGTAATTCAGCTAAGTCGTAAACACTGTACATGTCTGTTTATTGTACGGATACTCACGGACATACATTGTGCATTACAGTGGAATATTAATGAGCAGTTATTATGCAGTAACATAAATATCCACGTGACTTATAATCAAAATAATATTTAATCCAATAATTAACTGCGCTAATGTAATTTTTATGTATGCTTTAAAGAAAATAGCGCTAAAGTCGTGTTATAGACTTTAATATGCACAATAATTCTCTGTTCCTAGAGAACTGAGAGACAAACAGTGTACGAGTTGCAGGAAGTGCGAGATATTATCTCACCTGTGTGATCTGCATCCTGTCCATTTAGGAAACAGGTTGGAATGGTGTTCAACAGAACTGCATGGTAGGCCTGTATCATATATGTGCAGAATTCATTAGTTTGGTTAACCGGCTATCCTGACCTCTTTTGTGGTTTTTCTAGGTCCCTTCAGACGAATACCAGCATAGTATTTATAAATGAACACGACTGATTTCTTCCACATTCTTTTCGATTCATTATTCACTAATCATTTATCATTCGACAGCGTCATTAAATAATCCATGAACATATAAAATGAAATAAACAAAACTTGCCTTTTGTAGTCGCCATAAATCTGAACGAGTATATTAACTGATTGTTGTGGTGCAAGTTAAGCGGTTGTTAATTTTGAGAATTAGAGGGATAAGGAATAGATATACGTGTATATATGTATATAATGCAGGAAGCATTCATTAGCGGGTAATTAGGCAGTGTAGATTCAGAACTTGAGGTTGTGTCCTCCTTCCGTGTGCTATTAAATTTATTTAGGTATTGATATTGTACAAAATAATGCGAGAAATCCTGGTTTCATTCCTTGTTTCAATAAATATTTGCAGTGTATAAATGATGAAATTATTTGCGCTAACGGTCAGTGGTTGTTTATTTTATAATTAAACGTGGTTCAATTACTTGGTGGTGGACAATGCGTGAGAAATTCAAGATTACAATATTTGTAGTTGCTTTATGTACGTAGTGGTGCGATAAGTTTAAATTTACCTTTCTACAGCCGAATTTAAGTGGTTTCCTTGATAGTCGCAAGTAAAGATAAAAATCAAAGTTATACGCTTGGGGGGAGATAAGGTGTAGATCCTACTCATTCTTGATCTATGTATTAGGTGGGGGTGAGTGATCAGTGCCACGCCCGACCGTGTTTATACCCCGGGAAAAGGATCCCCGGTGCCCATTGAATAGAAGGCTGGGACTCCCAGAGCAGGTCAGAACACAAGATATAAGAATAATTCTCGACCCATGCCGAGGTTTGAACCCTGGTCGTCCATCTCGTAGTCAGACACTATACTAATCGAGATACCTCGGCTCATAAGTAAAGGAAGATAACTTTTAACATCGCCTACTGTCTAGCTACTAGGACAGTATCCAGGAGGTTTTTTTTAGTTATTTTATTCAGATTTTTTTGGCGTATTATAACAAACAGGTTCATTACATAAACTGATACGCATCATGGCATACGTGATACTAAAGAATATTTATAGCGCAAAATATTTATATTATTAGTTTTTGTGAGCTTTAATTGAAGCACCGCTCCGTGGAGAGTGTGGACCCCGGGCCATTCTTGTGATGGTAGTGCAGAGAAAATTCGCAACACGTCTTTCGTGAACGGGGTTTGCTCTGTCTGGACAAGAGCCAATATTAAAGTGTTCGACCCTTCACACAACTCATCATTAAACTGCATTGAACCTGAGCCAGAACATTTTAAGAGAAGGGATAACTTAGAAGACTGCTGAAGACTACTTGTAAATGACGGATAATATCAAATGTGTATTAAATACAGTGAGATAGGGCGTGGGCTAGGTTCATTCGCCCAGACTGTAACGAACGGCGAACTCATGTGAAGGCGGTATTAACCATTCGTTTCACTAACAGGCGATGTATATTTTGCTTCTTAAACGGGAGTTAGTTTGACGATATGAATAGAAAAACTAAAGTTCAGAAGATGACAATCATATATGGCTTATATGATTCCAATTCAGCATTTTAGGCTTACATTTTAGCGCCAGTTTTGAGAGTAGCATTTCATGAAGATCCATTCATTAAAAGTACAGTGTTACGGACTGTCCGTCGAACGGAAGTAGACGGACGATATGTATAAATGGTCGTATACTTGTTGATTTGTACTAAAAGAACGCATGATACTGAAATCACGATAATGAAGCAGCACTACTGCAAGAGGCTTAATATCTACTAAGCGGATTCTGGGCACTGTGACGACATATTATAAAAGTGACCCTTCTGCCGCTGTGGTCTCAGTTTGCTTGGGTAACTATGGTTACGTCACAGAGGCGTGGGGTGGAAATCGATGGACGTTCTCAGCTTCAAAGGTTCGCTAAATAATCCTTCCCATTAAAACCAGTGCATAACTCCTTGCATAGAAATCTAGTGGTTGCTTTCTAGAACAACACTTTACATTTTAGCCGTAGAGATTTGACAATTTTGACATATTTTAAATGTTTTAATTAATAATTCGGCATATTATCCTAAAATACATTTTGTCATCTTCTCTTTTAATTATTTTCAACTCATCATCAATCATATTCCTATAATTTTACGTTAGAAACTGTGTAAATTTTCATTTGACACCACGTTACTAAATAAATCAAGCATGACCAAAACATAATAACGTCTTTATTGTTTCATCTATTCTAAATTAATGAACATACATAAGTAAACTTATGAAGTTGCTAAATACGATTAGTAAATAAACTAATGAAAAAGTCGAAAGGATTCCACGCTATTAGCAATTCCATTCACCCGTTTCTCTAGGCAACACGATATGCAGTGTCCAGCATTTCTTATTACCTTCTCTGTTAACACAAGCCATATTTTACTCTTTAGAATGAATACTTTGATCTTGTTTTACAGCAATCGGAATGTTGAAATCCCAGACACTCTACAAAGAAACCCTCCTTGTTCCACACATTACGGGCAATTTCTTCATCAGGTGACGGAGTATTAGATGTCGAAAAGTGACTGTCTTGCGCTGAGTTATATCCAGAAATATATCTTATAGGGTAGAAGAGTAAGAATTCCAATCTTTTAAATCAGTGTTATATAAGTCCCTGTTTGCGTCACGTACCTCTTTATGTTTCGAAGCGAGGTTAATGAATTTACAGACACCCGTTAACCTAAGCATAAATTACCCCGAGGAGCTAATTTACTGCTCTCATAGGTTGGGACACGCCGTATTCAAGTGGAATACCTTACTCCACTTCCGCCTGTAGCACAACCTCGGGGGGCACGCGTTTTGAAACTCCTCGTCGTCTTGGCTTGTCAGGTTGTCAAGGGAAGGTAACGTTTTAGCCAAAAGGGATCGGATTCTGCTATGAGGTTTTGCTTAGTTCATATTTATGATAATAAAGCATACAGGGACGCAGGATTACTGCAGGTTATGCTACGTTTATCGGATGCATTTACTTTGAAGTTCTCGTGGTGTAAATGGTTGGCTTAAACAATGAGGCAAGATATAAAATTTCAAATAAAAAAATTATTCTTGACAGAAGTTAGATTTCGGCAAGCAACGAATTAATTACCTAATTATGTAACCAACTAAGCCTTTAGTATTTAACCAACAGTAGTTAACAAAATGTTCATCGTAGTACTCATTATAAAAAAATACCCATGAACCTTTTATTTAGTGTTATCCATCTTTAACCCTGAAGATCCGAGAGTGAGTCTGCAAACATCCCAACACCATTTCCAAAATTAGTGAGACATGACTTAAGATTCAAAACTGTAACTCTGTCCTTATTCTAGATCGCTTAATATAAATAAAAAATGTCTTGCCATTTGCGGCTTACGGTAATAAATATCTCGGTGTCTTCCCGATCCTTAATTGGTTACTGACGTGTTCTTTGTTGGGATCAGTCTTACATTTGTTAAAAATTTTATTGCAGTTACGTGCCGCGGCAAATCTGATAGTTTCAACGGCAGTTAGGATGAACTTCGAAGATATCCGTCTTCTGGGTTGTTGCGCTGTGTAGTCTGGTTGATGTTAACCAACGTTTCAGAGGTCATACTGCCTCCGTCATCGCCCTGATGACGGAGGCAGTATGACCTCTGAAACGTTGGTTAACATCGACCAGACTACACAGCGCAACAACCCAGAAGACGGATATCTTCATACTCACCGCTGTGAGAACCTCAAGTCTTACACAGGATGAACTTCATTTGATTAGTTATTGTATAGTGAGAGAGGTTAAATGATCTCATTAATATTCTTTGATAGATACTGACACACAAGACGAGTAACACCTTGAGTATTCACACAATGATCTTGAAATACGCCATTTGTCTGTTGAATTGCTGTCACGTATTAATGAAAGTATAGGGTGTACACGTTAAATGAGATTCTTTATGTAAAATGTAATCTTAGGAGAAGTATATGCAAGACATATCGACTTTTGTATTTTAGTTGTGTGTCTAGATATAAATTTGAAGAGGATTTACTGATTTCTCTTCTCTCGCCTTCTCCTCACCACCAACAGTACCAGAATGTTGGACTGGAAACCTTTGACGTGGCAGCACCACAGCACCAACCAATACAAAGGCTCTTTGTATCGGTTGGTATTCGAAAAATATGCAACGCTTTCAACGGTCACGTCCTATGTATTACTGCAATGTGAAACATGTGCAAAGCGAAAATTCGAAGTTGTATATGAGTATGAATGATGACAGAAACAAATGGACCACTGCATATATACTACTGAAAATTAATATGACGTATCATAAAAATATGTGTAATATTTGCGTGAATATTATGTAGGTTTCAGATTTAAAACATAGACATGTGTTGAAATTTGAAGGTTATGGTATGCTTTACAAATTACATAACCTTATGCAATACAGAAATTTTTATACAAGTCCAGGATCATTAATTTTCATTAACAATTCTTTTCAGACGAATTTAATTGGTGTACACCGGATGTACCACGTGTAATGCAGTAAATATTTACACATTTATATAACGCTTAATGTGCATTTAATATTGATTGGATTGGAGTTGTAAATAAATTCGATTATTCCTCTTTAATCATGAAAAATTCACATGTACGTTTTGCTTGATTTTCTTCTCGTTTGCGTGTTGTGAACGGTGTACTGTTTCCGATTGATTTTGGAATGACTGTGGAAAACAGGCATTTGGCGAAGGAATGGATGGCTTAGGGATGTCTAATTGGTCAGTGTCTGAACAACAGTTACAAGAAATGTTGTGATTTTGGTTTTACAGACTATAACGAGTATGAAATGACAAGTTTGAAGTAGCGACCTTTCGTATAACCTACATATAAATTTTCTTTAGTCCTCTTCTATATATTCTGTTTTATGTACCTGTGAAATATGTGCAGATGGACATTACCTGTGAAGGTCTGTGGCTAGGTTTGGTTGCATTAGATTATTTTAGGTGTCTGATGCGCATGCGCGAATTATAAGGGATATTAGCGTCATTATCTGTCCACTTCACGAGTTTAAATCAACCGTTTCTTTGGTATTAACGACTGTAGAACGTAAAAACACAGTTTTCAGTACGTATCAGTGGTATAAATTTCATACCAAATTTTATGAAAATCTTTAGTAATATGTAGTTATATGCATACATGAAGCCTTGGTTGATATCGATGAAACAAACTTGTGGATTGTATACTGGAGGGGTTGGTAGCTATAGTTTCACGCAATACAGGCTGCTGAGAAATTCCCTTGTTCTGTTCACATTGAATTTTAGGATGAAATTTAAGGTACACATCGGAGGTAATCTTTCAGTTCCTATGCTGATCGGATGGAAACATAATTGGTAGTAAGCCTACTTCAAACAGTGTAAAGCGTAGAGTAAACCTGCTTTATTATTAGTTTATCGTAGCATGGTGGGAACTGCAACAGGAGCTAGTGTATGCATACTGGCAGGAACTCTCAAATTTCGTTCAGAAATACGGAGATTATCAACGCTGTTTGTGATTATACTGATTGAGCACTTTTCAGCGAATTGTAGGAAAGGCTGTGCTTAGTACCAGAACATTTTTTTTGCAGGATCTAAGAAATGAAGACTGGACATCAAATTTGTAGGTAGGGATTACAGGTGTGTCTGTAGTTTAGGCTCTTTTACGGTAGCACGGGGATTCGAATGGAAAGTACTGCCTCTCAGTGTAATTACATGACATCTCATGTTATAGAGTGGCATTTCACTAGTGAACATTTATACACTTTTCCACTTACACAGCTCTGATGACAGTATATATCTGTACAATTGCATGAATTTACTTAATATCAATATACTAACTCGTGTATTGTTTCAAATTAGGTAAAAACTATTTCGTTTTATTATCGGATGGTATGTGTATAAAAGGAATCTCTGGAGCGCCATTTATAAAGAGTGCAATGCAATTAAGAAACACAGTATAAACATTCGTACCTCAGAATCGAAATTAATATAATTTAGAGTAAGAGAATATGTGAGAACAAGAATTATTTAAAAATTAAATTCTTCTTAACTTCTAAACAAGTGGGAAATATCGGTTGTTTATGCTACAGCTACAGAAGGAAATATGTATAACTCTGCGGAATTAGGACCTTTAAGACGCGCGTAATGAATGAGATACCACACGGAACCTTATTGAAATTGTATGCAATAATAACCGTTCCTATGATTTATGTGAAAATTTAGATTATTTCGTCTGCAGCTTTGTTCTTCTGCCAGGTACTTCAAGCGAAGATTGAGATATTACTGTGAAATAGGCGACGACCTTTCCCACATTTATTTATTATTCATGGTCATGAATCAAAAATATTCAATATGTCTGAAACAGCGTCATTAAATAACTTAATGCTTGACCTCAGGATTTTGTGGCAGGAGTTCAAATAGCAACTGTAACATCGGTTCACATCCGAAAGCCGAATTTACATGAATAACGTAATAATCTATCTTTCTGGAAATGTTGTGACCCCTTATCTCTAGCTAGTTTCACGAATCGATAAATGTGCTTTATATGATTTGTATGCATCGGACACTTTTAAAAATGGCAAATATACTGAGATACATGCCATTCAGTGCGCGAAGCCGCCCACCCACGTTGTAATTATGAAATGGGAAATTCTGCAGCTGTGGGATGGCGAACACACCACATTTACGCTTTGAATGGAAGACTGTCCTCTTTACATTTTAAATTGACGGGTGAGTTATCCCGGAATACATACAAAGTCGCAATCGGAGAATCTTAAAGGAAAAGGATATGTGGACTTGGGACTGGGTTTTTCTGTCACGGGATAAGGTCCAGTGGTAGGCTAATGAGAACACGTTAATGAACTTTTTGGGGTACATAGCGGGGAATGTGGGGGGATTCTTGATCAGCTGATCGACCAGTAGACTCACACGAAGTACCTAATCCGTTCAACAAATTAATTATCCTAGAGGCATCGTGAATGTAACAGTGAGAAGACAAACGAATATCTCTCCTGGGTTTCGAAGTCACTTTCAGTCAGTATATGTGCTTGAATTGTCCTCATGTTCGTGTGCTGTCCCCTCCAAATAACGTTTCTGTCTCTTGACGAATTTACTTTTGCAACAGGAGCGAATTAACCTTTGTACTGTACAGTACCTATTAATTTCCTGCAGTTAGTGGTAAAGGTGTGCACTAGGACGCGCCATTTAGATACGCTTTGCTAACATAATGGTTTCACATGTTAATCTTCGTTACTTGAAAGTTTTGGCATTCGTATTCCTTCTCGAAATTCCACATGTTTTCTTTTGTTTGTTGATATTTCATCAGCTGGGTGTATGTTAGCCACAAATACCATCTGCAAATATAATTATATATTTAATGAGCATTTGGTTACCCTTAATCATATTTTAAATAAACTATGTTTATGGCCTTAATAGCCTTTTGTGTATATTTTAAATTATGATAATAGTGTAACTTTTCTTATAATTTGCTCACTGATATTTTTGTATTTGTTAATTTTTTCCTGCTTATTTTTTGTGCTGTATCTTTAATTGTTAATTTGCCTGTTGACGCTGCGCACTGAAACCAACAATTATAATTATTATGTTTATTATTTAACTTCGTGGCTAGTAACTTCTGCGGTATTTTCAGATTTTAACGGGCTGTATGTGGGGCTGTACAGGAAATAGAACAGTGTTGGTAATTGTTATAATTTCATATAATCCTTCGTTATGCAAAACTGAGATAATAATCTCTGAACACAACGTATTGTATAATATAGCATTACGGAAGCAAGTTCAGCCGCTTTTCTGTATAGATAAAACTACACAAAGGACCTTAAGAGAACGATACACTTAAAATGTTGCCATGTAGGAAGCATTGTTTACCACGAAGGGAACATTGTAATTTAAATAATGTTTCCTAATCCATACTTGCAAATTCTACATAAGCAATTGGGTTATTCAAAGTTCTGTAGCTGAATTTTTTTTCGACGCTTAGAGTGGAAAATATGTGTGGCGTGCATATGAGGAATTATGTTTTAGCTTTTGGTTTCAAGTGTGGTGTAGTTGGATAAAGCAGTTCTCTTGATATCCCAGTTTTTTCGACAAGGGTTTGTAGAATGACTGATGTGGGGGCTGCTTCAGATCCTACACAATACTTTTCTGTAATGTTAAACCAAGCAAGACATGTGCAGTCAGAAGAGATAATTAAATGAAATAAAGACTCGTTTATAGGTATATTTCGCTTGGATTATTTATAAGGCACTAATATGCAAGTGTTGGAAAGCTAGAACATAAGGATTATTCTGGAAAAGCTTTATCTAGAGACTGGAAGAGCATCGGATTTGTGTAAAGCGAGAATATAATTAACTGTTAAAGCAAGCACGTTTTGTAAAACATGACACCTGCTTTCCTTCACAAAGAAAGAACTACGTGATTTAGTGACACCTTACTAGCTATAATCTTTCTACACGTTTTAATGCATTACATGTTGCAAAAAAAGACTTTATACTTTTTAACATGTAATAAATTTTAAACAAATTATGAGTGTATATTTGTGACCAATTCCATACATAATGATATATGCTTAATCCAGTTACTCATTAGTTGTCACCATGAATTTTTTAGAATTTCAAGGAAACTCAAACGATTCTTTACGCGTGTACAAGACACTGAATTAACCTGATTTAGCCATTATATGGTTTAGAATTGTTGCACTAAGAGCAGTAATTAGTGAACTTGTTCTCTACTATCCCTTGCTCACAATTCCTAGAAAGTGTAAAGAACAAGCACACGATACAAATTCGTTGCTGGAGTAGTGTTTCATGTTATGTTTCAAAGCAGTATTTACTTGGAAATATTCTGTAATTACTTCTGAAGTTGTAAAGGACCTAATGTAGACGTGCTGAAGTAGTAGTTACATTTCGCGGCTTTTGTTCAATGGGTTTTCAATTTGTAACACTTCTGATTTGTGGATGGATTTCCGAAATACGTCTGTGCGTATAATTGGACAGTCAGTATCATGAAAGCGACGACTGTTGATTCACTGCTCTTCATTTTACTGGTATTACTCGTTCAAGACTACATACCCTCAGAAGCTGATATTTTTATTGTCCTCCAGTGCATTAAATTGCTTTCATCGTAATTTCTCCAATTCCACTTAAAAGTAGAGATTATCTTTCCATTAAAGAAGCTTGAACACTTCAAGTATTAATTAAAGTTAACTCTCTGCAGAAGATTCGCATAGTAGAAATTATATCTCCCATTCAAGTTATTTTAAACATTTATTTATGCATTTTATTATTATTATTTAGTTGGTGTTCACGATTTCTGCCAATCTTAACGTATGAAATGTCTTGTACAACCTTTATTTCATACCAGTTACTGAGCTTTTCAATGTGGTAGATAACGTTATTCCTTTGTATATAGGAGGCTTTGGTTCTAATTCGACTTAGATCATACCTGAAATTGGCATAACTACTTCCATCCACACCATTTTCAATTAATATTTAATCGCAATCTATTATTTTGCTCTGTATATTGTAGGAAGACGTTAGAGTTATGTCAGATGTATAAATATTTATGCGAACCACTGATGGAAAAATGTAGGCACCCCTTGTACTTGTTTTGTCAGAGTACGTGCAGTTCATTGTACATAAAGGACTCATTTTGTTTTTCTGTTGTAATTAGTGCTTGGCTTGCCTCGGTAATGTGTTGGATTTTCATAACGGAGTTAATTTGCTCAGTAAAAACGTGTACTCGGCAGGTGAATAAAGCATGTGACACTAGAGAATGTGTTGGTTCCATAAGTATTCCCGTTATGATTAGACATAGCTAATGGCAGGTAATAAAAACTGTCAATCTGGTCTGCTCGCATCAGACAGTCGTAAAAGCTTTGTTAGCCGTCTGTCTGCATATAGTAGGCCTACATGGCTTTCTGTCTGGTCTCTTAAGGGAAATAGTTCAAAATTAGCTTACAATTACAAATGATCGTTCAGTGCACTGACTGGTTACGGATTCCAGGTCATTTGTTGAAGCACTTGTCTCAGAATGATGTCAGATACTGGGGTTCAAAGTTTTAATGACCATCAGAGAGGCCTCTCTTCAAACAAAACCTTTATAAAGAACCTGCAGTGTTATATTCTTTTGAAAGGTGACGAGGAAATTAATGACCAACTCGCTTTCTCACTAAGTTTAATGTGTGTTGTTTTGCGATTAGTTTATGGTTAAACAATTTTGCAACGTTCTTGTTATTGCAGTGTTTATCATCTCACAGGAAAAACCAAGTGTGCGCTATGTATTTTTAATTTCTATGCTATGTTGGAGAGTGGTGTATATTATAACAAAGGAAGCCATGTTAGACAAGTGGTTTTAGATGTGAGGAAATGTATTTTGCTGAAACCCACAACCGCCATATTACGTGTGATCCTCGTTTCCACGACAAGGCTTATCCTCAAGTTGCGGATATAGAAGAAGGCAGCCTACAGACATCAGGGCAGCTCCGATTGTGTTTGCTTATAATTTATTGAGATTTTTCACTGGCTGATATTTGTGCAGCAACCACAAACAACTGCCTAGCATAATACTGAAAGTTACATAAGACTGTGCACTTGAATGGCTAGCTCATGAAGTTACCAAAAACACTGAAGATAGGTGATGTGATTTCTTTTAGTGAGTGCATTCTGGTGTGTATTTATGCTAATACAAATGAATAAATGTCTACACATCTTTCAGTCTACGATCTAATATATGTATCGACCTAAACAAGTCATTTTCAGGTGTAGAAAATGTGAATGGCCTGATGCATAGGTGTATATATATATTTATTTAAATGCGCTAACCGAAGCTAAGTTCCATCCGTGAGTTTTGCAGGAAGTCTCGTTAGGCCATTCTGCAGTATAAGTAACGTAAGGCCTGAATTTAACTTGTGTAGAGAGTTTCGTAATAGTATATTTGAAAGTTGAGCATTAAAAGGTAAAAATGTTAATGTAAGCAAGAGGTTTTATGTGTTTGAACAATGGCTAATTTTAAACTAAAGTTATTGATTGAAATTAAACATAATTATTAAAATTAGGTATTATAGAGGCACCAATTGGACCTGTACTAATTGAATGCCACAACAAAGATCAAATATCCAACAGTGTCGTGTGGTACATATGACTAGATTTCTTGTACTGTACATGCGCTTGTAATTATTGTTGTTTTTTGTTATTATTATGTACGTCACGTCTTTTGCAAGTGGTCCGTAATGCATGAATGTGGAAGTTCAGTCCTTATCAAGGTCTGTGTTGTAGTACTGATGATGTGTGCCCAAAAGTGAATTGGTTTTCTGGGTTGTAAGTTCGTATGGACTTTTAGGTAGATATGTGTCGGACTAACATACTGCCTACATTTTCTGATCTGAAGATAAAGTAAGTGAAATTTATTTTAAAAATATTTAAATATTCGAAACTATGCTTTATTGCATTAAATAGCTCTATGTAGATCCATTTTGATAATAGAAGATAACTATGACCTATTTGCTTGTTCTCGCGGTATTCTCAGTAAACAGGAAACTGGCTTCAGTAAACTAGTAAATATTCATGAAATTGTTTTATTTTAAACTCAAGAAAAATCTAACCACATCCCTTGAGCTAAACACGTGTCTGATTATTCCGAAGTCATAATACTCTTAAGGCAAGTGAATAATTTATTTTTTAAAGAGGTTCGAAAGTGGTAGCAAAGGAAGTCAAGCATGGAGATAGCCAGAGTTTTACAGTCCACAGAATCGTATTACATAACATAATTCAACAGAAACGTCCGCCAAACCGAAAAATGCAGAGATAAAAATACTTAGTGAGTTATTGATTGTATCAAGAGTAGAAAGTGAACTTAAAATAGTGCGAACAAAGTATGATAAGAATCTGGTACCTAATGAGTTTAAAATCATTGTGGTCGATACTGTAACTCTGAATCATGATGATGCTGTACATGTTTTTGATGATACTAATTTGTGTACTAATTACATAGAACAGACCATCTCGTATCACTTATTGCTAAACCAACTACGAGTTCCAATTTATCCCAGTTATAAACCAAAGTTTGCTTATTGTTTATTACGCCACGAGGCAATGCGTATTACAGCCTGAACGGAAGTACAACGCAGTGATGGAACCCTGCCTTTAGATGTAATAGTATCCAGGGACAACTAAGTCTATGCGTTTTTCTTAACTTCTAATTGAGTGAGTTTGTTTTCGAGACTGGTAATACCAATTACATCTCCCACAGAAATTGTTGATCTAACTTGCGAAGCGACTTCACTAATTACTAAGCTTTCTGAACTGTGAGGGTTAAGTAGCTCGGGAAGTGATCTAACGAACAGCATCCCACCTAATGTATAGGACAGGCACTGTCTAAAGACAGCCAAACGTCGGGAATGAGCGATTAGCATTCCCGGATTATAGAGCATCGAACAGTGGAGAGATTGCAGGGACGGAGGGAAGGCACGAAAACTTCGGTCAGAGTAACCTATCTCCGAACCCGTAATCTGAACTTGGGGTCTACGAAATACGGGTGCTATATACCCAACTATGGAGCTCTGAACACGGATTGGCCAAGTATGAGATGAGTACATGTAAATAGACGGTTACGGAAGTCAACCAATAAGAATAAATATCATGAACGTTAGCGTCAGAGATTAGTCGTATCCCCTTTGTCTGTATCGACATCGGCAATGACTTCCTGGAACTTTGTTCTTCATCTTTCATGAATAATTTCTCTTTCTCGTTTTTTTTTTTTTGGAGAGTAGTAAAGAACACTTTTGGAGATTGAGGTTTCTCCACTTATTTCGTAAAAGAAAACCTAATATGAACCGCACCTGTTAGCCACGAGGCAACAGAGTGTCGCTTGTCGAGCAAAAACGTAACTCTAGGGGCTGCTGATTTGCTGACATCAACACTTTTGATGGGTGTATGAACATATGTATCATCATTCTTACAGGATGAATCGATCAAAATGTAACATGATGTCTTTATGTCATAATGACAGATTACTTCCGGAAGCAATTAGTTGTTTGTTGTTATATACATTAAACATGCTGTATCAAAGTGACAAAGACTTTATGGTTTGTTTCGAATCCAGCATGTCATTTAAAAGTTCGTATCTCGCAATGCTCTGTCTTCTTCTTTAGCTTTCATAGGTTAGATTCTGTGACCTTTTCCAAGTCAGCATTAACCCTAGACAGATTCTTGCAAACATTTGTTGGGCTTCTTCTTCAAATTAAAGCATACAAAAATGAAAGCATGTGTCCATGTCCCGACCGTGATTCGAACAGGGTTCTTTCACCTGCGCAGCCACTATCATCTGTGTTTTGCATTCCCTTCTATAGAACTGCGTATTTTTACATCTCATTTTCATTAATGTTCGTTGCTTCCGTTAGACTATATCCCCAGTGTCGCTAAGATCACACATTTCCATTTGTTTTCTTACCCTTCCGTTCCATCTCTTCATTTACTTCTCTGTTCTTTCTTTTATTGCATTTTTTATCCTAAACTGAATTTGTCTTCATTCCATTTATGTGCACGCTCTTATTTTAATTTAACTTATATTACCTTTAGTATTTCCAGAACCTGCTCCTGCACATAGTTTACTTTTACTCTTAGTTGTTTGTTCCGAATTTTTAACTATTCTTTGTTGTTTGTAAATCCCATTTTAGAATGTCTTCTTTTGTTATGCCCTTCTAAGTGGCTTCCGTCTTAAAACTCGTGTGTGTTTCTTCCTAGCTGCTTAATTCCCTTCTTTTCTTACCCAAATTCTATTTCTTACGTTCCTTTCTCTGCTTCATCGGCAGCTTCTTCTTCCATTTTTTTTTTAGTTCAATCTTGTCTTGTCCGGAGATAGGGATTAGCTCTATCTAGTGGGCCCAACTGTGTAGGAACCTGAAGACGGAGATAGAGTCCCATCTCCGAAACGTCGTTTTACGTTTTATATTTACTAGACGATGGATAATATCCAAGAAAATTTTTATTCAATTGACTCTTCACCATCGTCAAGAAGTTTTAGACTTGTCTTTTCTGATCATTACCACTCCCCGCCCCGCTCATTTCGTCGCCGACTGTGAATATAATTACTTAACGATTTCCATTTCGTTTCTGTTCGCAATAGTTTGCCAGTGGTACCACCACAAGGAACTGGAGTTTGAGAACACGTGTTGATTTGCAGCAGACAAAGTCGTGCTGGGAAAATTGTCCTGTGGGTGTTGTTATCTCTGAAACTCCTGTGTCACCTACGTTTTCAGCGCTCCCTATGACACTTCGTGATTAAATGCTCGATGTTTCTTTGAATATATGCATCAACGTGTAAATTAACATCACTTCGAAATTATGGAATTAAATTAGAAACTCTCCCTTGGACATAACACAAATGTTTAATGGCCCTTCCATCCATTATGTCAGATCCGGACGGAATTAAAAGCTTAAACTCATTACAAATGTAAAGAACGGTTAGTTACTTAACTTAAATGTGTTTTAGTGCTTATGGAAATTAGTAATCGCCCCTGCTCTAGAAATCCACTAGCATTTTCTAATAATTAACTGTGTGGAGCGGAATCTTTCTTAAAAAGATAATTTTACTCAACCGATCAATAAATTCTTCACCTTCTATGAAAGCCGAATATCCATTAATGTGTTCAGAAGAACTTATTCTAAGACAGATGAATTCCTTACACATTATTTTAAAACCCGTTTTAATATTATCATGCCATCTACGCCTACGTCTACATATTTTCCATTTTTCCTATGTGCCGACCAGTCTGACCCACCTTTACTTGAAACCTCGTGATTTATACTTCAGAATCCTAAAATCCATCGAACCACCAACAATGGGTGCGTTCAGTACATATATTACTCTTGCAGTAAGAAATTATTGAGCTCTGCGTGGTAAGAATATGAAAAATATTTAGAGAACCTCTGGATATCGTGCCCGTATCAGCGATGCAGAGGGACGAGGTGGATCGAGAAGGTAGCAGGAGTTTCAGATATTCATGGAACGTTCTATAAGTTACAGACTGCGTTAAAATGTTAAATTATGTAGAATATTAAATTAGGAAATGGTACGTTGTATATAAATGATGATGTCTGGTCTCCGAAGCAGTTCATATTATGCAGAATCTTACTTTGTCCTCGGACTATGGCTGTGAAGACAGGACATTTGAAAGTTCTTTTTTCAGATGATTGATGACTCTGATCGATTTGCTTCTAGCACAATTGCTTCTATTTTCGCACGTGACTTAATGTTTATTCCATCTTTTATTCTTCAGGAAGTGTTATATTCGGATCTTATACACTTCGTCTTCTACTCTTTCCTGCAGTTATATACGGACTGAAATTCATACTGTCGATTTTATCCCTATTATAACCTTTGAAATCTGCATTCCGTTATATGTGCCTTAGCTTATGTAGGCCCACAGGAAAATTAACCCCATTAGGATTTGGGGGAGAGGTTACAGCAAGATTTGACACTGTTAAAGCAGAAAACACCACACATCCCTGTAAATGTTTTTGTCAGTAGCAGCTCCAGTACACCGAAATTTATGTTGGATATTGGCCATTGTACGAGGTATAATGAGTGAGATGGTCCTACTCCCTCTTTCAGATGATTGGGTTTTAATTATACTGGCATCTTTTTATAGTTTTCATTGAACTCAAATGTTTTTCTTGTTTTGGTACTAAATACCGACAATAAACACGCTATGTAATAGTTCTTAAAATAACCCTGCTTAAAATTTTACCGATACTTTCAAAATCATAATCCAGGAAATTTTAAACTTGTAAGTGGTAAGAGAATGTTACCACGTGTACTTCTTTGGTGTTTTGCAGTATTCCAAGTAGCCATTCAAATAGAATATGTTTGAAGAGCTAGAAGGAGATGGGAGGATAGCATGAACATGAATCTCAGGGAAGTAAGGCATGTGCATGGATTGAGCTGGCTGAGGTCCGTGTCCATTGCCGGATTTTGGTTGTTATCGGCATTGAACCTTAGAGTTCCGTTACCATAATGTTAATATATCATTTATATAATTAGTTGTGTAGTTGGTTAGCTCGTTGATTGAGTGTAATTTTTTTCACAATGTTAATTTTAGAGAAGTGGCCATTAACTGAAAAGGTTAAGGGAACTGATCCATGTAAGTAGTCGAAGTTTAGCATTTCGCAATGAAAATTGTGGCTTTTGTTCGCATTTATAAAGTATAAGATATCGTTTTTGTCTATGAATAGTTTCTAATACTCCTAAATGTATACTTTTTTAAGACTTAAGGCCGCTGATAACATTTACGGACAATACAAATCCTGTATGGCGCACAAAGTCGCTACTGTATCATTTTATGTAGCCCAAGTCAGAGGCAAAAGCTGGTTCGACCACATCTGTCAATGTGAGTTATTTTTGTGTATCTTCTAGACACTCGCTTGTCTTCTCAGAGTTTCTATTGTTCTAAGTGACACACAGACAAGCACTCTGAACTTCACTGACAGAAAAGACGAGAACGTCTCAAGTGTTCCTGCCTTGGCCTCCCGTCTCTTTTTACTCTTCAATAGACAACCATCACAAATATTCCTAGAACACTTTTAGAGTCTTCGACTAAAACAGTGCTGACACGAATATGTGGATTTAAGAGTGCGGAATCAACAGGATGATGGAGACAATTGCATGATGATAATTCGTACTCTTCATATAGTATTTTTAAAGTGACTGATGGAGGAATTATGACATGAGCGGGGTGGATAGTAGGTGCCGGGAAATGAAAAATGCATACATTTTGATCGGAAAACCTAGGAAAAAGAGAATAGTTTAGAGACCTAGTGTGCATGAAATGATAATATTAAAATGGATCTAGGAAGGTCCTGTGCTGAGTGACGTAGTAAGATGCGGGCTATATTTAACTGGCACATGAGATTTGATCGAATGAAGGGCGTTTGAAAAAGTGGCTAAATAACATTTCCACAAGCATTATCTTGTATCACTCAGTCAGTTGTTAGTTATAAGATAAATGGATGAATGTTTCAAGGCGCCACCTTTGCAGTTACTTGGAGAACCATTAGAAAGTTCAGTCCTCTTATCCGGCGTTCCTGGTGAGATTCGAACCTGGTATCTCCATCTTATAAGTAAGCCTCGTTACCGCTGCTCGGCTTGTATATTTCGGCCTGGTTTCGAATCATACATCTTTTGATTACGGGGCAAGAAAGGTGATAACTCTGACATAGGTTCGGACTCCATGTTACTAGTTTTCTCAGTGGAAATACGTGTGTGAAAGGAAGGCATTGCTTAACAGATGTAACGCGGAATTCGTACATTTGTGTAAAGTAGCTTTATGTAGCAGCTAGAGTGTCCTGTTTGAGAAGATGGTAGTAGTCCGGCTTGTATAGATATTTCCCGCCGTCATGGAATCCATGGATTCATTACAGTGTTCATAAGAGGCCCCCACGTACCCTGACACGTGTCCATTTGAGTTCAGTTTACACCCTCACACTTTTTCTTTGAGGTTCATTGCCCAGGACATTCCAGGGATTTTACACTCAGGTTGTATGCAATCACATATTCTTTATGTTGATGATCCAAATAAAGTTTTGTTAAAAGTACAATTATCAAGCCCCTTGTTACGTTCCTGTTATTTCCTCAAACGCTGTCAATCTTAGTTCTTCCCTTTGGTTGTATAATGTTTTGGTTAAATGGAACTGTATTGAATAACTCGCTGAATCGCATTTAAGGCCCCCATCAATGCAGCTGCGTTTAAGCGTCATGCATGATGCGTTATGAATGCGTAGGGCTAAGTTGATCAGTTTATCATTGATATATCCGATTATGTACTGAAGCTTTAGTAAATAAATAGCGTACTGTAGATATTGCTTATGTGAATTATAGTTAGTGAATCTTCACATATTAAAAAATAATCTAGTCTGTGCGGAACTTCCATAGTTATTTGTTGTGTTGAGGAGGATATTTGGGCCTAAGAGGGAAGACGATGGGGCATGGAGCAAACTCCATAATGATGAGCTTAAAAATCTGTACTCCTTCCCCAATATTGTCAGGGTGATTAAGTCGAGAAGAATGAAATGGGCTGGGCATGTAGCGCGCATGGATAGGACAAGAGGTGTGGTTGGGAAGCCTGAAGGGAAAGAGACCGCTGGGGAGACCTAGACGTAGATGGGAGGATAATGTCAGGCGGGATCTATGGGAGATAGGAGTTGAAGGAGACTGGATTTTGTTGGTCCAGGATAGGGTCCGGTGAAGGGCTTTGGTTAATTCGGTGATGAATCTTCGGTTTCGGTAAGCAATCTAGTTAGTTAGTTAGGATTTTACATTGGTAAGAGCACTAATCACACTTCACGTAAGCATGTTGATATGCAGGTTTTATTGTAGTATTGAATGTTGTCTTCACACAAATAAATTATTTAAATATTTGATATGAGGAGGAATTTTGAAGGTTGAAGAGTAGTTAACCTTCTTACCTACTTGCCTACTGTCACGTCATCGTTGTTTCTATTTGTAAATCGCTCACAGGTCGCAGCACAATACGCACGGCGCTATGTTCCCAATCATCAGAATTTGAGATTTGCTTGTGGCTTAGTTTGTGGTTGTTATTAAGGAGCTTAATCTGTAGGTCAGAGTTTAAGTTTATACTTATATTTTGAATGTGTAATTGTGTTTCGTTCACACTATCGACCACAAACTTTGATTGAGAAAAAATAAGCTGTTTCGGTCACATGAATTCGTTCAGGTTAGGTTAGGTCTATTTATGTTGTTAATAGTTCATGGTACTGAGACATACTATGTCTTGTCTCTCTGACGGCTTGCACTTTATCACATTTAGTTTCCTGGTAAAAATGAACACTAACACGATTTTTTACTTTTTGCTAATTTCATAGCAGTGATAAATATATATACACATACATACTTTTTACAAGTAGCAAATTCTTTTGTTTTTCAATTTGCTTTTGATGAAAAAATACTATGTTGAACATTACTACTTGTTCTCTTTCGGATCAGTATTGGAGAGACATAACATTTGAGCTTACTGCTGATGTATTACAATCTGCCATTACAGAGCATGGACAAGAGGGAGGACAGTGAAGGCATTCCTGTGAAACCCATTAATCCTCTAGGGGAAGTTTATGACCCAAAGTTGGTGCTGCAACTAATGGAGGTGTGCCATAGGTCAGTATGAATTTGATTGGATTTTCTGTTTCTACAGACTCATTGCGTGAGCAGGGTAGCTCAGTCAACATTTGATACCCTTGTATCTCTTTGTTATGTAGCAGTGTGTTCAAAATGGTGGGGGTCCTTAGGTACCTTGTTTCATTAGTGGATTACAATAATGGGATCTAGTACCGTTCTTGCAAAATGTGTGACAGACAGACGTGGACTGGCCCATAAAGTATATTTCACTCACACTAGAACATCTGAAAATCTATTTTGTTATACTTTCTAGATATGGACTACATTTTATCTCAGATGAAGCATATGCACTGTCAATTTATGAACTCCAAACAGCATTCCAGAGTGTGCTGAGCCAACCATCTCTTCCAGACCCACAGAAGACTCATGTTTTTTGGTCCTTTAGTAAGGTGTGTATTAATACATCTGGTGCACTAACCTGATTTTATCCCATCTTTGGATATTTACATTCAACCATACTTAATTTGTGTGATTTTTGAGAGATTAAAAACACAAATAATTTTCACAATCCTGATACTTATGTACTAACACTAGTAATAACACATGAAGATTTAACACCTGAGATACTGCAACCTACCATTGAACATAATCCTCAGAGAGTTTCATCCATTTTCAGTCTTCCAAGCAGCTATTTCCAGTAGATGTGAAATTTAGAGTGCATTTGACATTTAAGGTTTATTTACTTTGTTTATTTCCATGCTGCTTCTGCGTTTCTGCCAGAAATGAGTAAAAGTGGGTGTTGAAAAGCAGGACGCAGTAGTAAAGAGTAAGGGATCTTGAAGTTACAGTTACAAGGCTCACAATTTGACCTAAGGAGTTTACTCATTTTTCTTTCTTACTGGTAGTTATAGATTTATGTGTTTCAGCACAAAATTAATCAAATGAAAGCATGAAAGGAAGATTATATGTTCATCTCTATCAATCCGACATATTTCACCTTCCAAACTGCATAAAGAATTTTTATTAATTTGGTATCTGCTCTGCCCTAAAAGGTTGTGAGGTGAAATTCATTTTAGTTTATATTTGTTCCCTGTCCTAGCTTGTCTTAAAAATATTCAGTTATCATAGTAATCACTAAAATGTCTACATATTTTTTCCTGCACCATATTTCAATGTGATTTACACTTAATCAGTTACAAAGAAAAATTTGTTAATGCCTCTATGTAGTGTCATATCTTTATTATTTAGTTTGGTAAACAATACAGTTTTGTGTAGAAAATTTGACATCAAGTCAAATAAGAAATGCAAAATCATAAATACTGAAAACTGGTATATACTTTTATGCACTTCTTAACTGGATAATGGAAATTGTAATTAGCTTCCAGGTGGGAATCATTTTGACCTACTACACATTTCAGTTATTTTTAAAATCTGCAGTAAGGGGTACCTTTCTTTTAAATGTTTCTTCATATGTCTTGTTTCTGGAGTTAACATTTTGTGCCCATCCTTATCTTAATTTACATATCAGGTGTTACATCACAAAACATTGTTTTGTCATTTCGTGAGGTGAGTACGTTTAGTATTTTTGTCAGTAGATCTGTGATTTGATTTTGTGACTGTTCAATTGAGTTGAACATTTGTTCATATTTGTCAAACTTCTCTTGAAGTTCTTTTTATGAATGGGTTAGTTGTAACTGACATTGTTCTGACAGTTTCTTCATGTTTGTATCTAAATATTTATGATTCCTGTGTAGTATATTTTGCAACATACTAAAATTCTCTTCAGTCATTTCTGGATTCTTACAATTTTCAGTCATTGTATTGTCAATTTTATCAAAACTACTGCTGCTTGAAGGAAATTTTTGCAAATTTTCTTTATGATAGTGATGTAGACTTTGTCTCATGTGGTCTAAATCTGTAAAGTTATCTTGCTGAATGATAATATTTATGGCTGCTTGTAGGATTTCTTGTTTCATTCTACAAGTAACAGATTTTGTTCCATTTGGAAATACTATTGTAGCATTCTTATTGGGCAAAACACTTATATACTTTTCTGATGTGTTTGTGTTTGGAAATAATATTATCCTTCTTAATGCATTATTCAAATATGCAGCTGTCTTTGATGCACAATTTAACTTGCATATTTTCTCCATGAATCTGTTCCAGTATATCAAAATACTTTCAATTTCATATAGAAGTCTTATTCTAGACACCACCTGGAGCAATTCAGCATTGTCATGAATCAGTTTTACATCAGACACAGCTACACCTGTCAGAACATTCAGCATAACCATAATAATTAGGAATGCAAATAACAGGAATATGATGCAACCATAGCCTTTAATAGAAGGCACATAGAGTCTACCTGTCATTAACATGATTGTATGTGTTACTGCTGTCCACAGAGTTGGAAATGCCTCATTCTCACTATCATATGCCACATTGCCATGATAGGAAATATAGAAAGTAACTGCAAATGCTATGATGAACAAGAAGTATGATAAAAAAAAGAATATGTAATGCCTTGCTACAGATTTTATCAGTTCAATATTAATTGATAGTTTAGGAAGGCGTCCAATTATTAATGCCAGTTCAATCCAAGACAGGAATAAGGAATATGCTGTGAATAATTTCCTGTGATTATCTTCCTCCCATGATTTGAACAGAACTATTGTGGTTATGAATATCAGAGCTATGTCAAGTATATTGTCCAGTGTCAGGATATATTTTGAAGGTGACATGACAAATTTGAACAATTCTCGTACTGTATGACAGAAAAGTATAAATAGGAGTGAAAACCAGATTAAGTTTCCATACACTGTTCTAAACCTTTCCAAATGTGTTTCTTGATGTTTGTCTTCTGAACTAGGTCTACTTGTTCCATTTGAGGTGTTCTGCATTGAATCATTCATAAATGTGGAATGTGGTTCTGGTAATCCATAATCCATGAAGATGTATGTGTTAAGTAATACTAAAAATAGAATGTACAAGACAAGATTTATGAAGTATGATGATCTTATCCTTAACCATTTTAAATGTAAAAAGCTGGTGATAATTGGATGTGTCAGTAAGTGCTTGTATTCTTGTGATTGACTTAGATAAAAGAGCAAATCCATTTCAGGAGTAAGTGCTTTCACTTTATGCTTGCCTTCAAATGATTCTTCATCCAGATTCTTTACCACAGGTATTGCATCCTTCTTTGATGTTGTCTGTCCCACATTCTCCTGCCCGACATGTGCTAATAGGAAGCGATAGTTAAATATCATCTCATAGGCTTCATCATTTGGGAAATTGCGATTGGTCTGCAGGGAGTGGTCAAGCATAGTATGTACAGCTGGTGCAGATAATGGTGGCCAGTTAAAAATGTTCCTGATTTTAATGTCTGCACCATGACTTAATAATGCTATAACAGAATTAAGATCTCCATTTTGAGCTGCATAATGGAGTGCTGTATTTCCTTTTGCATCTGTAGCATTAATGTTAAAGTTTGATTCAGGTGGCAAATCAAGGAAAAATTTTAAAATGTCTTGGTTCTGTCTTAAGCATGCAAGAACAACTGGTGGTCTTTTATCATAGTCAGTAGTTGCATTTGGGTCTGCTTCATACTCCAATAACACTTTAACTACATCATGTAAACCATAATTGCTGGCATATTGTAAACATGTATAACATCCATCATTAAGTTCTTGTACTGCATGGGTGGGATATTTATTCAAATTTCTTTTGAAGATACTTACAAACTCTTGGCTTTCCCACCTATATAAATGCTGGAACAGAGTTTCCTTCAGTGAACATTCATGGTTTCCTACAACACTCTTCTGAGGAAGAAGTCTCTTGATTTCTGAAAAATTTTCTGTGATGATGTCACGAGTTGTCTTCTGTCCAGGTCCCTGTGAAGTGTCCAGGTCAAGTTCAAGGTCATCATGTTCTAGGATCAGCTGTACTACCTTAGTATTATTTCTGAGAGCTGCTAAGTGAAAAGCAGTACAGCCATTCTTGTCAGTTCTGTTCACATCAGTGCCTTTGTGTTTTAGTAAAACAGAAATACATTCCAACAGTCTTCGGGCATCACCATCATTTTCTCTGTATTGTTCCACAACAATGTGTAGAGCAGTTTGCCCAGAATCATCCACCATGTTTACATTTGTTCTTCTGTCTTTCAGTATTATCTTCATTGCTTCGTAATTTCCTGCTTCAGCAGTTAAATGAAGAGGTGATTTGCGTGTGATTATGTTCACTGTATTTACATCTGCTCCAGCTAAAAGCAGTGCTAGTACAAACTCCTCACAACCAGTTTCCTTACATGCCATTTCAAGACATGTAGAATTATAGGGTTTGCTGTACCAGAAGTTGGGATTGAGACAAGCGTTACCATATACATTTACTTGGCGTAGAAGGTCACAGAAGAGGTTGAGTTGCTTATGTTGAAAAGCAGTTAGAAGTTGCATGTGAGGGTGTGAATGAATTTGTTCAATCCTTGGCGATGGGAGAATACTTTTCAAGTCAGGGTAATGTTCAGTAATGATGTCACGAGCTGATCGCCCAACTCCATGTGAGGAATCCAAATCTAATATGTGTGAGCCATGTTTGAGCATAGCTAACACTGCCTCCCGACCTCCATAATATACAGCTTCATGTAGAGCAGTGTAGCCTTTCTTGTTAGAATGGTTCACATCTATGTCTGAGCAGATCAGCAATGCAATGCAGCGTTCATACCTAGGAAACAAATTGTATTATCATTTAATCTTGTTTCTAGATTAAGTCTGAGGTTGCACAGTAATTATTCGTTGTTTCCTTAATTCAGATCAGACACTAATTCTTACATGACCAATGAGTGGATTACTGTTTAAAAAAATTTAATATTATTGCATTTGGCCACAGAGTTCTTTTACACTGACTTTATGTGACTAGAATAGGAAGGTTTGAATTGGTGATAAGTGGAAGTGTTTATAGCCTTGTCTTAAGGCATTTTCCCAGCTTACGTATGAAGATCCTTGAACAGTTCTGTGATCTGGACAGTTGGTGCCAGAGTGATGCTGTATAGTCCAGTTTTCCTTCATCCCTGCAGATGGATGTTCTGATAGCAGACCTCTTTTCCCACTTCTGTCCTGGCTCACCAGTCATGATCCTACCTGCTTTAGTTTGATACTTGCTGAATGTTGTGTTCAAGTGGTTAGAACTCTTGTTGTGTATTTGGGAGGTCCTTGTCTCAATTCTTGACCTGGAGACTGGCTAGCATGACTGAGGTTTTTGTGGTTTTCCTCAGTCCCACCAGGAAAATGCCAGGACAGTACCTTAAATTAGGCCACAATAGTTTCCTTCCACATCCTTCCCAATTCATTATCCACTATTATTCTCTCACTGATGCTGTACAGTCTGAGGTACTTAAAGCATCATTAAAATAATTACAAATAAATAAATTAGTGAGATAATTACATTATATATGTATGCAGATACATAAAATTGTGTGTAACAATATAGATAGGTTTAATGGGAAAGTTGTTTAAAATAGATATCAAGATAACTAAGTGAATGAAACAGCTCAAACGCCTTATTGAAACAGATGATTTTATACTTGATGATGTTCTGAATTGTGATACCTTGTGGAATCAGGTAGATACCAACGTTTCTCTGAAACAGTATCACAATCCAGAAGAACAATGTTGTCATCGTCACTGTCATGAGAACCTCAAATATGACATACTTTTTCCTACCTATCTGCATCTTCTCCACATCCAAAATTGTTGGCAGCAAGGTGAAGAGCTGTCCTCCCAGAACTGTCGACAGCATTCACTTTGGTTCGTTTGTCCCAGAGAAGAACCTTCAAGGTGTTGTAATTGCCTTTGGAAGCTGCGTAATGTATTGGTTCAGGAACAGTAGTATTTATGTTGGGGTTGACACCTTCTTGAAGTAAGGCCCTAACAAACTCTTCACAGCCTTCACTCCAACATGCAATTTCAAGACATGTGGACCAGTATGGTCGTCCATATTTGTGAACGGGGTTGACTTTAGGATTCCTTAATAGTTCACAGAACTTGGTAAGATTCTGAGCTATTAGTGCTTTGAGTAGCTGTTTCTGCGGATCTTGTTCTGTTGATTCAGGGTCTTTGGGAGTTGTACAGTCCTCCATATTGGCAAACTTCTAGGTTGATTTTTGTAAACTTTATGATTTTAATTGTGATATTCAGGCTCCAGTTTCTTCCATGTCTGCGTGTATGTTCAGCTATATTAACTAATGGTGAATTTCTGCAAATAAAAATTGTAATCAGTTGATTATAGTATCATGTAATGATTTTAAGGAATAATGTGATAATACGATTGCTCCAGTGGTGGTGTATTACTATTTGTAAGTCTTTGGTTATGTTGCAGCCTTAAAAGCTAAGGAACATTTAGTAATATTACTAACATTTCAGTGATAATTTTAGATCTGAACTCATGCATTACATTTAATTGTTCAGGATAGTGAAAAAAACAGACAGACATTAATTTACATGCACACTAGTTGATATGAGTCTGATGTTTTATTTCTATATTACACTCTGTGGAATGTATTCACTTTCCCCTTTCCATCTTAACACTTCAACACATTTCTGCTAGACACATCCTTTCATGTAGACTGCGTGCACAGTATACAGTAGATCAATCTCGAACAAGTCTGTCTTGGGTTTATCAATATGTATAAGTAAATTATTTACCTGCAATATCATGTTGACTTAAATATGAACTGTACGTAGGGAATACATTGTCAGTTGGCAGGTGGGAAACAGATAAGGGAGAAAGGTTGATAGCTGTGTTATCGTTCATTTATTGACTCTCTTTCTGCATAGGACACAGAGTAGGCCTTCATGCCAGTTTGATAAAGCTCAGAGTTGAGAAATACAGTACAGGCAACATGTTAAGACAGTAGAATATGTAAAAGTAAAATATATGTTTAATTTTCCATGATTTTAAATCATGTGTATTTAGTGAAACAAATTTAATATTGTGGATATCCTATGTTATTTTCGTTTGTATAGGCCTACTAGTGACAATGATAGAAGGTATTATCTTTCGTGTGCTGTTGGGCCTTGTCTTCATTGTTTTTTGTTGGATGTTGGTTCAGTGTCCTGTTCCTTATCACACTAATGCAGAGGTGGTAAACTATGCGCTGCAGCTCAGAAACTAACTAACTAGATGGCTTACCGAACCCGAAGATTCATCACCGAATTAACCAAAGCCCTCCTCCGGACCCTGCCCTGGGCCAACAAAATCCAGCTGCCTTCAACTCCTATCTCCCACAGATCCTGCCTGACATTATCCTTCCATCTACGTCTAGGTCTCCCCAGCGGTCTCTTCCCCTCAGGCTTCCCAACCAATACCCGGTGCACATCTCTTGTCCTATCCATGCGCGCTACATGCCCTGCCCATCTCATTCTCAGAAACTACCAATGCAAAAATTTAGTTTATCCCATGTAGATATTCAGAGTTTCGGTTCTCACAGTGGCAGTATGAAGATGCAGCTGTTTATTAATTTTAATCCCTGACACATCGGTATTATAAAACCCACTTTGATGTTTGTGGATGGATTTTTTTTTTGTGCTCGGTATTAAAATTTTCTCGCAGCCCGGGGAAAATTATTAATTAACGTAATATGTAGTTATATTCCTCGTTGTTCTATGACAGCTGATGAGCCACACTTTCTAAATATAAACTCTTGTATTGCGGAGTGCGTACTTGGTAGTTTTTTTTTATTAAGTGTGTTTGCGTCATATCTTTAAATGTTTACAAGGATTTGGAAAGGCTAGAGGTACGAAATGGGTAAAGAAAAGGGAGGTGAGGAATAACGTTATGACAGATACACAAAACCAGCTTTAACTCTTTTATATTACACGTCGAAAACTGTTTAAAAGTAATTTAGTCGCGGTCCCTGTTTATAATGTGGAAAATGTCCACGCTTATTTTAACTTCAGAGCTGACCGATTTAAATATTCTGTTTCCATTAAACACTCTGATATTAAATTATAATATCGATATAGGCTACTTTCATTCTGCTAGAAAATTTCGTAGCGTTTGCGTCGTTCTTTACGTGACAGTGTAACAAATTTTCTTCATGCAGGTTTTACAGCTCAGTGATTTATCAGTCTGGTTCATCTTATATCGCGTGATGTTACAGAATAATTTACCAAGTTCGACTGCAAAAGTATACCATCTCCTTCTTTGAAAATATTTTCAGAGTTTTAAAAGCTGCACATAAGTTTACAATATAGAAAGCTGCCCCCTTTTCGTTGTGGTGTGAGTGTTTACTGTCGTACCCTCAAGGACAAAATCACACAACTTTTGAGTTAATAAAATCTCTGGGTCAGTTTCATTCTTTCCTTGTATAAAAATACACTTGGAATTTAGGCGGTTTTTACAGTTACCATATGTGAAAGCCCTGATCATTGTCACTTTGGATATATAATATTTGATTCAATTGCTACATGAACTTGTTTAGTGCCTCTGTTTCTGTGTGGGTAAATGGGGCTACGTGTCTCATAATGTTCAGAAATGCATTGAAAGAATATTTGGTGAACACAACATTTCATGGTCTGCGATTCATTGCCCAAAAGGAAAGAACTTGGGTAGAAAGGTGATTAACTGCGCATATTTAAATTATATTTTGTAGTACACGTAGGATTATTTTCATAAAATAGTGTCAAATAATCCTACGACGATACCTCCAAATTGTTTGACATTTGCAACATCTGTAAAAGTAAACGCTGCTTGGGAAACGTGCATATTAAGAACAAATTGTGTTTCTTTTAGCAAGTAAGCTACTCTTCAAAACAATTAGTAAATGTCATATGTAGAAAGTGTCTGAAAAATTATATTTACAAATGTGTTCGACGTGCTTTCTGAATGCGATTTGAAAGGATATGTTTAGTTTAGTTTAGCTAATACGTTTTAACAGAAGAATTTCAGTGTTAATTATTATAGTACATCTACAAAATGGATGTCAGGTTTTTATTTGTCTTGCTTGCTAATCGAAGAGTCTGAAAGGAAAATAAAGTTCAAAAAGTGTGTGCGAGAGAATTTTGTTATCTCCTAAACCGTGATTCTCAGAGAAAGCGAAGTACCTATGTTTTATTATTTGTTTGACGGAAAGGTTGTTATCGGATCCATAATTCTAGATGCAGGTTGTATAAAATATCTTCACAAGAATTCTGTCTTCTAAACAGTAAATTGGAGAGCAAACGGAACAGGGGCCTTTTCCACGAAGAAAAATTAATCTTGCAGTAGTACGCAGAATATGGTTAGAAATATCTTTACAAAAAACTTGTTTTGAGACGAAAGTGCTGAAATTCATAGGATCCAGTTGTAAGGATGAGTGGGATATGTGTGCATACATGTAGACTGATGACTGCCTCACCCTGTACGTTCTACCTGACGCGTCGTAGAAACGATCAGAAATGCTTCGTTTATCACAGAGTTTCCAGAAATTAAAATAATTTGTAGCACAAAAATGTTGGTACATGTCGTAATAAATTGATGTCTCTAATTTTATGGTTCAGATTTTCTGTTAAATTTCAACAGACTAAAACAGATTGCGTGTGGTTTGGGAGCTTGTGTCTAACCAGTTGTCAGGATTGAGCACATTATAATTGTTTACTTCCTGTTGCATGACAGTTATCAAACCAACAGGCAGTCCGGAGAGTAGACACGCAAACAGGTACAAGGGACGGAATTATTCGATATTATTTTTACATATTGTTTCTATAATTTCTGTCCTCGAGGCGTCATATCCATGTAAAGTCACGCCATGCCCTTCTTATTTCATATAGTTCTTTCGGACGTGGACAGATTTCTGTACCGATTTAAAATTGCATTCTTGAATAAATTAAGCAGATTCAATTCGGGAAATGCTCGATACAGTTCACTTAAGAATTTTTTGTCTGATCGTCTTCTGTCCGCAGATGCAACGTTTGAAATATATAAAACGTTAAGTTTTGCCTGTTATTTTGCGGGGGCGTGAATTACTTTCTGGCATTAAGGGCAGAAAATGGGTAGTGTGTGCTCAAGAACGAAACGTTGAGAAGAATATATGTAAATAAGGAGGAAGAAGAAATAGGAGTTTGGAGAAAATTGCGTGTGAGCTTCCTAATTTGTACCCTCCTTTCAGATATTATTAGGGTGATCATAAACTGAGGTGGGCAGGGTATGTAGCACGCATGTGGGGCATTTTTAAAATGAGCCCTAAACAAATTTGATGTGATGTCGGTTAACCTGGCACAGAATAGTGGTCTGTTTTGAACACAGTAATGAACCTTTGGATTCCATAAAATGTGGGAAATTTCTTGATTGTCTGAGTAGCTGTTAATGTCTCGGGGATTGACCTTCATACCCTATTTTGGTTCGTCTTTCCATCGGTCCTTTGTCTCTGTCACTAAAGAGATAAATGTATATGATCTGAAATAGGTATCCTTGCTTTTCTATAATCTTCCACCAAGGCTTCTTATACCTTAAAGCCAGCTTTACCATTGTTTTCTTGTACTCTATTCACACAAATTGAGCTTTGGCAACTGACCATTTGTTGTGTAGAAAATGCAAACAAATTTCAGAATAATCAATAAGTGCAATTGCTGTGCAGCTATGTGGTATGGCGTGAATGTTATTAAAAAGGTTTAAGTTAAGTTAATTAAGTTTAGTTCACTTTGTTTGATGTATAGGTAGTATTGAATAATTAGTCCACTTTTGGAAGTTGCAAGTGATAAATTATGATTTAAATATGTTCTCTTTTTTCTCCCACCTTTAACTTGCATTACAACTTTGTGTTCTTTTTATGTGTCTGTGTAAGGAACTTGTATTACGTAGGTCAGAACAGAAACAAGGGAACGATGTTTAAACGTGTTTTCTACTTGTTGCTCATTCAAGTTAAATACAGTGGTTATTTGTGGTATTGTGCAGTCCCTATAGCACCTTACTACAGTGCCCAACAATTCCATCCCCATTCTTTAAATCACTATACATAATCGTCCTGTAATTTATAATTTGATGATGTATAAACTTTGCAGATGAAGTAGTGTCTTTAAATGAATGAAGAAAGAAACTGTGTGTACTTCAATGATTACACAACTTCATGCACCAACATATTAAAATGTACCATCCTTGTTGCAGGTTATTTTGGCTGGTCTGTGTTCTGTTGTCTTGGTATGGCTCACTGTACCTCATCAGACAATCTTGGACCACTTTCCAGAACAACCCAATCAACTTTGGTGTCGAGACTACATATCTTGAATGGAACACTCAGTTCCCTTCTGTTGTGGTCTGCGAAGTTCTGAACGTAAACATCGTTGCTGCTCATACTGAAAAGCAAGTAATCCCTTAATATTTAACCTACAAACTCCATGGAGCCTTCTTCAGAAGCTAATTGTCACTCAGCTGGTCAAGAAAATATTCATTCTTATGGAACCCAAAAGTTCATTAGCGTGCTCACAGCAGTCCACCACTGCTCCATATTCTGAGCAGGTGAATCCATTCCACACCCTATTTATTTAATATCCATTTTAACATTATCCTCTCATCCGTGCCTAAAAAAGAGTTGTTCTGCTATATGCCATGCAGACACTTGGGGGGAGAGGTGGTATAGCTACTGCACTTTACCCTCAGGAAAGGGCCTTGGTGCCCACTGGACTCGAGGCTGGGTGGGCCTCAGAGCCAGTCTGGACACAGAGGCCAGAGGAAACATTCTCTGCCCCAGTTAGGGATTAAACCCTGGTCATCCAGTACATAGTCAGTCACTATACTGACAGCTACCCTGCCTTGTCCATTTCAACCTCCTTGAGTTGACCACTCTACTAATATTTGGTGAAGAGTACAAAACCCTGCTTTAGAGCAAACAGCTAAAGAATCTCACACAGTTTACATAATAATTTGTTTTAAATGGTGTTATGCATATTAAAATCAATTGAAGTGTGTGTATTCACAGGTTATTTTCTAACATTTATGATGAAGATGATCCACTATATGATCGGAGGTTCGATATAGAAGAAGTCTTTGGTGAGCTAGCTTTTTATGAAGGCTCTTCATATAACCTACTTAAGGCCTGTATCCCTGCCAATAAATATGGTACTGAAACTGGATGTCCCACAGGCAACTATAGTGAAATTGCTAACTTGGTAAGTTAAGTAAGTTTTATTGTTATTGTTGTTATGCTCTAGTAAATCTTAGTTAATCAAGTGACATATTGCTAGATGTGTATACTAACTTGTGTCAAGTATCTGCCAGTTGAAGCTTCCTGATCAGGGTCTGGCCAACAATATTCTCACTGTCAGGTGACATCACAGTTTTCTAAATCAATCGTAGTTGTCAGTTTCAAGGGTCTTCGTTACGCCTTTCTTATAAAACACCAAAGATATGTTCATAAGGAAATTAACTTGAAAAGCATGTATCAGAGAGAAAAAAGAACATAAGGATGATAAATTCTGTATTTATATTTTGAAAAATGAATCATGTATTTCAAAATCTTACACCAAGTGATTCAGTATTTTTAAAAAGGTTAAGAATGATTTGGGTTTTATATTCATTATGGTCTCTAATTTACATAAATAAATAAAATTATATTTGCCAGTAATGTGAATGACTATGTAGACACATGTGTTAAACAGTTCTGAATCCACCAAACTGAATGTACATTATTCATAATCATAGAAATATATGTAAATGTATGATTTTAAATCATTGTTGTCTTAGAGCATATATGTGTACTTTAAGCCCAGTTCTTTCACTATTTTTTATGTTTCAGTTCCGAATGAACTGCGCAGACTTGTTCCATTTCTGTAGATGGAATGACAAGCCATTTGACTGCTGCAAGTATTTCCTGCCACTGGAAACTGAATATGGAATGTGTTATGCCATTAACAATCTTAATACCAGGTATCGTCTCCACAGTATTACATGATAGTTTCAGTATATTTTCCTTTCAAAGGAAAGTTAGGTTTATTGTATTATTTATATGTATGTGACTGCTCTCCTAATATGTTGATGGATCTCCATGAAATTTCATAAGAATATTACAGAATAGTACTTGCTTTTTAAATTTACACCTTCAATGGCAGCATGGTGAGAGTGAGATTATGGCCTGTTTGGAAAAGATTACAACTCCTCTGTCAACAGCATTGCAGGGTATTACAGAATGACATAGATCACCCAGGTACATTACAGACTACAAATAAAATGTATGGCGAGTCACAAACTCATTTTTAAACAGGCCCCTTTAATCTTATCATCAACTGACATGGTAGATATGCTCATTTGTGATAAAATAAAGATAATATTTAGCTTGTGAATCACACACTGTTAATGGTTGAAACATATTGGGTTTTATTGGATGAATTGACATGAAAAGATAGTTATATTAGATAGTCTGTAGCAGAGGTTCTCACCCTTTTTCACTGGCATACCACTAATTATAATTTAACACATTAAATGTACCACCAACCAAATGCATTCAGGGAAAACTTATTTGTGTTAATATTATCTTTAGATTTTCTTACTTAGTTCATGTACCACAAGTGGTACGCCTACCATAGGTTGAGAAATGCTGGTCTATACAATTCACTATGTTCCATATAACAGTGTGACATCCAACTGAAAATAATATTTAGCTTACCTGCAGAATTTATTACAGAGAGACTGTGCTTACTATATAAACTCAGCAGCTAGAAATTATTATAACTTCAGAAATTTTACTTATAAAACTGCTTGTATTTGTCTTGGAATTTATACTTTTAATATAGTTAAACACATTTGGGTTTGTCA